>NC_089669.1:6791875-7092500 GCF_037042795.1 Molothrus aeneus | reverse complement strand
CGTCACCGCACTAGGCACCTTGCAGTACCCATCTCTGCCACTCCAGATTCGGGGATCTGAACCCGACTCCTTTTCCATCAGCTGAGGGCAACGGAGGCCATCACTCGCCCTTCGGGACAGTACTTGCCTATTGCTTATGACTGACTGACCCATGTTCAACTGCTATTCACATGGAACCCTGCTCCACTTCGGCCTTCAAAGCTCTCGTTTGAATATTTGCTACTACCACCAAGATCTGCACCTGCAGCAGCTCCACCTGGGCCCATGCCTCAGGCTTTGAGGCGCACCTCAGCAGCCCTTCTACTCGTCGCGGCCTAGCCCCCGCGGGCATTGCACTGCCAGCGACGGCCGGGTATGGGCCTGACATTCCAGCGCATCCATTTTCAGAGCTAGTTGATTTGGCAGGTGAGTTGTTACACACTCCTTAGCGGATTCCAACTTCCATGGCCACCGTCCTGCTGTCTAGATCAACCAACACCTTTTCTGGGCTCTGATGCATGTCAGCATTGGGCACCTTAGCCTGGCGTTTGGTTCATCCCTCAGCACCAGTTCTGCTCACCAGAAGTGGCCCACTGAGCACTCAGCTCCAGACGCACTGCCACCCAGTGCTGCTTGCAGCTGGCACCCACGGGTGCTACCTGGACCAGGACCAGCACCAGCACATCACGTGGTTTTGAGGACACATCCCCGAGAGGCCCTCCCTGCGGCTTGGTGCCGCCAAGTCTCCCTGATGCGCCCAAGGCCGCTGACACCAGGGAGCCGCTTGCAGATCAGTCACGGCAGAGGAGAGCGGGGGGTGCCACCACCCGCCCATGGCCATGGACAATGGTTACCTTCAGGAAGACAACAGCAGGACAGGACCACTGGACTGGGGGACTTGGCCCCTTCAGCCAGGGAACCCATCCAAGCGTGCGAGAAAGTGCCACCGACTGTTCCATGGGTTGGCTTTCCCTCCAAACAAAAGCCAGAGGATGACACGACAAAAAGGCTCATGGTGCGTTTGCAATGACCCGTGCTAGCCATGGGGGGCCACGGGCCTGGGCCAGGGGGTGAGGCACATGCCTCTCACTCCCCCACAAACCCACCAGCATCTCACTCTCTCTCTCTCCACCTTCGTTTTTGTGGCCTTTGCACCTTTGTCACGTGCTTCTTGGTGTCGTGGCTTAGGGCTGCGAGAGAAGATCCACGGAGGCTGGGCGGGTGCCCCCACTCCACCCGCATGCCAGCATGCTTAAAAAAAAAAAAACAAAAAACCAGACCCAGCTGGCAACCCAGCCTACCGACAACCACAGCAACCAGGAGAGACCAGACACCACAGGCCGCCCAGCATAAGCGACTTGATGGGTCCACCCACGACCAAGGAAGGGCAGGGTGCTACCGCCTCGCCCACACATTCCGGGGGCTCTCTGTCAGGTTCCAGTCCATGGTAGGGCAGCCAACCACCACAGCTGGGCTCTATCCCTGAAAAATTCTGCCCGCCACGCAGGTCTCCAACTTAAGGCTGAGGAACGGGGACGACTTCAACAGCACAGGCTGGGGACAAGGGTACTGCCAACCCCGCTCTGCAGCTCATTGGGTGACTGGCTCAGTGAGCCCCTCAAGCAAGGTGGCAGGCCGAGGCTAGTCGCGTGCCACACCGCACATCCCCGATGACCTTCCAACACGCTGGACGCATTGGCAAACAGGTTGGGAGTTGGGAACGGGACGCTGCCACCTCAGCCAAGTGGGCCATCCTTGGGGCTCTCAGGCAAGGGCCAGGGAAAGCCCCGGCTGCACCCACCCCTGGCTGCTGGCAGACCAATGGCTGAAAACTGTCCACTGAGCGGGCCCCAGCTTAAGGCCAGGCAGAAAAGGGATGAGGCCCCACCGCCTCACCCACCAGCAGTGCCCGGGGGGGCCACCCCCCCTTACAATGCTGGCAGAAGCCAGGTTGTAGCAGGACATACTTGCGGCTTTTCTCTCCACCTTGCCTCGGCCAGCAAGTGGCTCTCGTATTGTCTTTCATCTCTCTCACTCTCACCTCGCAGTATCATCTTTCGTCTCTCTGTCACCTCTCAGTATTGTCTTTTGACTCTCTCTCTCGCCTCTCAAACTGTACCCACTTCCCTGGGCAGGACAGGAACCAGGACGAAGCCACATGACTTGTCCCGGCTAGGCGGCATTTTCTTTGCCCTGGCAACTACAAGCCTGGCCACCCTTTTCTGCCTCAGACACAGGCACAATGTCAGCCTGAAGGGATGCGGCCCATGACCTCGCTCCCATAGTACGGACAGACGAGTCCAAGGCGGTGGACACCTCCAAAAGGACCAATGGGACTAAACTGAGAATGTGCGCCACTGCAGGTCCCCTCCTACAATGACGTAGGTGGAGGCAGCCGAAAACAGTGTCCTATTAATGAACTTCCAGAGCTGGCTGCAACAGGTCTACCCAGCACCTGCCGAAATATGACTAAGTCCCACCAGAGTAGCGAGGTAGACCTGTTGTCCCCTGTCAGCCCCTGCCACCTGAGCGCCAAGCCAACCTGCGGCAGCCCAGGAGCCAGGTAGACCTGATAAACTGGGGCCAGCCTGGAGCCTGGGTAAACCTGTTGTCCCCCAAAGCTGGGGTAGACCTGTTGTCCCCCAATCACTGCCCGCTGCCCAGGTGCCACACTAACCCTGACAACCCTGGAGCAGGAGGAAGTTCACAGTCTCATAATGCCCCGGAGCCGGAGGTAGCCAGCTGGTGCCCAGAGGAAAGGTGTAGGGGCTCAGCGAGGGAAGCGTTTCCCTCGGTGTCCTCGATTCTTTCCCTGCAGCCCAGCGGGTGTTGTTATTGTTGTGGCCATCGTCGTCATTGCTGCACAGGGACTTTGTCTGCCTAAATGCAGACTCGGGGAGCTCTCTGTAGCTCCCCACTCCGTGAGCGAGCCTCTGGGGCAGAGCTCATCCTTGCCGGGACTGCGCTGCAGTGTGGTGGTGGTGGCTGGGGAGGGGGAGGGACAGTGAAGAAAGCGCCACTGAAGGCCAAGAGAGAGGGCAAGAGGGAAGCGAGGCACAGGCCTCACCCACAACCTCCCCCCAACGTGGGCGGCTGTCTGCTGGTGGGTACTGCATCAACTCTGTTAAGTACTCTCAGTATTATTATTGACATTAGTAGAAATTTGAAATGAGTCTATGAAAATTACAAACAAGGCAAAAGAAAAGTGAGCGATGACTACTCTGGCATAGTGTTTCCTAACAGGGATCGTCAAAATGTAAAGATTGTATCATCCTTTCAACTGAAGGAAGGTATTAAAACAACAGGAAGGAAATGGCATCACATGCTAGAAAGACTCTGGGAAGTGTTCTTCTAGACAGAAAGGCCACTGATGGAAAACTGACTAAACTGGCACCAATGCATTGTACTAAACCCCAGAAATGTCCACCACTTCACTCTCTGCCATTCCGTTCATATGGACACAGCAGCTCTGCAACATTCCTACTGATCACGTCCTTGGCAAACTGGGAGTGAGGGTCCCTAGTGATGCAGAGTCCCCAGGCAGGTGCAGAGGAGAGCTGCTTTATTGCAAAAACCAGGCTTTTGAAGCACTCAGGCCTTTATCAGTTCCATAGCTTTAAGCCATAACAAACATCATTCAACCAACCCCCATACACTACGATGGTAAGATGCGATGGTTATATAACTTGTTTTTCTACCTCTAATTCAGCTCCATCACTTTCCCATAGTCCTTTTCTACTTAGCCAATGTAACAAGCCTCAGCTGTGGTTTTACAAGACCTTCCTTTGGTAAGGTTTTCCCTATATGCAACAGCAAACCACTAGTTTCTTCTGTGCCAAGAGTTTAGGTAGATGATTTGCATCTGCCCTTCAAGTGAAACATACTGTGGAGAGAAAATCCTGTCAGGGATGTTCAGTCATTCCATTTTCTTGACAGACCAAATAAAAAGAAAAGCAAGCTATAGGATTATGTACTTGCTATTACAAAACACCTGCTGTCATCTGACAGTGAACTAGCAGAAAATCAGCAAAAATGAGACTTGAGGCAAACAACCCTTTGAAGGGAATAATGACATGATAAATAGAAACAACACATTTCCAGGCTATCAAGATACTTGAAATGTCAGCAAAGGATTGAGAGCAAAGGCTGAACAAATAGGGAAAGATTAAAAGAATCCTAAGACAAACATGACCAAAAATTCTGAAATATATGGGCAACTGACCTGTTTAAGCCTTCAGGAAATCAGTGGCTGCTGATTTAGATAGGCCATTCAGGTTAATTTACCTGTGCACCTTCCACTCTTTTTTCACCTCTCAACATCACAGGGTGAATTGTGACCCTGGAGTCACGATTATTTGGATTCTATTCTTAGCTTTAGGAGAGAAGTACTGCAGCTGAAGTACCTATTACTAATGTGATACCCAGGAACACAGATTTGACATATTTCATTCATGTCCAATCACAAATAGTAATACTAAGGGGCTAGGATTGCCCTCTTTTCATGACACTCATCTTGTTTTACAGCCTGCTCTGATTCTGGTGAAACTTTTTAATTAGCTTCTCTCTAGAAAGTTGAAAGTCCAATTAAATTTCCCTCCCTACTCGTGGAGGTTTAGCATTTGGTTTGTTGAGCCTAAAAATAGAATTGGAACTAGCAGGAATTACTGTGTTTTAAGCATCCAGTCCATTCAGACAATCTCAGGTTGATAAAAGCCTAGATGTTATTGGCTAAATACTCTCTTTCCCCCAAGAGCGGACGCATGCAATTTAGTCCAACTTTTTGTAACAAACTCCAGTAATACAAAATCCAGTCATACAAAAGAGTCACAAAGAAGCAGGAAGAATTATTGGACCATTTAGGGAAGCAAACTTCTCACCTTTTGGAGTGAGCATAATCTGCTAGCTGTAGTAACAAACTTGAGGACAGAAATCTCCCTATTACTGAGAAATTGCTCACACAGGAACCACCTAAGCTCTGTGACTTTCCCTTTTTCATTCATTGGTCAAGCCTAGTAGCCTAAAATTTATGGGGTGAATCAAAGACAAATGCTAATCTAGTTAGAGGTCTATGAAAGGTCCAAAAATAATCGGAGTTCTTCTTAGACAATGGAAATGGAAGCAATCTATTTCCTTGCAACATATCCCTAAAACTCATTCCCTCCTATTCATAACTAATGTATAGCCACCAGTACAATCAGGAAAAGATGAAACTTACAGATGTCAGCGAGGGAAGGATTTGAAAGAACTCTTCCCATTATTCATCATCTAGACAGTAACTCTATCATTAAAATCGGAGCCCTTTTAGTATCACTTGTGGGAAATTCAGGACTCCTGGACAACAGACCAAGAGGATTAAGCAGAAGCCGTTGATTGTTGACATGATGCACTTACACATTCTAACTCTCTGCGCATGCTAGTCCCGCATTTCTTATTGGTGCCTTTGTCTTGTCCACGCATTCTGCGTGCACTTCTCAGATGTGTTTGGTTACAGTCCAGGTGCTTTGCTGCCCCCTGTTATCAAGTTCTTGTGGTCTTGGAATTTGGTTTCTCAGCTCCTTCTTTCTTATTTTAGCACAGTTTATGTCTTAGAAACCTTGATGAATCCCAGAGGGCCCTGAGAAAATTCTGATAAGAACAGTTCCAAGCTGGATGGCTGGTGCACACTGTAGTCCAAGTGGTTCAGATACATTGCTTCAATTCCCCCTTCTTCTTCTTCTTCTTGCACCAGCCAGACCCTTTCCACCATATTTTCTTCCAAGAGGCTCACCAATTTTATGATGCATGGAATAACACAAAGCAATATAATAATGACTACTAGTAATAACAAAGCTCCCTTTATGATATCTTTCAACCATCCAGTTATTCCCCATCTCTCAAACCATTCATCCAAACCCCAGTCATTCCCAGCCAATTTCTTCATGTTATTGTTGTTTGAGTTTCCTGTGAATGGATACACAATGGTCAGAGAGGTTTATACAACACATTCCTTCAAACTCCTCACACTTGTGCCCATGTGCCTAACAACAACAAATCTATACCAGCTCTATTTTGCAGTCTGCCATGTCTCATACTATCTACGTCAGTGAGCATCTGATTTGAAATAGCTGAAGTCACCTTTAGTTGTTTGACCATCCAGCATCCCAACTGATTAAGTGTAGCCAAAGCTTGAGCAGCAGCAACACCTGGAGTAAGGAATGATGCTATTATTCATGCTGGAGCAACCTAAAACTCTACACAATTGTCACAATCAGGTCTTAAGCTTGTGATTGCTCTTCTAGTTCTCTTGCTATGTCCCACTCTCCAAATAGTCTGATTCAGAATTTCACATGTTAGGAGCAAACATGGTTAGTTTTCCTAAGTAACAAGGACCACCAAACTAATTACTTGGAATTGCTGGCCATGCCCTATCCCCACAGATTAAAAAGACACCTGGTGGAAGCTTTCTTACAGTTGCATTTGCACCAGCACTTCCAGGATAAGTCCAATTGTGGCAATATTTGGTCATGTTCTGATACCATGGAGAATTGGGATTAAGGATGACACTATTATTTTTGGGTCTTGGGACTAGGACATTGCTCATATAAGTTGATTTTTGGCTTAATTTCCAGGTACTGATCCTAACAAATATAATTCTTGGGGTTCTGGTCCGCTTTCATTCTGTGATTGTGTTACTATACCTGCTTGCAAGTCCTCGCCTTTTGCCTTAATCCCCAACCTTTAGCATATGTCCAGTTTTGTACCACCACTGGCTATGTTACACCAGCGTTCCTCCATGCTTGGTTCATTTGCTTCCACCTATGGTTTTCCTCCAGCTCCCACACATTTCACAAAACCAGTAAAGTTACTTATTGAGAAGAAGAAGAAGAAGAAGAAGAAAGAAGAAGAAGAAGAAAGAAGAAGAAGAAGAAGAAGAAAGAAGAAGAAGAAGAAAGAAGAAGAAGAAGAAAGAAGAAGAAAGAAGAAGAAGAAGAAGAAGAAGAAGAAGAAGAAGAAGAAGAAGAAGAAGAAGAAGAAGAAGAAGAAGAAAAAGAAGAAGAAGAAAAAGAAGAAGAAAAAGAAGAAGAAGAAAGAAAAAAGAAGAAAGAAGAAAAAAGAAGAAAAAGAAGAAGAAGAAAGAAGAAAAAGAAGAAAAAGAAGAAGAAGAAAAAGAAGAAGAAAGAAGAAACAGAAGAAAGAAGAAGAAAAAGAACAAGAAAGAAGAAACAGAAGAAAGAAGAAGAAAGAAGAAACAGAAGAAAGAAGAAGAAGAAAGAAGAAGAAAAAGAAAGAAGAAGAGGAAGAAAGAAGAAAAAGAAGAAGAAGAAGAAGAAAGAAGAAAGAAGAAAGAAGAAAGAAGAAAGAAGAAAGAAGAAAGAAGAAAGAAGAAAGAAGAAAGAAGAAAGAAGAAGAAAAAGAAAGAAGAAAGAAAAAGGAAGAAGAAGAAGAAGAAGAAAAAGAAAGAAGAAAGAAAAAGGAAGAAGAAGAAGAAGAAGAAGAAGAAGAAGAAGAAGAAGAAGAAGAAGAAGAAGAAGGAAAAAGAAGAAGAAGGAAAAAGAAGAAGAAAGAAGAAGAAAGAAGAAAGAAAAAGAAGAAGAAAGAAGGAGGAAGAAGAAGGAGGAAGGAAAGAAGAAAGAAGAAGAAGAATCTTTCTTCTTCTTCTTTTTCTTCTTTCTTGTTGTTCTTTCTTCTTCTTCTTTTTCTTCTTCTTCTTTCTTCTTCTTCTTCCTTCTTCTTCTTCCTTCTAAGCCTGTTCCTAATCTTTGGTCATTAGTACAGCTGCAACTTTTCAGTGGTGAGATTGCCTTCTGCACTATCTCTATTCTCTTATACTCTCTCCCCCCACAATTCCTCCTTTTCTTTTAATTACAAAGTTGTAGTATCTCTAGTAAGATATGTTTGAGAAAATTGACAGACATTATAACATATTTACATCTCTTACTTAGGACTAACAGGTATACAAATGTTCAGCTAACATGTCACAGTAAGAACATGCATTTTTAAGTTCTGATTTAGTTTTGCTTTTCATAGTCTGAATATCAATTTAAGGCTTTTCATAAACTATTGTTGTGTTTACTATCTTTTGCAGGGCCCTTTGCAAAAGATAGTAAACCCAGTACAATCATCTTTTGTGTAATTTCTGTTTAACTTTGGAATGTGTCTGTGCACTGACCTTGATTCATTACTCAAATTTACATTACCTATCATTAGAAACCCTTATATTTACACTTCTAGAATATTGATAATATCAATAGCTCTATTAACCTTATAAAGCAACTTATAAGAATAAGTTAAAGGCTATATATTAGGATAGTAACAAAATTAACTGCTACATAATTTTATTAATAGTTATACAACTTGAACAATATCGATCTAGTATCTGTTGAGTGTACTTATGTTTATGGAATATAAACTTTTACACTTATGCTTAATCAAAGATTAATAGTTGCAATTCATAAATAAAATGTACGTTTCATCAGTAAACAAATATACTATACTGAATGATAGAGTTACTCTGTCTTCAGCTCTTGCTGTTGTTTTAATAATTCTCTTATTTTTTACGGTTTTTTGTTGTATTAGTTGGTCACAGTAAGCCTCTCTTGTCATGTTCTGTTTTCTATGGAGATAAAACAATCTGGTTTTCACTTGATATGTTGTTTCTTATAGTGTCTCTAGTAGCTCACTTGTACACCAGGTGTCAAAATTAGTTAGGTCTGGACTAGATAGCATCCCCCTGTTGCTCTCAATGTGATGCTGGGCTCTGTCTCTGGTTGTACCTTGCTTTACAACTTAATCTTGAATCACATCAGGTTACTGTGGAGACAGCCACCATACAATTTCAGAAGGCTTCTCTTACATGCTATCTCTGTAGCTCTGACTCTGCCTCTCAGAGCTCTATGTTGCTTTTGTTCTAGTGCTCATTTAGCAGTGACTTAGTAAACCGCCCCCCTGTACTCTACAGGGACTATGCCGTTGCTGAGGCACCAGCCGCTGTTGTGGCCATGTCATTTGCCACTTTCATCACGCTGCTTCTGTGTCCTGCTGCACAAACTGCTATTCAGGGGGAACCCAGCACTGTCCTGGGTCCTTGCTGGCCTACGGCCATACCTTGGCAGGGGGCACGGGGCTCGCTCCAACGCACTAAATAAGGAAAGTGTGTAGCGTTTGTTCTTCATATCTAGCACCCTTTTTCTTGGGGGGTGGTGTCTCATACATTGTCTAGACTTTTAGACTCCCAGGTCTGCCTGGATATAGCTTATCTAGATTTTTAGGCTTCTCGGGCTCTTGGTCTGCCTGCTCAGCTCTTAGGCTCCTGGTCCACCTGGTTCTACTGTCATCATCTTCTTGAATCACCTCGGGATTACGTCACTTAATATTTAAGTCCTTTTTCCTAAACTACTACAGGATCACATCATGGTCACCAATTACTATCATTTTATTTCAAAAGTTTTATACCTTCTCAGTGATTGCCTCATGGGCAACCTCTCACAGCACAACCAACAAACTCCAACTCTCTTCTTGACTAGCTAACCCACTCTTTTATAGCACTCATCCTTATTGGACACAGCTGTGGCCTATTAAGGGCAGGCCTGTTCCTAATCTTTGGTAATTAGTACAGCTGCAACTTTTCAGGGGTGAGATTGCCTTCTGCACTATCTCTATTCTCTTATATTCTATCCCCCCACACCACTCTAATATGCACCCTCCTTTTGTTATACAAAAGAAAGAAAAGGAAACTCTTCCTAATTCTATATGTCTGTCTTCTCTTGCTCTAGGTTCAGGAGATTAACACAGCTTTTGCTGAGCAACAGTCTGTGTTGCTTAGTAACAGTTTCTAGAACTAAGAGTTTCTTCTGTTGCTTCATTGTCTGCAAGTTCCTGGCCTTATCTACAAGCAGATTCACATGGTCCGTTTGTAAAGACACATTCACCTGACTCCTTTCTCTCCCACACAATTTCGGTGGTGGAGTGGCTGCCACTGCCACCACACCCCACCCACGAGTCCCACACCACCCCCCCCACTCACATAAACTTACCCCACGCAACTTGCACACAACCCTCCACACACATGCAGGATTTTCTCCATTGCCTTGGATTGACTTGCTCACCCATCCTCCACTTGACTTCCTGACCCATTTGTCCAGGTCTGGTCTTTGCTTATCCTTCAAGCACTTGCATCGCCTTGCCTTAGAAAGCCACTACTTGCCTTGCCATGCCCTTGAACCCCTTCCTTGCCTTGCATTCCCTTCCTCCCCTCTCCCCCACCTGGAATTCAAGACCCTTTTGTAGTGACATTTCCTGGCCTTGACCTGCCCTGTCTGCTCCTCCTAAGACTCTTAAAGCTCTCATGTGCCCCGAGTGCTTCGGGAACACATGAGAGAAAGCCTAGGGGAGGACACATGCTGCCAGACTTATCTGGCTTTGTCTCAGCTTTTGTCTGGCACCAATCCAAGCATGTCTTAATTTTTGGACAGGCAGTTCAAATTTTGCCCTTGGGCTCCGGAGCCACAATGACAGTTCTTTTCCATATGAAGGAAAGCAGGTAGCCCAAGTGTCTTAGGTGTAGATTAGAGATGGCCCATGTGAGATCAAGGCAGGACAGAGTGGTCTGTCCTGGCCGCTTTTGAGTACCAGCAATCTTTGAATGTACCTCTCACCTGCCTTGCCTTGCCTTGCCTTGGCAACCCAACAGTTTCCTTGCCTTGCCCTTCTAACCCTCCCTAGCCTTGCATTCCCTTGCATGCCCATGCCCCACCCTTGACCTGCTACTGTTTTCCTCCAGGGCCTTGCCTAGCCCCTCCTGTTTCTGCCCGGCCTACCCATCACTGGCCTTACCCTCCTATCCCCAACCTTGCCTAGAACTTCTGAGCCTTCTCTCACCTACCATTCCATTTGCTTTCCCCTCTCTGCTCTGGCCTTGCCAAGCACTCCCTTGACTTGCCTGCAACTGCCTACACGTGGTTTGCATTGCCTTGCCTGCATGAAAGGCAAGGCAAAGCATGATAGGCAAGACAAAACAAAGGAAGGAAGCTGTAGGTAGGGCCAGGCAAGGCAGACATAAGCAAGGCAAGCAAAGCAAGGGCGGACTAGGAAAAATTAGGAATGCCACTGAAGGCAAGGCAAGGCCAAGTGACTTGGTGTGCCTTTCCTTGGGAAGCAAAAGATATAGTGCCACTGTTTTTGAAGAAGATGTTAAAGGTACTGGGGCGAGGAATAATCCAGCAAGATTTTCCTAGCTCCTTCTGTGTAGGCGCATTTGTTGGATATATTCAACCCTGGAAGTGAATCAGTCCGCAGATGTTTTGTATTTTGGAGGAGGGAATGCCATTTCTTTTGAGATGGGCTTCTTGTTCATCTCTCTGGCCAAGAAAGCAAGTTTGGATCCACACTTTTGGTGGTCTTAGCAAATTTAAAGGCTTTTCCTAATAGGCAATTCTTTGGATTAAACTTGTTGAATTTTCAGTGGGAATGCAGACACCAAGCTTTTTGTCCTTTAGTGTGCGAGCAGTCACTGGTGCCGTTCCATTTGGATCCTGACTCTGTGAAACTGAAAGCTTAGGATGATACTTAGAGCTGAGAAGGAAAGTGCCCATAACAGGGTGCATGCTCATAGTTTGATGGTGCAGTTGAAATTGTAGGCAGCAAGATCTTTCTCAGCTGGCACTTATTGGTACTCTTTTTGCCAGATGTTTTCAAGTTTGTTAGTAGACTCTGAGAGAGCGAAAAGTTTTGTTAAGGCATAGGAACTCGTGTTTCCCTTTGAGTGTGGTCTAAAGAAGAGTGTGCAGTCAGAAGGGGAAGATCAGGGAAATCTTTTTGTGCAGCACAGTGGATTTGAGAGCAGGGACGTTCCCAACTTGGCTCTGCGCTCGCGGGTTTCGATCCGTTTCCTTCTTTTCCCAGCCGACAGCGCCATTGTGTGGTTGTTTTGGTGAGCTCTGACAGTGCCCAGGAAAAAGACAAGCGCTCTCCTAGCTCGAGCCCATTGGTATTAGGAGCAGCTCGGGGAAGAGCTCCACTGTGCTTCCTGGCTCTTGGAGACTGACAGAATGGGTTTCTGCACCTAGGAGGGAAGGAAGAGGAATCGTTTCATTCTTGGCTGAGCAGTTTGTAAGCTGCAAAAATAATGCAATTGCAACATTGTGTCTTCCTTTTAGAACGTTTTCTGTGTGATCAGCTGCTCAACATGTAACTCACATGCACTGAACTACGTGCACCTCCCTGGAGATATATGCTTTCTCTAAAGCTCTATCCTACCCTCTAAAGTACCATCCTACCCTGTCAATTTCACAGATCTCAAACCCTTTCAAAGCAGCCAGCAGCTGCTTTGCAAAGAAAAATCCTACAACAAAAAGCCAGTGCTAGCTTTCATAGTCCCTTTGCAGTCTGTAAACTACACAAAACACACTAGTGATTCACACTTTCCTTCCCAAGTATATATATAGCATCAACATGTTTTCTCAAAGTGGCAGAGTTCATCTTTACAACAAAGCATTTCCAGCTGCAGTTCAGATTGAGAGAACTGCCAGGACAGAAAGTACTTGTTGCCCTACCCGCCTCCCCATGAAACACAATATCTGCAGCTCAATCACTTTCACACACTTTCAAGTGTGGCTGAGTCCAGGCAGCTAGAGATCCTACAAAAGTGCTAGGACAGAAGATGCTCTTATGTATCCCCTTCTCTTAGCAGCATGAACTGCTGCTGTGTATCTTATTTTCCAGCTAGACCTGTTGTCACTTTTTTCATTTTCATCTCTTTGTTGCAAACGTCCAGCATTTGTGCCTACAGATTAAGGCTTGAAAAGTAAAAGCCAATGCAGAGCTGCACCTTCCCGTTGCCGCACATAAGCCACATAAATGCACTCTCTGTATCTGTTTTCAGCTGAATCTACCAAGGTGTTCTCCCCGGTCCTCTCCTATTCATTCCTCGCCTTTGGAACCTATCTCTCTTTTATTCTCCTGGAGGAGAATCATTGTCTCTTTCTTGCAAGGAACAATTCTCCTTAAGCTGAGGGCTCCAGCAAAGCGTTTCTGCCAAAAGATGCTCGGGGCATGCTCTTACCTATTCAACCCTAAGTATTACCTACTCCCACCATTGTTGTGTCACAGAGAGAGTGACAGTGGGGCTGCCACTGCTGAGGTGTCACAAATGGGGGAAAGCTGGGGCTGCCCTCTCCTGCCGAGCCCCCATTAGCTCTGCCAGCACCTCATGGGGACCCAGCACCTGAGTGAAAGGCTAAGAATTGCAGAAGGGCTGAGCTGGAAGGATGACCCAGCAGAATCGTCGAGTCCATTACCTGGCCCTGCACAGACATCAACAAACCCAGCCAGTACATCCCTTAGAGCAGTGTCCAAAGAGAGGGAAGGAGGGAAGAAAGGAAGTGGCAGAAGGAAGGAAGTGGCGGAAGGAAGTGGCAGAAGGAAGTGGCGGAAGGAAGGAAGGAAGTGGCGGAAGGAAGGAAGTGGCGGAAGGAAGGAAGTGGCGGAAGTGGCGGAAGGAAGTGGCGGAAGGAAGTGGCGGAAGGAAGTGGCGGAAGTGGCGGAAGTGGCGGAAGTGGCGGAAGTGGCGGAAGGAAGGAAGGAAGGAAGGAAGGAAGGAAGGAAGGAAGGAAGGAAGGAAGGAAGGAAGGAAGGAAGGAAGGAAGGAAGGAAGGAAGGAAGGAAGGAAGGAAGGAAGTGGCGGAAGGAAGTGGCGGAAGGAAGTGACGGAAGGAAGTGGCGGAAGGAAGGAAGTGGCGGAAGGAAGGAAGTGGCGGAAGGAAGGAAGTGGCGGAAGGAAGTGGCGGAAGGAAGGAAGTGGCGGAAGGAAGTGGCGGAAGGAAGTGGCGGAAGGAAGGAAGGAAGTGGCGGAAGGAAGGAAGTGGCGGAAGGAAGGAAGTGGCGGAAGGAAGGAAGGAAGGAAGGAAGGAAGGAAGGAAGGAAGGAAGGAAGGAAGGAAGGAAGGAAGGAAGGAAGGAAGGAAGGAAGGAAGGAAGGAAGGAAGGAAGGAAGGAAGGAAGGAAGGAAGGAAGGAAGGAAGGAAGGAAGTGGCGGAAGGAAGGAAGGAAGTGGCGGAAGGAAGTGGCGGAAGGAAGTGGCAGAAGTGGCGGAAGTGGCGGAAGTGGCGGAAGTGGCGGAAGGAAGGAAGTGGCGGAAGGAAGTGGCGGGAGGAAGTGGCGGAAGGAAGTGGCAGAAGGAAGTGGCGGAAGTGGCGGAAGGAAGTGGCGGAAGTGGCGGAAGTGGCGGAAGTGGCGGAAGTGGCGGAAGTGGCGGAAGTGGCGGAAGTGGCGGAAGGAAGGAAGGAAGGAAGGAAGGAAGGAAGGAAGGAAGGAAGGAAGGAAGGAAGGAAGGAAGGAAGGAAGGAGGGAAGGAAGGAAGGAAGGAAGGAATCTGGTGTTTGCTGGCACCACCAGTGCCCAGATCTGATAATTTGCTGGTGTCAGGCTCCAGATCCGGCAAATTGCCAGTGCTGGCACTGCCCAAGTCTGGCACCGGTACCACCCAGACCTGGCAATTTCCTGATGCTGGGGCACTCAAAGGGTCTGGCTGAGCAGGAAAGGTGATCCTGAGCCAGGAGCTTTCCTTGACTGCAGCAAAGCCTCAGCATGGAAAGACTTTCCTGGAACTCTGCCCTTGGCCAGAAGAGATTGTGCCAGGAGAGCTGACCCTAAATTTCTTCTCCCAGGCAAGCTTTAGGACAGGGAACATAGAAAAGCCAGAGCTGAGTCTCAGCTCTCTGCAGTCCTCCAGAAAAATCCTGTGTGTGAAGCATCCTTTGAGCAGGGTTTATATGCCAGGTGGGGGCAATTCAGAGCCCTTTTCTTTCCCTGTAGGCTGATGCTCTGACCCTTGCCCTTTCCAAAGGCCCTAGAGCTGCCTGCCAAGGGGTCTTTTTCACTGGGATGAGAAGAGTCCTGCTGCAAGGCTGTCCTCAACCTGCTTTTGCTGCATATCTGCCTGAGGAGTGCTCATTGCTTTTAGTCTCAGGTCCTGTGTGAGTGCAGGTGAAATTAGGGAAGGAGGGAGCAGCTCTGAAGGGTGGAGTTGGCTTTTGTTGGAGTTTTTTTCTTTTTAATGTACCTTCCCTGTCAGCTCTGGGCAGAGGTATGTAACTGTATCTGACGCCGGTGGCACTGTGGAGGTGGCCAAGGGGACCTTCCCTGAGCCCAGGCCAGGGTGTTCATTGGCCGGTCAGTTCCATTGACTGGCTGTGGCTGTGGGCGCGTCCCTTGAAGCGTCTCCAGGGAGGGAATGCTGGGGCTGTCACCCCTGGGGTGTCACACACAGGGGAACGCTGGGGCTGCCCTGCTCCTGCCCTGTCACCAATAGCTCTGCCAGTGCCTCGAGGGGACACAAAGGCTGAGCCAAAGGGTGAGAATTGCAGAAAGGGCTAAGATGGGAGGGAGCCAGCAGAATCATGGGGTGTAGCCCCTGGCCCTGCACAGACAGCCCAACAATGGCAGCCTGTGCATCCCTGGGAGCGGTGTCCAAAGGCTCCTGGAGCTCCGGCAGCTTCGGATCAATCCAAACACAGCAAGGAGGAGAGGGGCGGGCGGCGGGAAGGTGCCGCCGGGTTCGGGCGCGGGGCGGATTTGGCGTGGGGCCAAGAGCAGGGTCAGGCGGCCAAGGGCGGCCGGACATGCAGAGTCCCTTTCGACTGTCGGCAGCAGCGGCCTGCAGGCACAGCAGAGCGCAGTGGTTCCAGGGCCGTAGGCAGGCGCAGCGCCGGCAGCAGGCGCGGCACGGCTGCGGGGGCAGCGCGCGAAGGCATCGGGCAAGGCTTAAGGGCGGCACGGGGGCGACCGGCATGGGGCTGAGGGGGCCTGTGCTTTGTGGCACGAGTTTGCCATATCTTATGTACTCGGCTGAGATGAAGCACACGTTTCGACTTTCAGCAATTCATTAGCAGAGATGGCCTTGAGGAGAGGTTTTTAAGATTCTGCCGTCTTTTAGGAGGAAGGCTTTTGCTGCAGGGTTTACTCCGGCACACATCCCACCCCCGATCCGAGGCTGTTGTGGTACGGTGGTGACTGAAGGAAACGGACAACCCCCAGTGGAACATTTCTGAATAAATTCTAGACAGAAATCTAAATGGAGAATTAACCCTCACACTAACCCTAATCCCTAACCGTAATCCCCAATCCTAATCCTAACCCAAATTGTTTTCCACGTTGATTCTAAAGAGGTTAGTGTTTGGGGAAGGCCCAATGGATAAACGTGGAGGAACCCGAGTGTATGACAATCATGTCTCTCCTCAGGATTTCCTGGAGCAGCAGCCTTGCAGATGCCTTGCTGGGCCCTCCCCCCTCACAGTGGGTTCGCCCAGACGGGCAAAGACCTTCCCAAACAGTCAGGCTCCAAACTGACAGGGCCTCCTCACAAAACAAGGTGAGCTCCCCCAAGCAGTCAAGGATCTTCTCCTTGCTCTTCTGCAGGGGGACATACATGCAGGGCTTCATCTGCCCCTCCTCCCCCTTGATTTGGAGTGTTTCATTTCCATTAGCAACCCCTGACATCCCTTGGGTGAAAGATGACACCCCTCGTGTCAGCCCTGCTATGGGGGTCTCAGGGCCTTTCTCCCCTCCTGTTCCTCTCCACAACAACATGAGGCTTTTCACACTGCCTGATGTGAGGGAGGCTCCCCGTGTTTTGGTGTGCCATTTAGGGTCTGTGCCCCCTGGGATCTGTGCTGGTTTCCCCTGGGGCTGACCTTGGCCGAGGGAAATGCAGCAATAAAGAATGGAATCTTGAAGCAGATCTGGAGGGCCCCCGCAGCCTGAAGGGGTGCAGGAAGGGGGGAGTGAGAGCAGCCACCCCAACATGGGGTTTCCCCCCTAGTACCTGCCGACCGGTTTGGTCTCAGCACTAGTACAATCCCCTTACATTGGAAAGCCACTTCTTTTGGGGAGGACACAGGGGCCTAAAACAACCCCCACCTCCCAGCCAGGGGGAGGAAGCCTTTTCACCTCCCCATTGGAGTGGAGGGGCTTTGTGACCCTCAAGATGGGGGATGGGCAGGCACTTTGTGACCTCACCCAGCTGGGATGTCTGTGACCCCCTCAATTTGGGTGCAGGGGTTTTATTATCTCTCCCAAGTTGGAGTGTAGGCACTTTGTGACCCCTCCTCCCCTTTGGGGTGGGGGGCTTTATGAGACCCCACAAACACAGTTGGGGTGTGCTTTGTTACCCTAAAGTAGAGTGTGAGGACTTTGTGACCACTATAACTGGGGTGTGGATGCTTAGTGAACCCCCCAGTGGGATATGAGGTCTCTTCGATCCCCAGTTGGGTTTCAGAAGCTTTATGACCCCCTGAATTGGAGTATGGGGTCTCTGTGAGCCCCCCTGACTTCCCAGGGCCCTCTTCAAACATTTTTGGGGTGCAGGGGAGCAGAGTCCTGTAAATAACCCAACTCTCCCCTGCCCCAGGCAGTTTCTGTGTATTTGCAATTTTGGGAGTCACACAGTGGGGGCAGGGTCACACAGAGTCAGGAGGTGTCACACACTGAAGGGGTGTCACACACACCTGGTGAGGAGTTAGACCTGGGGGGATGCCAAAGTCTGAGGGGGGTTACAGCGTGTGGGGGCATCACACACAGCCAGGGGATATCAGACATGGGGGCCATTGCACTGCTGGGGGCTGTCAGAGCTAGGGGGAGGGTCACACAGCCAGGGAGGTCATTCCTTTTGAGGGGGTTCACTTGGTGTGTGGGGGATCACACAGCTGGGGAGGGGTCAGGGCTGGGCTGTCACAGCTTGGAGGGGATCACAGGTGCGGAGGGGGCAGAGCTAGGGGGGGTCATAGCTGGAGTGGGGGAGTCACACAGCTGTGCAGGGGAGTTGTCACAGTCCTGGGAGGTGTCCCACAGCTGGGGAGGGTCACACATTGGGGGGTTACACATACAGCCAGGACAGGGCCCCTTTTAGGGGAGATGCTTGAGCATCCCAGGGGAGGGGGCTGTAATTAAAGCCACAATTAATTTATTGCGATTTAAGGCAACTCAATGCAAACCCACATGGACACAGGCAACACAGCAAGGGAGAACATCAAAACACTGGGGACCCCAGTAGGATCAGCCCAGGTCATGCAGGAGAACCATGGATTTGGGGAGGTCTGTGAGGTGAGGAGGGGTCATGCATCATGCTAGGGGGGCACTCCACATTTGGTGGAGGCTCCTGTGCACCCCAGCTTTCTGGTCAGGCTGCTGAAGACCCCCTACTACTTTTCTAGGGGAAAGGACAGTCCTGGATGGGTATAGGCGACAGTCCCATAGCCAAGAATGCTCAGGCAACACCATCCCAATTCCCCCGAGAAACCCAAAAGCTGGTTTATGGGTGTGGTGGTGGGAACCTGGATTGGGGAGGGGACCCCAAGGTTGTGGAAAGGAGGAGAAGGACCTCCAGTCCCAGGTCCCTGACAGAGTATGCCTGGATAGAGGGTTCTGGGGTAGGATGAAGGGACATGGTGTGTTGGGAGTGGACAGTCAGGATGGGAGGGTTTCAGGGGACATGGGAGGGATGGGGGTGTGGTTTTATGCCCCGTGCCTTCATGTAAGAGAGGAGCTGGTCGGGAATCTCAGCGAGGACTTCTCGTGCCAGCCCTGCCATGCTCAGCCCCGCACCGGGACCCCCCGTCATGTAGTCACGAAATGGAACAAACTGGAGGGGGGCACAGCGATTGAGGGGGTCCAGGACCGGGAAGGCCCCGGAACTGTGTGCCCTACACACAGCAGCTCCAGTGTCCCCTCCCCATTCCTGATGTCTCAGTGTCCCTCACATTCAGGTACATACTAAGACCCAGTGCCCCCCCCCCCATCCTGGTACCCCCCCCCCCTCCATGTCCTAATGTACTCCCACATCCCAGTGTTCCCCATTTCCCAATACAGCCCTCTTCATGTCCCAGGGCACCCCCACATCCATGTGCATCCCAAGCCCCAATGCCCCTCCATATCCCAGTGCCTCCCATTTCCCACAGCCCCCACATCCCAGTGTCTCTTCCTATTTCCCAATACACCCCATGTCCCAGTGCCTCTTCCTATTTCCCAATACACCCCATGTCCCAATGCTCCCCCCATCCGGGTCCATCCTGGTGCCCAGTGCCCCCTTCATTTGCCAGCGCACCCTCCTCATGTCCCAGTGCCCCCCACATCCAGGTGCATCCCATATCCCATTGCCTCCCTCCAATGTCCCAGTGTTCCTGCCTGCTAATGATCTGGGCTTCCCCCCATATCCAGGAACATCCTAAGTCTCACTGCACTCTTTTTTCACAGCACAGCCTCCCCCAGAATGTCTTAGTACACGTCCTCTTCATGTCCCAGTGAAACTACATATCCCAGTATATGCCCCTCCATGTCCCAGTGCCCCCCACATCCCAGTGTCCCCCCCTTTCCCAGTACCAACCCCCTTCATGCCAAAGTGCCCCCCATATCCTGATAGACCTCCATGTCCCACTGCCCCCCCATTCCAAGGTACATTCCAAATCTCAGTGTACCCACTTTTCCCAGTGAAGGCCTCCAACATGTACCCAGTGCACCCAATGTCCCAGTGTCTCCCTCCACTGAGGTACATTCCAAACCCCATTCCACTCCTTTTTCCCAGTGCATCCCTCCCATGTCACAGTGCACTGCTTCTGTGTCCCAGCACATCCCTGACATCTCAATTCCAACCCCCCCCACTATTTCCCAGTAAACTTCCTTTCACGTGCTATTGTCTCCTTCATGGCTCAGTGCTTCCCATATCCTAATACGCTCCCATGTCGCAGTGCACCCTCATTCCAAGGTACATCCCAAGTCCCAGGGCACCTTCTTTTCCCAGTGAAGTGCCCCTACCATGTGCCAGTGCACCCCCAAATCCCAGTGCATCCCCCCATCTAGGTGCATCCCAAACCCATTGCATTCCCATGTCCCAGTGCCCCCCATTTCCCAGTCCACCTTATCACTCCTCCATACCAGTCCCACCAAGTGCTCTCCAGGAGTGATGGGGCTGATTTGAGCTCCCCAGGGCACCCCCTCACCACCACCCTGCTGGGTGGGCTGGGAGGGGGTCCCCAAATTCCTCATTGGTGAGGTTGGTTACCTGGACGATATCACGCTCAGCCACTTTGCCACGGGAAGAGATGCGGATGTCATCCCCATCTAGCTCCACCATGGCTGGGAGCAATGTAGGGGGGAGGTCAGCAGCACCCCAGTGCCCCCCATCCCAGGATGGGATCCCATTATGTCCCTCTCAACCTCACAGCCAGAACCCCCAAGCTGGGGTGTGCTGAGTCCATTCATATGCTGACACATTCAACTCATAGTTCAGTGGCCAAAGGACCCCGCCCCCATCCCCTCAGCCTTCCCCTAGTTCCCCCCAGCCCCCAGATCTTACCATCAAACTCGGCCTGGCCAACCCCCACGATGATAATGGACATGGGCAATTTGGCAGCCTGAAGGAGCCAGGGGGTAAAGGCAGTCCCATGAAATTTAATGATGCTGCCACCAAATGAGCCACCCCCCCCTCCCTGCAGCACCCAGGGGTGCCAACACCCCCTCCCCCAAGGATTCCAGTCCCTTACCACCCCCCCATCACCCAAAGGTCTCAGACCTCCCCAATGGCACCAGGGGGTTCCAGGAACTTCCCAGTCCCCTTGCAGCACCCAGGGGTTCCAGACACCCCTGCACATTGAACCCTGGGGGTCCAAGCCCTTTCCCACCTCTCACTGGTCCCAGTCCCTCCTCACTGCCTCCAGCACCCAGGGGTCCACACCCCCCCCCAGTACCCAGGGCTCCCAGCGCCTTCCCCATCCCTCCAATATGCAAGGGTGCCAACCCACCCCTTCCCTCTCAGCTTCAGGGTCCCAGCTCCTCTTCACCCATCCCATCACCCAAAGGGTCCCAACTACCCCCAACCCCTCAGAACCCAGGAGTTCAAGCCCCTTCCTATCCCCCTTCTAGCTCCTCCTCAACCCCCCAGCACCCAGGGGTCTCCATCCTTTCCTACCCCCTTCAAGGGTCCCAATCCCTCTCCACTGCCCCCATCACCCAAGGGTCCCAAGTCCCCAGCACCCAGGGGTGCCACCACCCACCCCAATGCCACTATGAGGGTCTCACATTGACAATGGCCTCCTTGGTCTGGGCCATGTCAGAGATGACACCATCGGTGATGATGAGGAGGACAAAGTACTGGGATCCGTCCAGCACCGTGGCCGCTGAGCTAGGGGGACCCTGCGTGACGCCGAGGACACAGGGACCCCACCCCAGGGCATGGGGCCCCCCTTACCGGGCAACATGGTTGACAACAGGGGCAAAGTTGGTGGGGCCGTAGAGCTGGACATGGCGCAGGCTGCGCTGATACGCCTCCAGCACCCCCGCAATGCCATGGCACGCCGGGTTTGATGCATCCCCATTCTGCCGCAGGGTCACCAGGAGCACGGTGACACCACAGCCCCCACCCATGGACAGGATGACACCATGCACCCCACCCACAGACAAAGATGGCATTGCCGTGGCCCCCAAATGCTAACAAGGACAATCCCACAATGTCCACAATGCGGTAACAAGGGAGACACCAACATGTTCCCAACTCAGTGTCAAGGATGATACTGCCATGGCCCCAACCCAGTGACAAAATGATGATGCCACTATGTTCCCAACCCAAGACAAGGATGACACCACCACATCCCCAACCCAGTGACAAAAATGATACCACTATGTCCCCAACACAGTGAGAATAGGTGACAAGGACAACATCATCATATGCCCGGCACAGTGACAAAGACCACACCACCACATCCTGAACCTGGTGACGAGGATGATACTACTATGTCTCCAACCTGGTGACACTGCCATGACCCCAAACCAGTCACAAAATGATGATGCCACTATGTTCCCAGCCCAAGGATAAGGATGACACCACCACATCCCCAGTCCATATCCAATCCAAACACACCATATACCCAACTTGGTGATCAAGGATGAGACCACTATGACCCCAAACTGGTGACAACACCAAGCCCCTTCCTAACCTGGTGATAGGGATGACACTGCCATGGCCCCAGACCAGTGACAAGGATCACACCACCACAGCCCCAACCCAAGGACAATGTCCCTCCATGTCCCAAACAACATGACACGATGATTCCACCATGGCCCCAACTTCGTGACAAGGACACCACCCTTCATCCACAGTCCTGTCCCGCCTTGGCCCCTCACCAGTGGGAACTCGTGGGACACGTGCCCATCCGGGGGGACCTTGGCACCAAAGCCAAGGGCTGGGAACATTTTGTCACTGTCGTAGTCCTGGATGATGTCCCCCACAGCCCTCAGTGCCAGGCTGTAGGCATTCAGCTGGAAGGGGCTCAGGTAGTGCAGGGACGTGGGCTGTGAGGGGTTCCCTGCACAGGCATGGGGCTCAGCACCCCCACAGCCCCCCCAGCACCCCCATAACACCCCCAGCATTCCCACAACCATGGCACCACTATGGCCCCAACCCAGTGGCAAGGATGATGTCATTCCCAACACGGTGACAAGGACAAGGATGATCCCACCATGTCTCCAAATGCCCCCACATCCCCAACCCAGTCACAAGGGTGACACCACCATATTCCCAATTTGGTGACAAAGGTGATGCCACCACGTCCCCAACCTGGTGACAGCTGGTGACACGGATGACACCACCATGGAACCAACAGTGACAAGGAAGACATTGCCATGACCCCAACCCAGTGACAAGAATGGCACCACCAAACTCAGTGGTGATGATGGCACCAAATCCCCAACCCAGAGACAGCTGGTGACAAGTATGACACCACTGTAGTACCAATACAGTGACAAATATAACACCGCCATGGCCCCAAACCCACAATAAGGACAATGCCATCGTGACCCCAACCCAAGGGAGTGACAAGGGAGACGCCACTGGGTCCCCAACCCAGTGACAAGGGAGACATGACCATGTGTCCAACACAACTACAAGGACAACAACACCATGTCCCCAAGCTGGTGACAAGGATGACACCACCAAACTGGTTACAACTGTCCCAAATAAATCCCTCAGGGGGAACACAGTTGCCACTCACCATTGGATGCCGTGAAGTCTATGGCCACTGTGAAGTTGAGTTGGGTCCTGGGGGGTTAAAGTGGCCTTGGGGTGATCTAGGGGGTGACTTGTGGGTTTGGGGTGGGGCACCCCTCTGGCCACAGGCTGGACTGGGTGCACCCATATCACAATTCAGAGCACCCCCAAGTATCCCTGCACTGAGGTGTCAGTGCTGCACCTAAAGGAGTGGCTGCGGGTGCTGAGGAGCCCCAAATGACCAATTTGGGAGTGCTGGGGAGCCCCTGCCCATGAGGGAGTATCTGGGTGGGGTGCTGAGGATTCACAATGGAGAAGATGGGAGTGGTGGGGATCCTCTTTTCCCAAAGGAGCAACTGTGGGTGTTGGGGACCCCAAAGCTGTTGGAAGTGCTGGAGACTTCTAAAGGGAGCAATTGTGGGTGCTGGGGACTACCAGTGAAGCAGCTGTGGGTGATGGGGACAGCCTGCCTGCAAGGAGGCATCTGGGTGGGAGTGCTGAGACCCCCAATGGAGGAGCTAGGTGTGCTGAGGACCCCCCAGTGGAGCAACTGGGGGTGTTGGGGATCCCACAGGGAGGAGCTGAGGATAGCAGGAACACCATCCACCCCTCCCCCCCATCCCCGAGGGAGCAGCAGTGGGTACTGGGGACCTCCAAGGGAGGAGATGGCAGTCCTGGGGACTGCCCTGCCAGTGAAATAGAGGCTGGGGATGTTGGGGATTCTCTGCCCTTGAGGGAGCAGCTCAGAGTGCTGGGTACTCCCAAGGAAGGAGCTGGGGGTGTTCGGGACCCTCAAAAGTGCAGCTGGAGGTGCTGGGGACCCCCTCCTCACCCGCCCCTGATGTAGTCCAGGAAGGTGTGCTCAGCCTCCACAGTGAAGGACAGCAATGTCACCTGTGGGGACATGGGACTCAGGGGAGAAGTGCCCACTCCCCCTGTGTCCTCCCCCTCTGCACATCCCCATCCTCACTGTCCCTGAGTTCAGGTACTTCTTCTTCTTCATCTTCTTCCGGGGGTTCACCACCTGCAGGGATGAGAGGAGAGCGAAGGGGTCTGCTTCTCACAGCGACAGGAGGCTCCAGGGAGCAGTGTAATGGACTGTCACATCCAGGGGGACAGGGGGGCACAGAATACCCTGGGAGGCAGCAGTGGGAGCACTGTACTGAGGTGCAGAGAGGGACCTTGAGAAGCACATGGTGGGCTGTGACACCCAGGGGTGCATGTGGGGACCCTGGGGATTGTAGTGCAGCTGGAGATCCATGGTGGGGGCTGGGGACCCCCAAGGGAGCAGCTGTGGGTGCTGCACCCCAGGGTGCAGCATGGAAACCATAACACCCCAGGGGTGCAGTGTGGGGATCCCAACACCCTAGGCACAGGGAATCATGGGGACTATAAACCTCTATGGCTGCAGCATGAGCACCCTGGGCATCACTGCACCTCAGAGTGCAGGAGAGGGACCCTTGGGTATATGGCACACCAAGGTGCAGGATTGGGAGGGACCCTGGGGACCACAACATCCCGGGATTGCATCACGGGGATCCAGGGGTATGTAGCACCTACACAGAGACACCGGCACACAGAGGTGCAGCAGAGACGGACCCTGGGGACCATAACACCCAAGGAGTGCAGTGTTAAGACCCCAACACACAGAGGTGCAGCACAGGGTCCCTGGGCACCGTAACATCTGGGGGTGCAGCAGTGGGACCATGACCCCCATGGGGGGTGGTGCAGGACCCCCATGCCCATGTACCCATCCCCCCTCACCTCGTACACGTTGAAGTGGCTCTGGCCTCGTGCCAGCTCCCGATAACTGGTGGTGAACTCCCCGATGAAGTCGTGGCTGCACAGCCAGTGAATCTCCATCAGTCCGGTTTGGGAGGTTCCCATTACCCGGGGGATCCCCACCAGTCAGTGGTGTGGGGATGGGGGGCTTCCCATTGCCCAGGAGGTTTCCCATCAGCCAGAGAGTCCCGAATAGCCAGGGGGGATTCCCATCAACTGCGGGGGGGGGGGGGCTCCATCTCCCCGGGGATGCAGGGGTGGTGGGGGGTCCCTGTCACCTGAGGGGGGCAGGTGCAGGGTGTGGAGGGTCTCCAGGACCACACACAGCTCACCTGCCATCACGGTCCCAGTCATATACTTCCACCTTGATGGCTCTGCAAGGCAGAGGGGGGGGGTCACCGACACCCCCAAATCCCAACCTCCTCCCCCCCCTCCCCTGGGCACCCGTCACACACAACCCCCCGCTCCCTGTGGGATTTGTTTTGACGCCTCTGTGGGCTTTTTCCTGCTTCCTTCTCCTCCTCAGGATATTTTTATCCATCGTTGCCACAGCAACATTCAACATGGGGCCAAAGCAGTGTGAAGAGATTTTTGCCAGGACAGTAGCTGATGACACTGGTTTGGGATTGGGGGGGGGAGGAATAGCTCGGTGACAGCTGCGATGCCCATTGCTCAGATGGGTAAACTGAGGCAAAAGGGCAAAAGCGGGTAACACTGGGGGGGCAGGGGGGGCGGGGGTGTGCTACTGGTACCACAGAGACAGGGGAAGGGGTTCTGGGAGTTGAGGTGGCCACAGAGGGTGTCTCATGGGGCCACAGAGAAGGTGGATGGACAGCAGGGGGTCCCGAGGTACCACAGAGATGAGGAGAAGGGGGTAAAGAGGGTCCTGAGGTACCACAGACACAGGGGAAGGGATTCTGGGGTACTGCAGAGAGAGGGGAAGGGGATCCAGGGGTACCATGGACATGGAGTGAGGGAGGCTCTGAGAGTCCAGAGGTACCACACAGATGGGGACATGGGGTGCAGGGATTCCTGGAGGACCTTGGAGATGGGAGAAAGAAGGAAAAGGGGGTCCTGAGGGCCCATAGAGATGGGAGGAAGGGGGTTCTGGGGGTCTCAGAAGACCACAAAGATGGGAGTGCAGGGTGTCCCCGGGTATGACAGAGAGGGGAGAAGGGGGTTCAGGGGTCCTAGTGGACCCTAGAGATGGGGGGAAGAGGGAGAAGGAGGTCTTTGGGGCCAAAGAGGGGGTGCAGGGGGTAGCAGTCCCCTGACACTCACCGGTCATGGTCCCCGTTGCAGAGGGCACGCACAGGAATGGCAAAGGCTGCCCAGACGGGGTTCAGTGTGTTCCGCACCACTTCCGTCTTGTGGCAGATGGTGAAACTGGGGGAAAGACAAGGAGTAAAAGGGAGTCACTCCCCCAGCCCAACAGCCCCCCAATCTGTCACCCCCACAGTGCAGTGAGGATTTTTAGATACTCCCGCCAATGCCAGCCCATGGGGACGTAAGGGTGTCCTGTGCTGGGGCTGAGCCCTCCCATGAGGTGTGGGAGGGTCACTGCAGTTTTGAAGGGGGGTCGCTCACGTCCCGTCTTCGTTGCTGCGGTAGAAGACCATGAAGGGGTCAGATTTTCCGAAGAAATCCTTCTTATCCAGCTTGTTGGCGCAGAACTGGAGTGTGGCCACGTCCTGGGGGGTGGAATCGGGGGGGATCATCCACCCTGCACTCCCCTCAGGGGTGGGATCCTTTGGGGCAGCTGCTCCATGAGGGAAGGAGGGATCCAGGACAGGCGGGATACAGCGTGAGGATAAACAGCCCACACTCTCATCTGCGGGCTAGTGTGTCTCAGCCAACCCTGATATTCCGGGGTTCCCAAGCTACGCCCCCTCCCCTGCCCCGCCGCAGCTCACCCGGCAGTTTCCCAACTCTTCAGCGAGGAGTATGATGGTGCCGCACTTCTTCCCCGGAATGCCACTGCCGGGATGAGATGTGAGCAGAGTGGGGGCACACGTGGTGCCCTGGGGGGTTCCCCCGCGCACTGAGCACCCCAAAACTTACACATGGGAGGCAGCCGGGACAGGTCTTCTGCCCCGGGAGTGCATGGTGGCTGTCCCCATCCTGCAGGGACACATGCTGAAGGGTGATGGAGGGGATCCCCACCCAATAAAAAGCCCCCCACTCCCAAAAAAAGGAAGTCTACAAAAAAAAACCCCAGCTCCCTCCCAGATTCCAGCACCCTAAAAAGAAGCTGTTTCTCCCCTCAAAAAAGCCAGTCCCCAAAAGACATTCAGCCCCCCCAAATAGTCAATTCCCACAAAACAAACTGCCCCTGAAAAAGCCAACCCCAAAAAGTCAGACCCTTCCAAAAGCCAGAGCCCCCCTAAAAGCCAGATCCTTCAAAAGGATCCTTCTTTTTTCCCAAGAAAAAGCCAGACCCATCAAACCCCACCAAAAATGCCACTGTTGGCTCTGGGGTCTGAGTCCATCCTGGGCACACCAAAAGGGACCTAGGGAGACATGAGGACACTGGGACCATGGGGGTTCATGTCAAGGGCTTCTCCAGGGGGACATGGGGACACTGAGTTTCCCACTTTTCTCCAAAACACTGGTTTTGGAGAAACCCAGGATTTTCTCCAAAGAGGACATAGTGACCTCAGGGACACTGGGGCACAAGCAGGACTCATGTCAGGAGCTTCTCCATGGGAGAGGTCATGGGGACATTGGGATCAGTGGGGGCGGCAGCTCACATTGGGGGCTTCCCTGGGGCAGAGACAGAGGGACTATGGGACACTGGGGACAAGGGGGGCTACCATCAGGAGTTTCTCCAGTGCAGGGCATGGGGACCCTGAGGGAGACACTGGACCACAGTGGAGGCTCAAATGAGGGGTTTCTTGGGGAAAGGGAGGGGGGAGGGAGGTGGGTGGGGGCAGAGACATGGGGACTCTGGGGTTCATGTCAGGGGCTTCTCTAGGAAGAACATGGGCATACTGGGGCACAAGAGGGCTCACATCAGGGGCTTTACTGGGGTGGGACATGGGGACACTTGGGGAAAGGGGGGGGCTCACGTCAGGGGCTTCTCCAGGCGGCTGCCAGCTGAGCCCACGATCTCCCCCAGGGTGCAGAATGCCTGGCCCAGGAAATCCTGCAGGATTGGGAATACTGGGTGTCACCAGGGGGATGCCCATCCCAGGGAGGCCAGGGGAGCAGGGCTGACTGATCCTGCACTTACATGCTTGGAGAGGTCAGGGCTCTTGGAGTCCACATCATACCTGGGGGCAGAGGGAACATGTAGGCATGGAACAGGAAGGAGGGGCCTTGGATGGGACAGGGATGGGAACAGGGATGGAGACAGGGATGGGATGCGATGGGAGGGAGACAGGGAGTGGGAGGGATGGAATTAGAGAGGGATGGTACACAAATAGGGATGGATTAGGTGTGGGGATGGGATGGGGAAAAGAATAGCGATAGGATGGGACAAGGAGAGGTAAAGGAATGGGATGGGATGGGATGGGATGGGATGGGATGGGATGGGATGGGATGGGATGGGGACAATAGAATGGACAGGGATGAGATGTGGCTAGGGACAGGATGGGACAGGAACATAATGGGGACTATCCAGTCCAGGATAAGGATGACAATGGGACGGGACAAGGATGGGGACAGGGATGTGAACAAGGGTGGTAATGGTCCAGGAACGGGGAAAGAACAAGGATGGGGACAAGGACACCCTGAGGGGCTGTGCCAGGGTGGCCAGGGGGTGACCCTGGGGGGAAAGGGGGTTGACACTGGGGGTGACACTAGAACCACAGGGGCCACTCACAGGTCAAAGCGCAGATTCTGCCGCTCCTCAAAGCAATAATCAAGGACAAACTTGTGCAGGAAGTCAGGATTCAGGGAATTGTCGATGACCTCAGTCCGGCCAAACTGGGGGATATAGGTACAGTGGGGATAATGGGGTGACAGGAAAACATGGGGTGGGGACAGGGATATGGAGACAGAGGGACATGGGGATGTGGTGATTTGGACACGGGGACATGGGGACATAGAGATGATGAGACATGGGGGCATAGGGATGGGAACATGAGAACATGGGCAGGGGGGATAGGGATACAGGGATATGGGGACATGGAGATGCGAAGTCATGGGGGCATAGGGATGAAGACACAGGGACATGAAGACATGGGAACACAGGGATGTGTGAACAGCACCAGAAAACAGGAGTATGGGAATGAGGGTGGGGCATACGATGGGAGCAGTGGGACCTGAGAATGTGGACATGGGGACATACAGATATGGGGACACAGTGACATGGAGACACAGGGATATGACAACATGTGGACGTGGGGCTGGGGACATGGGAACATGAGGATATGGGGACACAGGGACATGAGGACATGAGACTGGGGACATGAGGACACATGTGGGCGGAGGAAGTGGGGCAAGGGTGGGCAGCAGGCCCGGGCCGGGGCACGTGTGGGAAAGGGGTGGGCAGGGGCGGGGAGGGCCCAGGTGCCGCTTTGTGCCTCGGGGCTGTCCCACCCCCTGCTCATTACCCCGCAATTAACACATTGTTAATTACAGGGGGCCTGGCTGCATGCTGACAGCTGATTGGCTGGCTGCCCGGCACCTCGACATGCTCCCCAGATCCCCAGGATGCTGGTTGGCTTATCGCTCTGCCCCCAGGCATTGATTGGATGGCTGCTGCATCCCAGAATGCTGATTGTCCAGGTGCTGCATCCGAAGATGCTGATTGCTCACTGGTGACTGGCCAACTGGTTGGCACCCCAACACACTGATTGGCCACCTGGCCATCACCCCAACATGCTGATAGGCCAGAATCTTACATGCTACTTGGCTGGCTGGCTGCCATTACCCCTGACATGCTGATTTGCCATCTGGTTGGCACACAGACATGCTGACTATTCATTGCCCCAGCATGCTGATGATTGGTTGGCCAGCTAGCACCCCAACATCTTGATTGGCTGGCTGAGTACACACTAACATGTCAACTGGCCAGCTGAGCACAGCCCAACATGCTGATTGGCTGTCCCCCACCAATCGGGTCACTCACCTCCCGCCATTGGTGGCTGCCAGGGCGCTGCGTGTACAGCACACAGACTGCAGGGGGAGGGGTCAGGGGAGGCAGGCACCCCCAGAGACCCCCAAAACTCTTAGAGACACCACCATTCCCAGAGAATCCCAAAACTCCCCAGAGAGCCCCCAAAACACCTCAGAGACACCCCTGAACCCCCCCAAATCCCCCTAAACTCCCCCAGACACCCCCAAAATACCTCAGAGGCTCCCCAAATCCCCCAGAGATCTCCAAAACCCAAAAGACCACCCAAAACCCCCAGAGACCCCAACACTCCCCAGTGTTCCCAAAACCCCCAGAACCCTCCAAAATGTCCTTGAGACTCCCAAACCCACATAGAACCACAACAATCCCAGAGACCTCCCAAAACATGTCAGAGACCCCAAAAACCCCTAGAGACCACAACACTCCCCAGAGACACTGATGCTCCCAGAGACCCCCCAGAAACCCCAGATACTCCCAAAACACCTCAGAGACACCCCCCAACCCCCAGACACCCCCAAGCCCCCCAGAAACCCCAAGCCCCCCAGAAACTCCCCAAAACACCTAAGAGCCAAAACACACCCCATCCCCCCTGCCTCACTCACTTGGGTCCGACTTAGAGAAGGTGTCCCTGTCCAGGAGCTGCCTGGGGGGCAGAGAGGAGTGAGTGTGAGAGTATGTGTGTGTGTGTGTGTGTGTGTGTGTGTGTGTGTGTGAATGTGAGCGTGAATGTGAGTGTGAGCACCTGGCTGTGTCTATGACTGTGTGTACCCGTTGTGCAGTAAGATGTGCCCCAGAGCACACATTGAGGTGCACAACCACAGGTCGTGCCCTGTTGTGACAGGGTGGGTGGCAGGGTGTGCGCAGCCAGGTGTGCCCCAGGACAGGGATTGGCGTGCAAAGCATGTCTGACACGTTGGGGTGCACAGACACATCTGCACAGGGTGCACAGCATGACACATGTTAAGAATGCCAAATGTCAGGGGTACAGTTATGTGTCAGGACACCAAAAAAAGACCTCAGGTTGCAGAGGGAGGGTACAGGGACTGCAGGGTAGGCAGGGGTACAAGGGATGCAATGGTGCAGTGCAGCCCAGCCGGAGGATTCAGGAGTTTCAGGGTGGGCAAGGGATACCGGGGGTGCAGGGGATACAGGGTCCAACCAGACCCCCCTGCATCCCCAGAATCCCCCAAACCCGACCTTCTTGCACTCCCAGTCCCAGAGACCCCCAAAGGCCCCCGCATGCCCCCCACTCCCCTCAGTGCCCCACACCCTCAGCACCTTTGGCTTACCCAGTGCCCTTCTGTCCCCACACCAAACACTCCCTGTACTCCCCAGGCTCCCCCACGCCTACCAGCACATTCACATTCCAGTGTCTTCCAGTGAATCTCAGTGCCTCCTAATGCACTTCAGTGCCTCCGGCGCCAGCTGCCCTGCTTCCCAGTCCTTCCCCGTGCTTCCCCGTGCCTCCCAGTGCTCTTCATTGCCGACAGCACCCTGTTCCCTAGTGTCTCCCGGTGACTTCCAGAGCATTTCAGTGCATTCCAGTACATCTCAGCAATTCACACCACCAACTGCTCCCACTCTCCGGTGCATTCCAGTGCCTCCCAGAGCATCCCATGGGATCTCAATACATCACAGTGCACCCCGGCATCCTTCGACGCCAGCTGCTGTGGCACTCCAGTACCTCCCAATGCGTCTCATTGCGTTCCAGTGCAACCCAGTGCCCTACAACGCCAGCTGCTCCCAGCTCTCCAATGCTTCCCAGTGCATCCCACGGGATCTCAATGCCTCCCAGTGTACCTCAGCACCCTCCAACGCAGCTCCCCAGTGCTTCCCCGTGCCCCTCTGTGCATCCCAGCACCCTCCAACGGCAGCTACCCCTACATCACAGTGCAACCCAGTGCCCCCCAGCACCTTCCAACGCCAGCATCAGCGCCTCCCCGCGCCCCCGCCGCCCGGTGCCGGCTCCCGCCGCGGCCCCGCTACCTGCAGGACACCGTGAGTTCCACGCGAGTGGCCGGGACGGGACTGGATCCGGTGCCCGGTTCCGAGGCGCCCAGGCCCGCCATGCCCCGAGCTCCGTCGCTGCCCCGACACCGGCAACAGCACCGCGATCGGCTCCGCCTCGGGACCGCCCTTGGCACCGCCCGGGGCTCCCGGCACCGGCTCCGGCCCCTCACCGAAGGACTTGCCCCGGGGTCTTCTTCGGGACCACCCGCCGGGAGACCGGGACCGCCTTTGGCACCGCCCGGGGCTCCCGGCACCGGCCCCGGCCGCGCACCGAGGGAGTGCCCCGGAGTCTTCTTCGCGACCGCCAGCGGGGAGACCGGGACCGGCTCGGGACCGCCCCCGGGATCGTCCCCAGATGCGCGGTACCGCCTCCGGGATCGCCCCCGGGGCTGCCTCCCCTTCCCCGGTACCACCACGGACTGTCGATACTGCCCCCGGGATCGCCCCGAAATTTTCGGAATCACCCCCAGATTCCTGCGATCTACCGTCACACCGCCTCCAGGCCTGCTTCCAAATCCCCGGTACCTCCCGGGCCCGGGGGACCCCTCCCCCTCCGCCTCGGAAACGCCCCCAGATCTCCGGGATGGCCCCCCCCATCAACCCCAGCGCCGCCTCCACAGCCCAGTTCCCCCCTGGAAGCCTGGTACTGCTCTGGGATCCACCCCAGATTCCCGGCATCGCTCCGGGATCAACGCCAAATCCCTTGTACCTCCCCTGACCACTGCCGCCTCCCCCGCATCGCCCGCCGGGCTGCCTCACCATTCCCGGGACCGCCTCGGACCACCGGTACTGTCCCCAGGATAGCTCTCAGATCCTCGGCATCACCTCCAGATCCCCGGCATCAGTCCGAGGAAGTCCGGTGCCTTTCCCTGCATCGTCCCCAGTGCCACCTCCCCGTCCTCAGTGCCCCCCGGACGCGGGTACCAAGGATCAGCCCCGGGATCATCCCGAGACCACTGCTACTGCCCTGGGATTGCCCCCGAGGCTGCCTCCAGACGCCGGTACACCACGGACCATTGGTACTACCCCCCGGGATCACCCCCAGACCGGACCCCCGGTGCTCCCTCCCCAGTAGCCCCAGCACCCCTCTGACACTCCTAGTGCGCCCCCCTGTGCCATAGTGACACTCTCGATACCACCCACTCCACAGAATGAAGTCCCAATCCCCCTAGTTCTCCCTTACTCAGAACCTTCCCAGTATCCCCACAGCCCCTGCAACTGCAGATGCAGAGTCCCCCAGTCCTCTCCTATCCTTCAGTAGGTCCCAGTACCTCCCCTGCACCATTCTGGTAACATCCAGCAGCTCCCAGTACTGTCCCGGGTCCTGCAATGGGCGCAAGGGGGGTGACATCAAGAGCCAGAGGAGGCACCCATTGCTGGGGGGGGTTACCCAGTGCTGGGGGGGGAAGCCAGTGTGTGCTGGCTTGAGGACTCCACTGCCAGTTCGAGGCTCCCCAGTGCTGTGTGGGGAGCCCACTCTGGGGGGACAGCACCAAACCCCCCCCTTTCCACCCAAAGCTCAGTGATCCAATGGGTCCATAGTAGAGGGACACTCTGGGGTGTCCCAGGAAACTTTGAGGAGACACAGACACAACACAATAGGGGTAAATTTGGGTCTCTGGCATCCACTCTGCATGCCCAGGAACTGGGGCCACTGGGAGCTCCATGTCCCCATGGAGAGACACCCACCCCTCCAAGGGCACCCACAAACCCTTTTCGGGGGGGCTCACAACCTTCCAGACCCCACTATGCCAAAGACATTTCCCCCACCTCCCCCTAAAACCACCACTCTGTGAGGGAGCCCACCACATCCAGCCTCCTTTATTACAAATGAGCAGTACAATTTGGAGGGAGGGCACCCCACACCCCTATCCCGAGGGATATGCCTTGATGACCTTTACATCATCGAGGGGTCGGTCCTGGGAGTTGGTCTCCACCATGGCTAGGCGCCCCAGCACCCCCATTCCTTGGCACACCCTCCCAAAAATGCTGTGCTTCCCATCCAGCCACTGTGCTGGGCCCAGTGTCAGGAAAAATTGGCTTCCATTGGTGTCCGGCCCTGCATTGGCCATTGCCAGAATCCCGGCGCCTGTGAGACATGGGGACGTGTCACATCATGGATGGGGATACAGGGAACATGCCACCCCACAGCCAAGGTTCCAGCATGATAGGGGACATGTCATCCCATGGTAGTATGTCATCTCATGGCCAAGATCCCCGTATCATGGGAAACATGTCACTCCAAGACTGGGATCCTGGAGGGTGTCATCCTATGGCTACGATCCCTGGGACGTGTCACTCCATGGACAGGCTGCAGGTGAACCTGTCACCTGACAGAGGAGTCTTAATGGACATCAGTAACAACTTGCTCCCATTGGTGTCCAGCCCCATACTGGCCATCACCAGGATCCTAGTGCCTGTGGGACATGGGCCAAGGATCCTGGCACCCTGAGGGACATGCCATGCTATGGCCAGGGTCTTGGAGGACATGCCATTTCAGGGATGGGGTCCCAGGGGATATGGAGGACATGCCACCCCATGGATGGGGTCTCAGGGACATGTCATCCCCTGGCTGAGGTTCTGGTGTCATGGGGAAAATGTCATCCAATGGAGAGGTCTTAGGGGAACATGAGGAAGAATTGGCTCCTGTTAGTGTCCAGCCTCATGTTGGCCATCGCCAGGATCCTGGTGTCTGTGGGACACAGGGACATGTCACATCAGGAATGCGGAAATAGAGGACAGGGCATCCCATGGCAAAGCTCCTTGGGGTCATGTCACTCCATGGATGGGGTTTTGGGGACACAGAGAACTTGTCACCCTATAGACAGGATCTCGGGGGACAGGGGAGACATGCCACCTCATGGCCAGAGTCCTGGAGGACATACTCCATGACTAGCCTCCTTGAGACATGCCCACCCCATGACTGGAGTCCTGGGAGTCATGTCACTCCTGGGATGAGGACACAGGGGACATCCCATCCCATTCCACAGGTGTGTTCTCAGGGGTTCTGGCCCTCTATAGGTGGGGTCCTGGGGTCCCAGGGATGTCCCTCCAGTGTTCTCCCACTGCTGGCCCCACTCACCAGTGAACTTCAGGTCCGGGTGCAGCTCATCCTCGAACTGTTTCCCGTAGATGGAGGCACCACCACGGCCTGCAGGAGGATTTGGGGGTCAGCAGGAACCCCTGGCACCAGGGCGGGTCCCAGGAAGATTTCAGAGGCCTGTGCTCACCAGTACCCGTGGGGTCCCCTCCCTGCACCATGAAGTCCTTGATGATGCGGTGGAACTTGGTGCCATTGTAGTACCCACGGCGGCTCAGCTCAGCAAAGTTCTTGCAGGTGCGGGGGGCATGTTGCCAGTACAGTTCCAGCACAATTGGGCCCATCCTGGGATGAGAACACAGGGAATGGGAACGGGAAAGGCATCAGAAACAGGGAAGTAATCCCCACATCCCAAAGTGGTACCCACATCCCCAGCTTCAGATCAAAGCCAGGGGTTGTGTTGCCAGTGCAGCTCCAGCACCAGCAGGCTCATTCTGTGAATGGAAACAGCAGGAATGGGAATGGGAATGGGAACTGGAGACAGGGTCATCACACTGTGATTCCCACACCCAGTTTCAGACCAGAGCTATGGGCTTTTTCTGCCAGTACAGCTCCAGCACTGGAGAGCCCATCCTGAGAACGGGAAAACCAAGAACAGGAATGACACTGAGAATGGGGAACAGCACCAGGAATGGGAACAGGAGATGGGGTGGGTCACCCTGCTGTGAACTCTTCCACCTATAGGGTCAATTCTTGCAGCTGCAGGGCAGGGTCATCCCACTGTGACCCCCAACCCCAGTTTAAGACCAAAGTCAGGGGGCTGTGCTGTTAGTACAGCTCCAGCACCAAGCACGCCCATCCAGGGAATGGGAAATAGGAATACTGGGAATGGGAATGGGAACAAGAACAGGACGGGTAACAGGAAACACCTCAACGTGATCCCCCACTCCCCCCTCATATCCCCCAGGGTCAGTCAGGGACAGGGACCACAGGGGTGAGAGAGGATGGGGGGCAATGGGACACCAGGAGGACATGGATGGCTCTTGGTAACAGGGGAAATAAGCAGGACTGCCTGGTTCTGTGCAGTATCGGGAGACACTGGGGCTAACAGGATACCACGGGATCACTGGGATCTGCCTGGTACCGAAGGGCCTGGGGGTTACGAACACCAGGGGGGACACCGAGGGAACCAGGGGCCCTCTAGTATCGGGGCGGAAACCAGGACTGGTTCATACTGGGGGATAACGGAGCTGTCCCGTTCTGGAGACACTGGGAGTTTCTTAGCACCTGTGGAGTTCAGGGTCTGCCTGATACCGGGGGCTCACGGACACCGGGGACTGCCCCGTACCGGGAGGATCAGGGACTCAAGAACACCGGGGCTGCACGGAAGCCGGGGAGAGAGGGAGCGGACACCGATTTACCGCCAGTGCCGCGGAAGGGGGCGGGACAAGGGGTGGGCAGGGCCTCCCGTGCCGGTACCGGTGCCGGTACCGGGGCGATGCCCCGCCCCTTACGTGGTCTCCATGGAAACGGTGGGGGGCTGCCAGGAGTCGGGCGGGACGGCGGCCATGCTGCGGAGGAACCGATGGCGGAACGACCCTCAGGCGCCGCGCTTCCGGGCCACACCCCCAGCTGTTGGGGGCGGGGCGTGGGGGAGGGTAAGAGCCAATCATCGAGACGAAAGGCGAGGAGACTGGCCAATCAGGATGCACACTTAAAGGGAGCAGGCCAATCGGAACCCGGGGCGGGCGCGCCGCGTTTGAGCCGCAAGGGGAGGGGGAATTCGAACGAGACCACGCCCCTTTCGTTAGGCCACGCCTCCTCGGCGCGCGCGACGAGCGGGAGCCGGGGGCGGTGAGGTGGCGGGGGAGAGGGGGGACGAGGGCAGACCGAGACCCCCGGGGAGAGGGGAAACAGGCGGGGAGATCGGGTGGGCCGCGGAGCGCCGGGTAAACCACCCCATGCGGAGATGGGGAGACGTGGGGTCGGGGTGAGGGGCTGGGACCCCCTGGTAGGGGCTGAGGACCCCCAGGGCTGGGACTGTGGCCCCCGGTGGGGGCTGGGACCTTCTCAGTGTGGGGCTGGGGTCACCAAGGGATTGGGGTGCGCGGCTGGGACTCGTCGGTGGGGCTGGAACCCTCTTAGTCTGGAGTTGGGACCCCCCAGTGTGGGACTGGGGTCTCCTGGGCTGGGGCTGAGTGGCTAGGGGATTCCACAGGTGTAGGGGAGGGATCGCCCCATTATGGGGCTGAGACCCCACAGTGTGCGGCTGGGAGGCCTAGGAGTGGGAATGGGACCCCCAGGGTCGGAGTTTGGGTCTGAGACCTCCGCCGGTATGGGAGCTGGGAGGCCTAGGAATGTGGATGGGCCTCCCTCGGGATCGAGACGCAGAGCTGGGACCCCTCAGTGTGGGGCTGGGGTCCCTGAGGGACTGGGGGTGAAGGGCTGGGATCTCTAGGTACGGGAATGGGGTCCTCTTGCATGGGGATGGGACCCCCTGAGGATCAAGATGTGGGGCTGGGGATCCTCCGGAATCGGGGTGTGGGGCTGGGGGTCCCCCGGGATCGGAGTGTGGGTGTGGGGCTGGGACCCTCTGGGTGTGGAACTGGGGCTCCCCTGGGTGTGGGGCTGCGACCTCCCAGCGGGGTTGGGCCCACTCAGTGTTGGGCTGGGGTCCCCGATAGGGACTGGGAACCACCATTGTGGCACTGGGGACTCACACGGATCAGGGTGCGGGGCTGGGACTTCCCATCGTGGCACTGAGGACACCCGGGCTGGGGGTGCTGGCTGTGGGTTTCCCGGGCAGGGGTCGCCAGTGTCACCCCCGCCTACTGGCGCTGGCGGAGCCATCCCTGTCCCCATCCCGGTGGCACCGAGCCCAGCGGTGCCTGGCACTGGCCGTGTCATCCGCGCGCTGGCTGGTGCCACCGGTCCCCCGCGGGGGGTTGGGGACACGGCGAGGGGCGGGTAGGGGCACGGGTGGGGAACCCCGATGGGGTCGGTGGTGACCCCCCCCAGCTCCCGCAGGTGGCCCCGGTGCCCCGAGGCGATGGCCGAGGACCGAGGTACGGCAGCACCAGTGCTGCATGTCCCCCGTGTTTCCCCCCTGGGGCGGGGGGCCGGGGCTCACCCCCAGTGTCCCCCTAGATGTTCGATTTGTCACCGAGGAGAGCTTCGACTTCGGTGTGCTGTCGCCGTCTGACAGGTATGGGAGGGTAGTGGGGACAAGGGCACCCCATGAATGGGAACAGGGGGGACAGGGCACCTTGTAGTTGGGAACGTGGGGAATAGGATGGGACATGGAGGACAGGGTACCTCATTGTCAATGTCCTAGGGGACTTGTCACCCCATGGATGGCGTTGTGGGGGATGTGGCAACTCTTAGCTGGAGTCCTGGGGGCCATGAGGGACATCACACCCCAAAGATGGTGTTCTCATGGGTCACCCCATGAACACAGTTCTGAGGGTCCTGTGGATATGTCCCCGTCATAGATGTGGTTCTGGGGGTCCTGGGGGACATGTCACACAATGAATGGAGTCCTGGGTGGCATGGGGGGGTGTTCTTCTTGGCAGCGGTGTTTGGGGGGCTGACACAGCCATTCTCCCTCCCCCCTTCCCATCCGCAGCCAGGAGGAAGAGGAGGATGAGGATAGCCCAGGCAGGGGGTGCCGGCACGGGGGCAGCAATGGGCGCTGGAGTCCCCTGAGTGGGGCCCGTCTGGAAGAGATGGTGCGGGAGGCCACGCGCCTGGCGGCACAGTTGGAGGGGTGTCACCTGCCCGCTCCCGGAGACCCCCCCGGACCCAGCACCACATCCCCCAGCACACCCCGCAGCCCCCGCCGCCAGACCTTCGTGGTGAAGGACAGCCCAGTGCGGGCGCTCCTGCCCACCGTGGAGTCTCAGGGACCTGCCCCCATCCCCCGCCCCCCCGCCAAGCCCCGGGGGGCCTCTGCTGCCACCAGTGTCCCCAAGGTAGGTAAGACCCGGGGGTAGGGTTCCCAGTGTGGCTGTGTCCCACCTGGACTGAACACCCAGATCCCCCCCAAACCCATCCTGGATGGGGGCAGTGAGTGCCCCCCTTTCTCCAAGGGGCATCGTGAACCCCCCAGCCCTGTGGGTGGGGGAGCACTCACTGAGTGATGTCCCCCACTCTATTTTCAGGCACCCCCCAGCCGTAATTCCACAGCAGCGGCAAAGGGACCCTTGGGTGGCAGGGGGCTCCCCCCAAGCCGCGCGGGCCCACCCCGGCCATGCCCTCCCCAGGGGCAGAGGGCTGGTGCCCGGGGCAGGTCAGAGCCCCCCCAGGCGGGGACAGCAGGTAGTTATGGCAAGGGAATGGGGACACCATGGCCATGGGGGCTCCTGGGCCGTACCCCAACCCCCCCTCTCTCCCTAGGCCAGGCTAAGGTGAGGGGGGGCACAGTCTCCTGCCCCCCCCCAACCCGCCAGCCCCACACCAGGACCACCACCATCCCTGTCCCCTCCGGCTGTTCCCCGGCACCCACTGCCCTCCCCAAGGTGTCCCCTCGGACTCCAGCAGCGGGTGGGAGGACCCCCACCCCCAGAGGTAAGGATGTAACGGGGTTCGGGGGGCGCAGGGGATGCCCCATCCCCCATGCCTCAGTTTCCCTGTGGCTTCTCTCTCCTTTGCAGGTGCAGGGGCAGCACGGGCAGCCCCCACAACTGGTGCCTCGGGGTGCAAACCAGGACCCCCTCCCACCCGCCTGCGGCCCTCCCGCAAGACGGTGGTGAGCAGCACCCCGAGGTGACACCCCCAAACCACCCCACACCCACCCAGAGGCCCTGGGTGCACCCAGATCCCCCCTAGGTACCAGCTAAGGTACCTAGGCTGGTACCTAGGCAGAGCCAAGGCCACCCCAGAGATTAGTTGAGACATCCACTGGGTTTTGGAAGGAGGCAGGCAGCACCAGGGCCCCCCAGGGAGCAGCCAAGGCACCCGTTGGGTTGACAGGTTGGACAGGTTGCAGAGCTGGAACCCCCAGGGACCAGCTGAGGTTGGGGTGGCAGAGCCAGGGGCGTCCCCAGGGATGAGCCGTGGCACTCATTGAGTTTTGCTTTAATTACAAAATGTCTCATCAGCAGTAGGAAACCCCCCACATTCCCCAGCAACCAGGGTCCTCTCATCCCCCCAACACCCATCCCTGTGTTCCCCCACCTGAGCCTCACCCCTGGGCAGGGGGGTCCCGGATTTCCCTGTAACCCCTAGCTGATCCCCCCTCCACATGCTCCCCACCTGGGGGAGTTGTCACCATGGGACACCTTTATGGGAGTTGGCACCTTGCGGGGCAAAGGGGGGTTGGCACAACGGGGGAAGTTGGTTATAAATTCCTTTTTTTGTATTTTCATGTATTTTTTAAATAAAACACTCTGCTGGGCAAAGGTGCTGGGGGTGATCATGGGGGGACAACAGGGGCACCCTGTGCCACCTTCCCAAGGTGTCAATCCCTGCAATGATGCAAAGTGCACTGGGGGGATGGTTGTGGCTCCCTGCTCCTTCCTGATGTCCTCCCAGTCCTTGCGCACCCCCAGTCCTGGTGTGTTCTACCCCCTGCCCCCACCATGCTGGTGCCCTCCCTGTCCTGGTGTCCCTGGCACAGTGGGTGGGCTGCCTGCTGGATGGGTCCCCATTAGATCGAGGTCTCGTCGCTCCTGGTGGGGGGACAGACAGATGGGGGGAGGGGGGGGGGATAGATACAAAGTGCAGGATGGGGGGAGAATAAAAAACAAGACAGACAGATGCATGATGGAGGAGGTGGACGCCAGGGTGCCCTCTGTGACCCCCAGCACCCAGCGCCAACCCCTGGGACGAGATGGTGGGGTGGGGTTTGGGGGGGAGCCCCCAGCCCCCTTGGGTTAATGGAGAAAATTAAAAAACAGAAATCTGGGGGGTAGAGGGGGAGAAAAGAGTAGGGTTAGTTCTGCTGTGCCATCTCTGCCCTAGGCATTTGTGGGTGGTCAGGGGTACCCAGTGGGCACCCCAGCCCCCAGTGAACACTCCAATGGGCACCCTGACACCTAGTGAGCACCCAGTGGTCAACGGGCACCTTTGGACAGTCAGTGGGCACCCAACATGCACTCCAACACCCAATGGGCACTGTTAGACCCGAGGGGCCCCCAGTGGTCAGTGGACACTCACAAATAGTTAACGCACACCCAACAGGTGTTGTTAGACCCAAGGGGCACCCAGTGTGCACACAGAAGTCATTAGGCACCCAATGGGCAGTCAGTGGACACCAAATGGATACGTGATGGTCAATGGATGCACAATGGGCATCCGATAGGCACCCATGAACAGTCAACTGGCATCCGATGGGTGCACTTAGACCTGATGAACACCCAGTGAATATTCAATGGGTATCCAGTGGGTATTCTGTGGGTTCCCCAACCCTCAATGGGCACCCAGTAGGAATCTAGTGGAAAACCAACACCACCTTTGCACCCCATGGGCACCCAAGAGGAATCCTGGCACTCAATGGTCACCCGTTGGTTACCCTAGCACCCTACAGACACCCAGCAAACACCCTACATGTGATGGGCACCAATGCGCAACCTGGCACCCAATATTCATTGGATCTGGCACCCAATATTCATTGGATCCAAAGGGACTGCTGGGACCTGATGAGCACCCAAGAAGGAACCCTGGCACCTGATGGGCATCCAAAGGGCAACTGTTGGGCACCCTGACACCCAGTGGACACCCAAAGGGAACCCTGGAACCTGATGGATATCCAACAGGTAATGTTGTACCCAGTGGGTGTCCAGTCAGTACTGTGGCACCTGATGAGCAGCCAACAAGCAGTGTTGGATCCAATGTGTGCCCAATGGATGGCACCTGAGAGAAACCCTGGCACCAAATGAGAGTGCAACAGGAACCTTGGCACCCTGGTACCCAGCTATCCTTGCATCTGATAGGCACCCAAAGGGTACCCAACAAGTGGTGTTTGACTGCTTGTCCACCCAACAGGAACCCTGGCACCCCAAGGGCACCCTCAAACCCAAAAGGTGCCCAGAGGGAATCCTGGCACCCAAATAACTCCCAGTGAGCACCCCTCAGATGTGGTGGGCACTCACTCAGAGCCAGAGGAGTCCTCGTCTGCAGTGCCTGTGCGGATGCTCATGGCAATGGGGGTGAGGCCACTGAGCTGCTCCTGGAGGCTCTGCCGAGGCCGGGGGACGGGGGGGGGGCCCACGTCGCTGCCTGAGGAGGCAGCCGTGCAAGCAGGAGGCGGTGGGGGTGGCCCAGGGCGCTGGGCACTGCCCCGCTCACTGATGGGGGGCAGGCACTTCTTCTTCAGTATCCCTGCAGGAGCAGCATCACTCATGGGTGAGGAGGCCAGATTTGGAGTGCCCACCCATGCCATGGCAGCCCATACCTTTGTGGGGGTGAGGCAGGGGCAGCAGCAGGGGGTCCCTGGGGAGTGCCTCGCCGTTGGGCCGCGGGGAGTCACCGCAGGGGTGTCCCTGCCCCCCTGCTGGCTGCACTCGCAGCCCCTCGCTACCTCCTGGTCCCTCACTCTCGCTCGCTGTTGTCACAAACTCCCCTGGCCAGTATGGGCATCCCGGGGGCACCAGGGGGTCACCTGTGGGGAAGGAAGGAAGCTGGGACAGGCAGGACCAGGGACCCTTCCCATCCTCACTGGGTGCCCCCATCACCACATAGTGTGAGAAATGCACCCAAACCCATTGCATCAGTCCCATCCACACCTCAGACTGGACAAGGGGCCATCTTTCCCCCCTGGGAGCCCCAGTCAGCACCTCTGACTGCATGAGGAACCCTCAAACCTTTTAGATGTCTCCCATCACCACACCAGACCGGACAAGGGACCCTCTCCCTCATACCCACTATACCCACTATGTGTTTATCAGAACTCCAGGCTGGACCAGGGATCCTTTGTCCACTGTGTGCCTCCTGCATCAGGCAAGATGAGAGACCTCCTCCCACCCCCCACAAATCTATTCAATGGCCCTATCACCACTCCAGACTGGACAAGGGACCCCTACCCCCACCAGGTGCTCCCCATCACTGTCCTGGATAAGGCGAGGGACCTCCCCCAACCCATTGGGTGCCCCCCATCAGCACCCAGCCAGGCTGAAGGTCCCCCATCTCCATGGGGTGCCCCCTGGGGGTGTTACCAGGGCCAGGGGGACTTGTCAGAGCCCCGGGCAGGGGGTCCCAGCCACACGGGGCCTCATCCTCGCTGTCGGAGGAATGTGTGGAGCCATAGGATCCACTCGGGTCATCCAGGGACAGGTCACTGTCCGACTCTGTGTCGTGCTCTGGGGGGGGTCACAGGTCAGGAGGTGCCCAGAGACACCTCCTGCCCCCTGGGCTGAGGCTAGGGGCACTTGCCCCATGGGTGAGGCCATACCCTCGGGCTGGTCCTGGGCGTCAAGGAAGAGCCCCCCAGGCTCAGGCAGTGGAACTGGCCCCGGGCTGCCTGCCAGACCTGAGTCCTCCCTGTGGAGACACAATACTCATCAACACCTGATCCCCACTCACAAACACCTACCATCCACTGTCACCCACTGACTGACACCAACCCACTGACACAATATCCATCCACTGACACTGCCAACACCCCAATATCTACTGACACCCACCACCCTGATATCCATCACCCTGACACCTACTCCTGCCACCTCTTCACCCCAACACCCCCTCAACCCCCCACTCTGTGACCACCCTGCCACCTCACCACTCCATGTGCATGACACCCTGCCACTGTAGTGCTGGGCACCCATGCCACTGCCCCACCACCCAGCCATCCCAACACCCCCACAAGCACGCCACCCCACCATCCACCAATCCCAACACCCCCACAACTATGTCACCCCACCACCCACCATCCCAATACTCCAATGCCATGCAATGCCATATTGCCACCCCAACAACCCACCACTCAACCACCCCAGCACCCCGCTACCCCACCATCCCATCACCATTCCATCTTGTCATCCCAGTGCCACACCAGCTCAGGACCCCACAAAAACCCATGCCCCGGTCCCAGCTGTGCCCAGTACCGCCGCACAAAGGGGATGTAGCTGTGGTGGCTCTTGCCCGAGCGTGCAGTGCTGTGCAGGGACCCCGAGGACCCACCACCTGGAGGGGGGTACAGTCGCCCTGCCACGTATGTGCTGTCCCTACCATAGGCCTGCCAAGGGCACAAGGATGTCATGGCCATGGCACAGGTTGCCCTTCTGTTCCTGGCACCCCCCATGTGGCCCAGCACTCACGGGAGTGAGGGTGGCCTTGGTGGCCAGCGGTGGGTGGTGGCAGCGGGCACAGCTCAAACGAAGGCTCCTTCGCACCTCCTTGCTCAGCACCACACAGGACAGGAAGATGAGGGGGCCCTGGGCAGAAAGGGGGCGGGGGGACAAGGAAGGGTGTGTACAGCCTGGGAGGATACCAGCAGCACTCTGGACCAGTCAAGGGGTCACCATCCAGACTGGGTGCATCCCATTGGCACCTCAAAGAGAATGAGCATGCCCACCACTGATATCTCAAATTGGATGAGGGACCCCCATATGCACTGGGTGCCCTCCATGGGCACCACGGAGTGGTTGAGGTGCTCCCGTACACACTGGATACCTCCCATTAGTGCCCTGGATATGGCATAGGACCTCTCTGTGCCCACTGGGTGCCCTACAAATAGGTGTGGGACTCTGGAGGTGCCAAGGGTGTGAGTTTCAGGGGGCTCTGGGATCTCTGGGAGTCCCAGGGGTCATGGTCACTGGGGCAGAGGCTTTGGGGTTCTGGAGTCTTTGGGGGTCCCAGGGGCGGTGGCTCTGGAGGTTCCACGAGTGGAGTCTCAGGTGGTTCCCACTGACCTGGAGGCAGTTGGAGGCGGCGAACAGGTAGTGACAGAGCAACGTGTCACTGTTGACTGAGAGCAGGGCCAGAAGCCAGGCCAGGCTGGGCATGGCCAGCAGGACTGCAGCTGTGCGCACCCCAGACCTGAGCACCCCAATGGCACCCAGTGTTACCACAATGACATCTCATGTCATAGCCCTCTGTACTTCTGATCCCTGGGGTTGCCCCAGCCCCTCATGGCCCCCTCCCCCTCCAGATGCCCCAACTTCCCCCTGACCCACTCTGCCATCCATGGGTGCTCCAGCCCCCTGAGCTCCCCTGTTCCCTGTGGGCCCAGCCTAACTCCAGCCCCCTGTGCCCCTTGCCCCAATGCCCTTCTGCCTCCCCATGGGTGCTCTGTAACCCCCTGCCCCCCTAGATGCCCCAATCTCCCCTGACCCCCTCAGTCCCCCATGGGGGCCTCTGCCCTTGATGCCCCCCTGACCTCCACAGGTGCCCCAACCTCCTGTGCCCCCCTGCCCTCAACAGATGCCCCAGACCTCTCTATCCCCCAACCCACCATGGGTGTCCTAGTCCTTCCTGTGCCCCCCTGCCCTCCACAGTTGCCCCAACCTCCCGTGCCCCCATGCCCCCATTGGCTCTAGCCCCCCGTACCCCCCTGCCCCCCATGCCCCTTTGCCTCCCCACGGCTGCTCTGCACCCATAGATACCCCAGACGCCACTGTCCCCTCCTACCCCTGCCCCATAGGCAGCCCAGTCCCCAGTACCCTCCTGCCCCCCATGGATGCCGCAGTCCATCCTGTGCCTCCCTGCCCTCTCCAGGTTCCCCAAAAGGCCAGCTCCCTATGTGTGCCCCCCAGCCCCCAGTGCACCGCAGCCTCTATGGGTGCCCCAACCTCTCATGCCCCTCTTAGGTAACCCCATCCCCACTGTGTCCCATGCCCCCTGCAGGTGACCCCGCCTGGGTGACTCACGCTGAGCCCTTTTTCTGGAAGCCTTGGGGGGTGGCACAGGTGGCCCTGGCTGCCAGCACCAAGAAGAAGATGCCGACCTGGGGGTGCAGGGAGTGAGGAGGGTGATAAGGGGTCCCATGCCCTCCCCAGCCCCCAGCCCTGTACACACAGCAAGGGCGGCAGCGCAGGGCCCAGCCAGGCTCCACACCAGGCTGTCGTGCAGGGCCAGCCAGCAGAAGTCGGGGTTCCCGTAGCCCTCGGGGTCCAGCCCCACCGCCAGCCCTGCAAAGGAGAGATCAGGAGTGGGGCCAATTCAGTGGATGGGGCTATAAAAGGAGACGGGGCTAAGGTGGGAGGAGCGGGGCTAAACATTGTGAAGCTATGGCAGGATGGGGCTCGTGGAATGGCAGGGAATGGCTCATGGGCAGCACAGGGCTGGCGAGAAGGTGCTGCTCTTGGGGGTGTGGCTATGCTGGGTAGAAACAACGCTATGCAAATGAGATTTGCCTAAGCTCTTGGACATGTGGCAGTGTTGGTGAGAGCAGGGATATGGCACAGGGGGCTTGTCTAAGAGGTTAATACAGATCTAGTCTCTGGAGGTGGGGTTATGCTGATGAGGGCAGGGCTAAGATCCCAGGGGAGTATCTGACTACGATTGATGGAGAAAGGCTATGGCCCTGGGAGCATATTGAAGACATTGGGAAAGATGCTCTTGGGGCGGAGATATGATGGATGAGGGTGGGGCTAAACTCTTGCGGTGAGGATAAAATGTTCGCCAGGGTTATACTCTTTGGGAGGGGGCTATGACCCCAGGGGTGTGTCTGAAAGTTTGGAGGCAGAGCTATGATGAATGAGGGTAGGATTATGGACCCAGGGGCCTGTAAAATCTTGGGGACTGGGTCTGATAGACAAGGTGTTGAAGATTGCAATGCAAGTTGTTTTCCATTACCATCTGTATGGCAGATTACCTTTGTCAAGTGGGCAGTTTGCTTTATCTCTCTCTTTGAGTGACCACAATCACACCTCCCTGGGGAGGGGACATCTGCTGATAACAGACTATTGAATGTCACTGCATGACTGATAAGAACTATAACATCCCATTGTGAGATGCTCCGCCCAGAGGGAGGAGCCAAGCATTGCTACCCAGATATAATCCAGAAATTTTTGAGACACCAGCATGGCTTTCTCCACGGGATTCCCCAGAGAAACAGCAGCTGCCTCTCCTTCCACTGGATCTTCAGAGGCAGAAGACATCCTTCTCTACAGATTCCCCTTGCTCCAACAGAACCACACCTGATACTTCAGGAGGACTGCAGCCACATTTCCAATTGGACTGCCACCAACCCTGACCTATAGGGTGTCAGGTTGGGTTCTGACTTGGTCATTGTTGTTCTAGTGGACTGCATTTTTTATTTTATCCTTTATTTTTTTTTCTTTTCCCTATTAAAGAACTGTTATTTCCTGCTCCCATATTTTTTGCCTGAGACCCCCTTAATTTAAAATTTATAGCAATTCGGAGGGGTGGGGAGGGTTTACATTCTCCATGTCAGGGGAGGCTGCTGCGTTCCTTAGCAGACTCCCGTCTTTCCAAACCAAGACACAAGGGCATAGCTACGACTCTGCCTATGTATCAGGGTGGGGCTATGGTGGTTAAGGGTGGAGCTAAACTCTTGGAGTGAGGCTGTTTTGGATTGGGCATGACTATTCTGCTGGACGCAGGGTTATATCCAGGGGTGTGGCTATGATGGTAAAGATGGATTTGGGGGTGGGCCTATATTCTGGATGTAGGGTTACACATGGAAATAGGACCCCACCATGCATCAAATTGATTGCGGGAGTGAGATTCAGGCAGCAGGCCATAGCCTAGAAGGTGTGTGGCCACCAAAAATTGTTGACCCAGGTGGAGGTGGGCAGCTGGTGGTCCAGGGCATGGGGTGAGAATGAGAGCAGGGTTTCACAGCAGGGCTCACCGGTGATGAAGGCAGGCAGTCCCCAGCCCAGTACATGGTAGAAGCGCATGGGACCACGGTCGACATGACGGGGTTCACTACGGCACCGGTACAGGTGCAGGGCCTCCAGCAGCGCCCAGCCTACCGCACTCAGGTACAGGAACTGCAGCAGGATGGCCACCACCGTGCACGCCAGCTGCACCCGCCCCATCAGTGCCAGCCCACAGCCTGTACCCTGGCCGTGCCCACAGCCTCACCCATCCAACCAAATGCACAACCTCCCGAGCTCCCCCCCTTGAGACATCATTCCCCTGTTGAGGTCACACTCCTCTAAAAGGTCCCATTCCTTTTATGGGCCTCACCCCTTGAGTGCCCCACCCCTTTGATGGGCCCCACCCCCTTGACAGTCAACCCCTTTGAGATAAGATGTATCCCTTAGGGAGCCTCACCTCATTTATCAGAACCCCTGCTTTGCAAGCCCCACCCCTTTATACAGACTCCACCCCTTGAGATCACTACCCCTTTGACAGGCCCCACCCATTATAGTCCTCATGTCTTTTAGCTGCCACCCCTTAGGCCCAGCCCACCATGGCCATGCCCACTCCTTAGCCCCACCCATTTCAGCCCCACCAACCCAAACAATTCAAAGGCAACAGATCCCCTGACCCAACCAGCCCGTCCCAGTGATCCCCACTCCTTCCCTCCTTTCCCAGCCCCCTTTTCCCACACACCGGGACATCGGCCTGGTTGATGCCAAGCAGGAAGACAAGCTGTGCAAGGAACAGTGCAGCTGTGCCATGCCGGCGGATGCTGTGGCGGTTGGAGTGCAGCCGCCTCAGGGTCCCCAGGGCCAGGACCACCAGCGCCAGCCCCGCCAGCCCCACGCCCAGTGAGCCGTAGGTGAGTGCTGCCAGCGGCAGCACCTCCCCGTTCTGCAGCACCAGGATCGGCATATGTCAGGCATGTGCTCAGTGGCACGCACCCCCAAACATCCCCGTCATACAAAACAATCCGTCCCTGGGCCTGGGAAGTCCTGCCCACAATGCATAGCCCAATAGGAAGCCCTGCCCACATTATTCAGCCCCGCCCCTGGTAACCCCACCCTTTGAAACCCCTATCACAGCACTTCAACCATGCCCCTCAAAACCCCACCCACATCTTGAAGCTCCACCCTTTTAAACCTCTCCCATACCACTAAGCCCCAGCCCTCAAAACCCCACCCGCATCTCTCAGTTCTGCCCCTTTCAACCCCACCTGCACTGGACCCTGCCCCCTGAAGCCGCACCCACAACACTGACTGCACCTCCTTATGTCCCACCCACAGTTTTCAACCCCGCCCCAGGAAACCCTGCCCACATTATTCAGCCACAGCCCCTGAAAACATGCCTGCATCACTAAACGACACCTCTTGTAACCCCACCCACATCAGCTCTGCCCCTTGGAGACCAACCGGCCCACCCTGCTCAGCTGCACCCACTGGAATCCCACTCAGGCCGACTGGACCAACACCTGGGGGAGCTCTGCCAGAAATGACATAGCCCCGCCCATCCCACTTAGTTCTGCCTCAAGGGAGCCCCACCCAGTGGGTTTAGCCATACCCCTTGGATTTAGCGCCATCCCACTTAAACCCCACACTTCCCTCAGTTCCACCTCCATGAGTACTCTCACCTCCACCCTGACCCTGCCCCTCCTATCCCTGTCCCTCCCCTTTTATCAAAATCCCCGCCCTTGTCCATAAAGCCCTGCCCCTGTGCCTGGCACGACCTGACACCCTGTGCCTATTTCTGCATGTGTCTCCATCCAGCCCCATGTCCCCATCAGGGCCCTCACCCTGAGTCATTCCATTTCCCCAGGGTCACTGTGTCCCTTCACATCCCACGTGTCACATCTGTCACCCTGTGCCCCCATGCACCCCTCCGTGTCCCCCTATGTCCCCACCTCTCGGCGGGAGATGTCCATGAGGACGGCAAAGCTGGTCAGATGGTGGCACTGGCAGCTGACGTGGCTCTGGTTGCGGAAGGCGACTTCGCAGCCTCGTGCGGACCAGCCACCTACACTGCCCGCCCTGCGCAGCACCAGAAAGTGACATGAACCACGAAACCTGCCAGGACACCCACCGGGACAAACACGTACACGCACACTGCGACACCCACCAGGGACACCCACTCACCCACTGGGGACACCCACGAGGGACACCCACCGGGAACATCCACCCCCACCCAGGGACATGCACCCAACCCAGGACATCCATCCAAGGCATCACACACTTGGACACCCACCAGCATTCACAGCACTTCAACCATGCCCCTCAAAACCCCACCCACACTGTGTAGCTCCACCCCTTTAAATCCACCAGGGACACAGGCACTGGGGACACCCGCTGGTGTCAGCCTCCCACAGGGACTCACACCCACCAGGTACATCCACAGACAACATACACCCACCCACTGGGATATCCATCCACCCAGCAGAGACAACTGCTGCCACCTGGGGACACTCACCCACCAGGGTTAGAGCTGCCCCCTCACGTCCTGCTCCCATGTTACTCACCCATGACCCAAAGGGTTATTAGGGCATCCATCCTGCCCTGTCCCCATATTCCCTGTCCCCTATTCCCACATCCCCTGTCGCCTCAAGGTGTCCTTATCCCTGTTATTATGTCCCCTGTCTCCATGGGATGTCCCCTTCCCCATGCTCCCTGTACCCATAGAGTGTCCCCATCTCCTTAGGGTGTCCCCATTCCACATCCGCTGTCCCCTCTGAGGTGTCCTCATCTCCCTGGGGTGTCCCTATTTCCATGGCCCCTCTCCCCCCACAGTGTTTCCTGTTGCCCTGGTGTGTGCTATGTCCCCTGTTACCTCAGCGTGTCTGTGTCCTCCCATGTTGTCCCTGACTCCCCAAGATATTCCCATCCCTCCAGGGTGTTCCTTGTGATATCCTCTGTTCCCCTGGATGTTGCTACATCCAGATCTCCTGTCTCCCTGGGGAGATCCCTTGTCCCTCTGGAGTGTACCCATCTTCCCCAAGGTGTTCCCATCCTCAATCCCATGTCCCTCTCTGCTGGGATGTCCCAGTGCCCCCAGGGTGCTCCTGTCACCCCTGTGGTGTCCCCTGTCCTGCTCTCACCACAGAGAGTGGTTCCAGAAGACGCAGATGGGCTTGGAGCGCTCCTGGGTCTCCAACAGCCGGAACTGGAGGGTGATGGGCTTGGCCAGCACCCGGGGGGTCTCCATGCCCCCCACGCCATCTGTACCCCCCGTGTGCACGCTGATGCTCACCACCGGTGTGTTGATGACGGGGCGCTTGGGCACCCTGGGGGACACCGGTGTCAGGGAGCCCACTCAGGGTGCCCCAAAACCCACCTTGGTGCCACAGAGTGTCCTGGCACCACACAGACACTGTGAGGGCACCTCTTTCTACCCTGTCCTCTTTTTTGGGCACTCCTTTCTCCCCTGTGCCCTCTTTTTTGGGCACCCCATGTGCACCATCCTTGGGCATCCCTTGAGCCCCCTCCTCAACCCTCTGTCCCCCATCCTCAGGCACTCTCTGTGCCTCCCAGCCTTGGGCACCCCATGTGTCCCCTTTACCATTCCTCTCCTGGGAACCCTCCAGACACCCCTGGCCCCATCTCCCTTGCCCCCTAGATGCTTGGTTTTGCCCTCACACCCCATGTGCCACCCCCAGCCCTCCAGACCCCCATCCCCAGTGGCACCGGAGGCTGCGCTTGTCGGCGTCGAAGTGCTGGGGCAGGAGACCGGCCAAGGTACGGTAGATGATGACACTGACGATGGCCTGGCCCTCACCCAGGGATGGGTGGCGCTTGTGCCGGGTCACCACCGTCATCCCTGCCTCCTCCTCTTCCACTTTCTCCTCTTCGCCTGCTTCATCTTCTTCCTCCTCCTCCTGCCCACCTGTGGCCTGTGGTGCCTGCCCATGCTCGGTTGAGGAGCCTGGGGGGCCATGGACAGGGGGCAGCATAATGCTCTGAGACCTCATTGGGGTCCCTATGGCCACCCTGGAGTCCCCAGCTCTGCCAGTGCCATGACCACAACAAGGTTCCCCCAACAGTTCCAGCTCCAGGGGTCCTCATGTCCACACCAGGGTCCCCAACCCTGTCAGCTCTATGACCACAATGAGGTCCCCATGGTCACATTTGTGTCCCTAACCCTGCCCCCCGCCATGGCCACACCAGGATCTCTGATGCCATCCTGGGGTCCCTGGTCTTTGCATCCTTACCAGGGTCCCCAGCCATGCCAGTACCATCCTGGGGTCCCAAAATCTCCTAGCCCTGTGGCCACACTAGACTCCCCATGGTGGCACTGGGATTCCCAGCCCTGTCAGCCCATGGGTATCTGGGGTTCCCCCATCCCTGCCAGCACCCAGCCAGGGTCCCCAGCTGTGCCATGTCTCCATGGCCAAATGGGGAGTCCCCCGAGCTCTGCCAGCCCCATGGATGCAAATGGGTCCCCAACCCTGCCCCCTGTTCCCCCTATGCCCCAGACTCACGCCTGTCCTTGGGGGGCCAGAAGATGTTGTCAGGCAGGATGACGGTCGTCTCCAGATCTGGGAGTTTCTCCCCCCGCAGCGCCTCATACCGTGGCAGGCGGGCACCCGCAAAGCTGCTCTTGTCCAGCCGCACCACTGACACCACTGTGGCACCACGTCACCCACGGCCCAGCATGGCCCCACCAACCCTGAGGCACAGAGACCCAGCACCCACCAACCCCAGCGCACACCGACCCCAGCATTCACTGATCCACTGATCCCAGGGCGTACCAGACCCAGTACACACCAATACCAGCACCCACCAATCCTGATACCCACCAGCCCTGGGGAACATGGACCTTGGCACCCACTGACACCAGGATACACTATCCTCTGCATTCACTAATCCCAGGGCACACCAAGCCCAGCACAAACCAATGCCAGCACCCACTGACCCTGGGGCACACTGACCCCAGCACTCACCGACCCTGGCACCCACGAACCCCAGAGCCATGGATCCTGGGGCACACAGAGCCCAGGACCATAGATCCCACCACCCACTAATCCTGTGGCACACAGACTCCAGAACCCACTGAGCCCAGCACCCACTGACCCTGGCATCCAACGGCCCTGGAGCAATGAATCCATACACCCAAAGACACTAGCAGCCACCAACACTCCCATGTCCCTGGGCACATGGACCCCAGCACCCACTGACCCCAGCACCCACCAACCCTCAAACACACAGAACACAGCACACTCTATACTCATCACCCACTGACCCCAGGGCACACAGACCACAGCCCATGTCCCCAGGGACACACACATGCCTCTAGGCATACCCATGTTCCCCAGGACATGTTCCCCAGCCACACAAATGTCATGTCCCCAGCATGTTCCCAGGTACCCATCAGACATGCATGCATGCTCCCAGCTCACATGTCCTTGTGCACACATACTCCAGGTATATACATGTTTGTGTTCCCAGACACACGTCCATGTCCCCAACACACACACATTCCCTGAGCACACACATGTCCATTGTCCCCAGCACATACATCCCCCAGGCATATCCATACCCATGTGCCCAGCACCACACCAAGGGCACATGTGTGTCCCCAGGCAGACACATGTTCCCAGCAAGCCTATGTTTCCAGGCAGATACCGCCCACCACAGCCCTCTGGCCACACACGTCCCCACTGACCGATGTTAGGGGTGACAATGGTGAAGGGGCTGAGGTAAGTCTGGGGCATATTCCGTGCCAGAGCTCGTGCATACTCCTCAAAGTGCTGCAGCAGCTGGGCTGTGCCACCCTCCGTCTGCTGGATCAGCTCCCAGTGACGCTTGTTCCCCATGTCCAGCAGCGCACTGCCGACCCGCAGCAGGTTCTGGGGGCAAGGCAGAGGTAGTGGCACTGGGAGCTGGCACTTTAGGGTCTGGGCAGGGGGTCCCTAACCTCCCCTGCAGGACTCTATGGCTGGGGCACCCTGGCACTGGCAGTGGGGAATGGGGGTGCTGAACCCCCACAAAGTTGTGGCTGCACCCTGAGCCACACCAACACCCACTGCTCAGGGCTGCCCACCACCCTGGTATCAAACCTCCTACACCAGCATTCCTCTCCAGGTGGGTGCCCATCACCCTGGTGCATGGGATCCCTCATCAGTACCCTTCCCAAATGGGTGCCATTCACCCTGGCACCCAGATTCCTGCACCAACACCTCCCCCCTCCCCCTGCAGATGCCCATCACCCCAGTGTTTGACCCTCTGCCCAAATACGGCCCTCCCCAAAGGGGTCCCCGTAACTCCTACCTCTCTTCCTTCTCCCTCAACCTCCCTCCGCAATGCCTGTCACCCGGGTATCTGCTCTCCTGCCCCAATATCCCTCCCCAACAGGCTGCCCATCACCCTGGTGTCTGGGCTTATGCACCCACATCCCCCACCATGAGAGCGCTCATCATCCCAACCTCTTTTCCGCTTTGCCCATTCTCCCTCCAGGCATGTCCCCATCTCTGTGATCTCAGGCCCACCTCAGTGAAGTGCACGTCCTGGGTGGCAGCGAGGCGGAAGCCGCGCTGGCGGCTCTCGTGGCGCAGCAGGGCCCCTGCCAGGCGGTATGCCAGGTGCACGTCACTGCCGAAGTACCCGCGGGCCTCACGTGTTGCTTCGCGCAGTGCCAGCGCCACGCGCCGGGACTGCCCTGCATCCCACCGGGACTCATTGCCCACCAACTGCTCCGCCTTGGGGGGACACATACAGAGTGAGGGGAGCCCCAGTGGCACTGTCGCATGGCTGCTGCTGGTGTTCCCCAGCTCACCCAGGGGCGAAGGGCAGCAAAGGCCAGCGCGCTGCAGTTGAAGAGGTTGGGGGGCAACCAGCCCTTGTGCTCATCACAGTGGCGCAGTGCTGTGCCTGTGGGATGGGGACACTGAGTGCACCATGGGGACAATGGGGCAGCCTCACCTCACAGCACGCTAGCAGTGCTGCCAGTGTCACACTCCTGCTCCACCCTGCAGTGATGCCAGAGCGGTGCCCCCAGCCTTGTCCCAGTGGTGCCAGGCCCTGTTTCAGCTGTGCCACCACAGTGTCACACTCCTGTGCCACCCCCCAGTGACACCACCATGACAGTCACCAGTCCTGATGCCACCAGTGTCACACTCTTTGCAGTGACATCACAGCCTCATCTCAGCAAGTCCACACTTAGGTCACCCCTACTCCATCTTGGTAGTACCACCAAGGTGTCACCACCCCTAACCCATCCTAGCAGTGCCACCCCAGTGTCACCTCCTGGTACCAACCCAATAACACCACTACAGCATCACCCCCCTGCCCTGTCCCAGTGATGCCCCATCGCGCCACCCCACCCTAGCTCCATCCAACTGGTGCTACCACCAAGACACACCCCAGCCTTGTCCCACTGGTGTCAACATCCCATAGCAGTGCCACCACCATATCACCACCCTGAAGTGACACCATGGTGTCCTCTCTCCCCACCATGTCTCAGCAGTGCAATCACAGTGTCACCTCCCTGTACCACCCAAGCAATGCCACCCCTCTAAGCCCCATCCTAGTGATGTCACCACTGTGTCACCCCCAGCCGCATTCTGGCAGCGTGCCCAGTGCCACCCCCGTCCTGTCCCCATGTTCCCACGTACCGACAGAGCCCTTGGGGCACGGGGCTGCAGCTGGCAGCCCAAACCGAGTGCGGGGCCACCAGATGTTGGCCTCGATGGCCCGGGGACAGCTGTCATAGTTCACTGCAAGACACAACAGGGCATCAAAATGGGGGACACAGGGTGACAGTAGGGCAGCAGTGGCACCTGGTCACTGGAACCCAGGGTAACACAGTGTGACACAGGCTAACAGCATGGTGACAGCAGTGGCAGAGCAGGATGACAAAAGGATAACAAAGGGTAAAAGTAGGGTGACATAGTGGCACAGGGTGATAGCAAAGTGACAGCAGTGTGACACAGGGTGACAGTGGGGTGACACAAGGTGTCAATGGGATTGCACCAACAACCAGGGTGTTGGTGGAACTCAGTTGCCAGCAGCCAGGGTGACAGCAGGTGACACAAAGCAACCAGGCGGTGATGCAGGGTAGCACAGGGTGACAGCAGGCTGACAGTAGCATCCAGTCACTGGCACTTGGAGTAACACAGGGTGACACAGGGTTGTAACAGGGCAGAGTAGGGTGACACAGGGCGATACAGGGTGACAATGGCACTCTCTTGCACCCAGGATGACAGCTGTGGCAGAGCAGGTGAACATCAGGATGGCATAGGGTGGTGTAGGGTGACACAGGATGACAGCAGGGTGACACCAGTGTGAGACAGAGTGACAGTGGGGTGACACAAGATGACAATGGGGTCAGTAGGGTGACAGCAGAGTGACAGTAATACCTGGTCACTAGCACTCAGAGTGACACAGGATGACACAAGGTGGCACAAGGTCACAGAGAGTAATGGAGGGTTACAGCAGGGTGACAGTGGGCACTCAGGGTGACACAGGGTGACACAAGTTGACAGTCCCCTACCTTCACAGCCGCTGGCTGTCACCTCAGCGAAGGGATTGTCACAGCGGTCACAGTGACGGCCGATGACACCAGCTTTGCAGGGGCACTGTCCAGTGTTGGCATCACAGCGGCGCGACAGTGACCCAGTGGGGTAACACTCACAGGGGTGGCACGTGTCCCCTCCTGGTGGGCGGTAGTGGTTGTCCTGGGGAGACACAGGGTCACTGCAGGCATGGGGATGGGGTGACAGGGGGCTGACAGGGAGGTTGTCGGGGGCATGAGAGGGCATGACAGGGAGGTGACAGGGTGACAGTGGGGTGGCAGGGAGAAACAGAGAGGTGACAGGAGGATGGCAGGGATTGGCAGGGGAGGTGACAAGGGCTGGCAGGTCCCACCTTGCAGCGACACTCGCCCGTGGTCTTGTTGCAGTCTGGGTCAAAGCCATGGGCGACGTCACAGCTGCAGGGGCCGCACGTGGGGTGTCCCCACCACCCCCGTGGGCATGGCTGCGCCTCCCTGAGGACAATGGAGCTGGCACTCAAGCACCATGCCAGAGCACTCCCACAATGCCACTTGTAAACTCACATGGCTCCTTGTACACCCCCACTGTCCCTTGCATACCCACATGGCCACTTGTACCCTCACAGTGCCACCTGTACCCCCACAGTGCTCCTTGCACCCCTACTGTGCCACTTCTACACCCACAGTACCACTTTTCATCCACAGTGACCCCTGCATACTCACCACAGCTCTTGCACAGCCATTGCACTTTCCATGCTCCCCCTGCCTTTTGCACACCTCCCACAGCTCTCGCACATGCACTATGCCCTTTGCACACCCACCCTGCCCCATATGCCCACCCTCCTCTCACCCCACACCCTGCCCCCGATGGCCCTCACTGTGGCCCCGCTCCCCCAGGCGCTCCATGCCCCCCCAGAACACGTGTGTGCCCCACAGTGTCACCAACCGGTGCTGGCAGAGGGCCCCAAAGGTGCCTGGGGGACAGTGACAAGCATAGCCGGGGGCCGTGCCTGGATGGCGAGTACAGGTGCCTGGAGGCTCGCAGGGGTCCAGGGCACAAGCACTGACACAGCTGTCACCAAAGTACCCTGGGCACAGGACAGGATTGGAGACAACAACGGGGGACACTGACAGGGGACAGGGATGGAGGTGAGGGGCAGTGCCCAGGGGTGACAGTGATAAGGAGTGGCAGTGAGAAGGGAGGGTGGCAGTGCCTTGGGGACAGGGGTGGAGGGGTGGTGCCCAGAAAGGGTGGTGTTGTTGGGGCATGTCACAGGGTGGCAGTGCTGGGGATGGCAGTGTCTCAGGGTTGTCAGGAGGTGCTGGGGGGGTTTCCACTCATGCGGGTGGCAGTGGGGGTGTCAGAGGGGTGACAGTGTCTCAGGGGGTGTTGGGATTTGTTGGAGGTTCCAGGGGGTCTCTGGTCACCAGGGTAGCAGTATGGGGTGTCACAGGGGTGTCTCAGTAGTGTCAGTGTCCCACGGGGTGTCAGGGGATGTCAGGGTGTCTCCATTCAAAGGTGTAGAAATGAGGAGTGTCACAGGGGTGTCAGCATCCTGGTGGTGTCAGTCTGTGTCGGGAGAGTGTCAGGGAGTGTTGGGAGGCTGCTGGGGGGGTCTCAGAGGTCTCAGGGTGTCCCCATTCACTGGGGTGGCAGAGGGGGTTGTTACATGGGTGTTAGTTCCAGGGCTATTGGGGGAAGTCTGGGGTGTGTTGAAGGGGTTTCAGGGGTCTGGGGGATCCCTGCTCACCGGGGTGGCAGCGGCATGAGAAACTGTCCCAGTCGTCACTGCAGTAGCTGTGGGGGGGGCAGGGCCCCGAGTCGCAGGGATCAGGCAGGGCACAGCCCCCCTCCACATTCACCTGCGCCGCCTGCGCCAGGCTCAGGGCATCCGCAGTCACCACAGGGTCCCCAACACGCAGGCCCTGCAGGGTCACTCATCAATGTCTTCACTAAGACCCCTGAGCCACCCTGGACCCCCCAACACAATCCACTCCATGCCTCAGTTTCCCTCACCATTCCCCAGAGACACCATGAGAATTCCCTACACAGTGTCACCATCAGTGTGATCTCACCACCACACAGGACCCACCATGTCACCCTAAAAATCCACTGCCCCACTGCCATCCCTACCTCAGTGTCCCCTGCCACAACACAGGACACCCCAGGACAACCTGGACCACCCTGCAGTGTCACCCCTTCCTCAGTTTCCCCCACCATGACACTGGACCCACTGTGCCACCCTAAAGCCCTTGTGTCATGTCACCTGTCATCGTACCTCAGCACCACCTGGTGACACCCTCGTGTTACCTGCAGTGACCTCTCAGTGACGTGGGACACCCCTTCACCCCAACCCAACTTCCTTGTGTGGGGTCACCTGACAGTGACCCCAGTGATGCCCCAGCCACCATGACCCCTCCTGCCCTAGTGCCATGCCCACTCTCAATGTCCCTCACTACCACCCAGACCTTTTGTGTCACCCTGTTCAGTCTGTCCCCACAAGACATGACACCCTGAACCCCACACCAGGACCCACTATGTCACTCCAGACCCCCTCTCCAGTCACGTCACCTCTGGGTGCTTCAGTGGCCCCAACACCAGCTGGTACCCCCTGTACAACCCATGACCTCCCCAGTCACACCCGTGTCCCCACAGCCATGTCCCCATCCTGCCCAGGCCCCATGTCACTATGCAGTGCATCCCCAATGTCCTGCCCACACAGCCGATGTCTCCTTGTCCTGCGTCATCTCCCTGTAACCCACATCCCTGCGCCCTTCTCCATCCTGCCCATGTCCCCATGTCCTGTGCTATGCCCCACTCCACTTCCCCAAATCCTGTGACACGTCCCTGTGCCTCCCACCTATTCTGGGCTATTGGGGGAAGTCCCCATGTCCCCCTGTCCTGGTGCACATCCCTGTGCCCCGTACTATCCTGCCATTCCCCCACTTCTCTGTGTCATGTTCCCAAATCCCATGTCCCCAAGCCAGTGCCAGGTCCCCAAGCACTGTACCCATGTCCCTGTGCCCCTCTTCATCATACCCTTGTCCTCATCCCCAAGGTAAGGCCCTGCTTCATTGTGCCCTGTCCTCACCCTGTGCCACATCACCAGCATCTGTGCGCACATCCCTGTGCCCATTCCCCCAAGCCCTATGCTATGTCCCTGTGTTCATGTCCCTGTGCCGCCCTCCCATTGTGACCATGTCCTTATCTCCTCTTCCACATCCCCAAGCCCACCCCCCTTCCCCTACACCCTCCACCCCATGCTCCCCACACCCTCGGTGCCCGCACCTCCATACCTGCAGACACCCCTGGAACCCCTCCTCCACGGTGCCACTGTCCCCCAGCAGCCCCCCGAGGCTCAGTGTGCGCAGCCGCAATCCCTGCAGCTCTCCAGGGACATCACCCAGCGCCTGGGGGGCACAGGGACCCCCGTGGGTGCCTTGGGGTGCCACAGGGGGTGCCACGGGGATCATCAGAGTGGATGCCCCCTGTGCCTCAGTCTCCCCATACCTGGTGGCGGCCATAGTCGAGGGTGAGAAGGAGGAGGGTGGCAGAGGGGCTGTGGCCAGGGCCCCCCCGCAGCTCCAGCTCCACGTGGTGCCAGGCACCGTCATTGACTTTGGCCTGGGGCAGACGCAGGGTGGCCAAACGGGCCCCCCCTTGCCAGGCACCAGCCTCCACCTGCCCCTCGCTCAGCTGTGGGGGTAGACATGTCAAGGACCCCAAAAACCTGATGGGCACCAGGCACTGCCCACTGGGAAATATGATTTCCCCTGGGACAGTAAGACAACCCCTCAGGTAATGCCCCCTCAAGGAGTGGCACCCCCTTGCACTGTTCCCCCCCCCACAGCAATACCGCCAATGCCAACAGACCCCCCCCAGGGCAATAGATTAGGGGAGTTACCCTGGCGCAGGGTAACTCCCCTATTCCAACTTCCTATGCCACTACCTCCCCGTGGCCATATATAACCCCCCAGCAACACCTCCTATTCCAATGACCCCCCCAGGGTAATAAACCCTGTGCCAACAACTCCCCAATGCCAATAACACCCCCGTCCTCAGAGCAATAACCCCTGGCACTGCCCCAGTGCCGACCCCCCTATACTCCTGCTCAAATCAATACCCTCCCAGGGCAACAACCTCCCTCCAAAGCTATGACCTCCCCCATGCCAATGACACCAAAACCAATACCTCCCGTGGCAATGATCCCCACTCAAATCAATAACACCCCTATGGCAACCACCTCTCCTCCCCAGCCCCTTCCTCAGGAAAACTCCCCTATTCGCCTCCCCGTGCCTTCCCCATGCCTCCCCCGTGCCCACCTGAAGGATGAGGGTCAGGCGACCTCCAGCCCCCGCCCGCAGCAGAACCCCGCGGGGGTGCCGGGTGCGGAACATGATGCGGACTGGCCAGGGCAGGGAGAGGGGCAGTGCCAGCCCATTCCACACCACGCGGCTGCTGCCCATGAACCGCTGCGGGCCCACCATTTCTGCGGGGCATGCACATGAGACAGGGGGCAACTCCATGACCCCCCACAAGCCCACTCCAGGGACACCCGTGCATGACATGGCCATGCACCCCCCCCTACAGACCACCCACACCCACCCATGGACTCCCCGCACCCCACCCAGGACCCCCCACAACCCCATGTGGCCTCTCACATACCCAATCTCAGATCCCCAGCACCCACATGGGGACCCCATGCACATCTCCCAGATGCCAACACACCCTCCCACAGATCTCCTGCACCCACCCACAGATCCCCCATACCCCCGCATGAGCCCAAAACAACCCCATGGACCCCCAAACACAAGCAGGAATGCCCCTCACCCCCTTCCCACACCCCTCACACCCACCCAGAGACCCTCCCCATGCCCCCCATGGCCCCAAAACAAGCCTATGGATGCCACACAACCCCACCACAATGTCCCCCCAGGCCCCCCAGTACCCTCCTGGCAGGTTTTTCCCCCAAAGCCCAGTGGGCAGCGGCAGCTGAACCCCCCCCATTCATGCACGCAGGTGCCACCGTTGTGGCATGTGTTGGTGTCACACAGGGTCTTCTTGGGAGGACAACCTGTGAGGGGGCACAGGGGTCACATGCCACACATGACTTGGGACCCCCAGTCCCATGGGGCACAGACATCCCCACGTCCTTGAACCCTCATCCAACCCCATAGTCCTAGTACCCCCTGAGCCCCCACCCCACATCCCCAACCCCTAAGGGGATACCGCCCCATCCAGCTCCCCAGTCCTGGCACCTCCTCACCCCACCCCCAGGGGACACAGCCTTGTCTGTGCCACCCACTCCAGCTCGATGGCCTTGGCAGCCCCTCAGCCCCCTCCCAAAACCAGGAGACACAGAATGCTCTACCACTGTGTCCCTGGACCCCCATCCAGCCCCATGAGCCTGGCACCCCCTCCCCACACCCACGGGACATAGAGATGCCCAAGCACTGCCCAGACCTGGGCCCCCAGCCAGCCCTCAAGCCCCACCAACCCCTACTCTATACCCCCCACCCTGTGGCCCTGGCAACCCTGAACTCAAACCTGCACCCCCTGATTTCCCATCCCACACCCTGGGGAGTCCCAGCCCGTTCCCTGGACCTCTCTTTAGCCCCGTGGCCCTGGCATCCCCTCACGCCCTCCCTACAGCTCTGCTCTGTGTCCCTTGGACCCCCATCCAGCCCCATTACTCTGGCACCGCCTCCCCACACCCAGGGGGCACAGCACCATTGTCCTGGTACCCCTCAACCCACACCTGCACTCCCTTCACTCCCATCCAACATCCAGGGAGCACAGCATCCCCCACACCCCTGGACCCTCATCCATCCCTCCAGCTCTGGAACCCCCTCCCATCATTCAGGGGACACAGCCACACTTCTCAGGTACCCCTTAACCCCCCACCCCCTCTGCCCCTGCTGGAAGCAGCACAGCCCCTCCCCAGCCCCTCGCCAGCGTCCTGATCCCGGAGCCCACCGGGCAGGGTGCCATTGTTAGCAATGAAGGCTGCCATGTCCACGGGGCGCTGGTCAACGTGGAGGTGCCGCATGCACCCCACAAAGTGCCGGCTGCGGATTGGGAAACTCTCGGGCAGTGTTGGGACCCCCCCCAGCAGCAGTGGCCCCGTCAGGTCCAGCGACCTGCAGAGCACACCATCACCTCAGGGACTCAAGAAACTCCCGAAGGACCCACAACCCATGGGGACCCTGATGGAACCTCAAGGGACACCCAGCCATCCCCCATCCCATGGGAGTCACAAGGGGACCCCAAAGAACACCCACTCACCCCAAAACCTATGGGGACCTGAGGGACAACCCAAAGGGTGTTCCCCCATGGGAAACTCAACAGACTCCCAAGGGAGTCCCCACTTCTCCCCAGTGCCATGGGGACCCCAAGAGAACCCCCCAAACCCATGGGGACCTCCAGTGACTCCCCCATCCATAGGGATCTGTCACCCCCAAGGGACCTTTCACCAGTGAAGACTTCAAAGGTAGCACACCCTTAGGGACCATTCACCTACAAGGGACCCCTCTATGGGTACCCCAAGGGACCCCACCCATGGGATCCCCAGGCCCCTCTCACTTCTTGCTGCCAGTCTGGGTGCCCTGGGCAGCGCAGGAGTAGTTGCCAAGGCGGGGCCCGAAGCGCAGGGCCATGGCTGTGTCACAGTCGTCCACAGTCACCACAGCCACCTTCTGTTCTGAGGGGCCCTGTGGGACCCCTGAGCGCCCCACAACCGGCTGGGGGGCCCCATATTAGGCAGGAGGGCCCAGGACCCCCATCCTGCAGCCTCTGTCCTGCTCCTCATCCTCCCACTGCCCTCTGACCCCTCAACCCTTACTGCGCTGCTATGTCCCTCCAGCCCACCAGCCCCCCACCCTTCAGACCCCCCAACACTCCCCTTCATCCCTTCAGCCCCCCTTAAACCCATCAATGGTCCCCTTCATCTCCCCCAAGCCTCCATCCCTTTGACCTCCTCTTCCTCCATCCCCCCATTCCAATTCCTCAGGGGTCCCTACAGGTGAGGAAAATACGTGGGATTCTTCAGGGGACCAATGGGTGAGGAAGTGGGTGATCCCTTGGGATCCTCATGGATGGGGGCATCTCTTGACAGTCCCTTGGAGTTCCCCAAATTTCCTCTCTATTCTCATCCAGCCAACACCCTCTTGCCCTCCACTCCTTTCTCTTCCTCCGTCTCCCATCTCCATCCCTTAGGACCCCCATGGGTGGGCACATCCCTTAGGGGTCCTTTAGGTGCCACAAATCCCCTACCTGACCCACCCCATCTCTCCATTCCCCCACCCTTCCCCTCCATCTTCCTTTCCTCTGTCTGCCCCAAACACTCCCCCCCAACTGTGCCCCCCATGACCCCCTTCCCCCACCTTGTTGTAGTAGTGCAGCTGCACCCGGTGCCACTGCCCATCGCTGACTCCTCCTGGCACGAAGGGTGACACCGTGGTGGTGGTCTCACCTGTGGGCACAGCGTCAGGGCACCACAGCCAGAGGCAAGGAGGGGTGGTGGTGCCAGGAATGGCATGCCCAGTATGCAGTGCCAGGGATGCAGTGTTGGGGACATGATGCAGGGGTTGCAGCTAGCAAGGGAATGTCCAGGATGTAGTGCCAGGGACGCAGTGTCAGGCATGGGATGCTGGGGATGCAGTGTTGGCAGCACAAAGAATGGCAAGCCAGGGATGCAGTGAGGAATGCAGTGAGGAATGCAATGAGAGATGCAGTGCCAGGAATATGATGCCCAGGATGCAGTGCCAGGCAGTGCAAGATGGGATCTCTGGGATGAAGTGAGGGATGCAGTGAAGGATACAGGGCCCACAAGGGTGTCAGGGTACAGGGCCAGGGCACGTCAGGGGCAGCATGTACCTGCTGAGAAGGTGAGCTGCAGCTGCTCGTCCACAATCTCCAGTGCCACGAAGTCATGCCGTTCATTGAAGCGCCCATTATACAGCAAGAGCCCATCCCGCTCCTGCGTGGCAAACCTGGGGGACACAAGTGCAGTGCCAGGCCCCTGCAAAACCACGTGCCTCCCTGGCACTCCCCAACACCCCCTGACCCTGCCATGCCCCAAGGCACACCCCCACGCCCTATCCCATGACCTTGTATCCACTGTGAGATGCTCATACGCATCAGCCCCTGCCCTCACAAGGTGTCCCCCACCCCACTGCCCTCCATGCCAAGGGGTCACCCACACCCTTTGCTCCTACTCTGTGCCCTCAGGGTGCCCATCACCCAACACACAATCACCCCACAGCCCACATGATGCACACGGAGTACTGATCACCACCCATCCCACATGATGCCAATGAGGTATCCCCACCCCGTCTGATGCCCTTGTGACACCCACCATCCCACATCCCGAATTATGCCAATGAGGGCACCCATGCAGTGTCCCCAAGACACCCATCACCTCACACCCCATCACCTCATCTCATGCCAACAGGACAAACATCACCATCTAACCCACACTCCATGTGACACCCATAGGGGTACACATCACCCCCCACCTCCCCAGATTCCCCCAGGCTCACGTGAGGCCCAGGGTGAAGTGGAAGCGCTGGCGGAGGCCACGAAAGGTGAGGAAGGAGTGCGGGGGGAAGCTGCGGGTGCTCATGGTGCAGAAGGGTTTCTCATAGTGCCCGGGGGGGCACTGACACCGGAATCCCCCCACCAGCAGGTTCAGGCAGGTGCCCCCATTCCGGCAGACCCCTGGGGTGCAGCGGCCCCCTCGGGCACTCAGCTCACAGTGCTCCCCTGTGTGACATCCAGAACCCCAAAACTGGGATAAGGAGTCCCATCTTCCCCCCACACCTCCCTATTAAACCCAGAGTGGCCCCCCCTCAGGTGCTCAGCTTGCAGGGTTCCCCTGTGTGATACCCCAATGGCACCAGAAATGGGGAGCGGGGGTCCTCTCTCCTCCCCATCCCCCAGTAACCCCTGAGTTCTCCCCCCAGCCACTCACAGGGCTCCCCAATGTGACACCAAGCGCCCTGAATGGGAGGGTGGAGATCCCCTCTCCCTCCCTGCCCCCCAGTATCTTTATCCCCAGCTCTATTACCATGGCAACCATCTCCCATTACCGTGGAAACCCAAAGACACCTCCTCCTCTCACATGCCCTCCCCCACCTGGCTGGCACCCCCCACCAGGGGTCCCGTGGGGCTGGAGTCCCAGGGTGGGCGCAGGGGGTATGGCCCCAGTGCCATCAGTATACTGGCAGAGGGACGGAGGGAAGGAGGGCTGAAGAGGAGCCGGATGAGGAAATATGAGGATGGACACCACGAGGAAGGGCTGGCCAGTGACTCTAACCAGTGAAGTCTTCGTGGCACTCGCAAGTGTATCCACCCTCACGGCTCCGGCACCGCCCGTTGTTGCCGCAGGGGCTGGAGTAGCAGAGGTCGATCTCGGTCTCGCAGTAGTCGCCGGTGAAGCCAGGCGGGCAGCGGCAGCGCAGGCCCGTGACGGGGTGGATGGGGCGAAAAAGGATCGTGTCGGAGGCGAGGAAGGGCGCGGAGCTGTCGAACTGCAGGACAGAGACACAGCGCATGTAGTTCTCGCAGGGCTCGCGCAGACACACGTTGTCATCAAAGGGCAGGACTCGCTGGGCCGTGGTAGCTGCCAGGAGCGATCGGTTAAGGTACAGCCGCTCCTGCAGCTCCTCCGACGAGAAGAACCGCGATGCGCCCGGCACCGCCGCCGGCAGCAGTGCCGAGAGGCTGACATTGAGGATCCGCGCCGGCCCCACGTCTGTGTCCGCCTGGATGTTGAAGAGGACGACGCGGTGGCGGGGGGTGGCCAGGACAGCGGCCACTCCCTCCAGGAAGCGGCTGAGTAGCGGGGACAAGAAGCGTTCTTGGGACATGTCGGCCAAACGCAGGGTGATGCTGTTGCTGAGCATCTCATCTGTGATCACCGTCACCCGCAGCGTGCACTGCGCCGTTGCACTGTAAACGCCATCTGGAGACAAAGGGGGGACACAGGAGGGAGTCAGTGACAGCAATGGACAACTCTGGGAAAGGATGGTGCGAGATATGTGCTCTGGACAATGGACAACACTGGGAATTGTGCCAGTTATGGGGCAACCAAGCAAATCAGCTGCTGTTGGACGGAGACGGTGCTATGGGGCTTGATCCGCTTGACCACCATAGAATGGGGACAGCACTGGCCATGAAACACCTGGCCCATGTAGCCACTGTGGAATGGGGACAATACTGGCTATGAGGTGCCCATCCTGCTTGACCAGCATGGAATGGATACCATCAAGTGGGGACAGTGCAGGCTATGGGGGACCTTTCCTACTCAGCCACCAAGGCATGGAGACGGTGATGGTTATAGGGTTGGTGCTAGTTATGGGGCTGGTACTGTTTTTGGAGTGCCCATACCACCTACCCAGGGTAGGGACAGCAGGATGGGGATGGTGATGGCAATAGGGCTGGAACTGGTTACAAGGCTCCTATCCCACCTGGCCACTACTGAATGGGGACAGCGCTGGTTATGGGGCTGGTGCTGGTGGTGGGTGCCCATTCCACTTGGCAACCATGGAATGGGGACAGTGTGGGTCATGGGGTGCCCATCCTGCCTGGACACTGTGGGGTGGGGCATCTAAATGGGGTTGGTGGTTGGTTATGGGGTTGGGACTGGTTATGGGGCTGGTTCTGTCTATGAGGCGGAGGCTGGTTATGGAGTCAGCACTGGTTATGGGGTTGGTGCTGGTTTCTGGGGTTGGAGCTGTTTCTGAGGCTGGGGCTGGTATGGGGATGGTGCTGGTTAAGGGGCTGGTGCTGATTGTGGGGTTTGTGTTGGTTGTGGAGCTGGTGCTGGTTGTGGGGCTGGGGAAGCAAAATCTCTGCTAAGCACTGGGGCACCCACCTGTCTCCTCTTCTTTGCCCTCCCCCTGGCTGAGGGCAGTGGGATGCAGGACAGATGGGGAGCAGGCAGACAGATGGATGAAGGGAACATGGGGACAGGTGGGGGGCCAAGCAGGCAGAAGGAAGTGCTGCAGGGGGTGGCATGGGCCAGGGCTGCCCAGTGGCCCATGGCCAGTGACTGGTAGCCAGTGGCTGGCGGGAGGGGGAAGGTTACCATGGCTGCGGCTGCGAGGGCCCAGCTATGGCTGGACCTTTTGTTTCCCTCCTGCCTGCCCCTGCGCTTGCGGGGGGACACGGGGGACTCCCTGCCCCCACCCTTTGTGTCCTGGGCCCCCTGCTTTTTGTGGCCAGAGCAGGGACCCCTGCCAGGGGAAGCTGTGGGGTGATGGAGGCCATGTGGCTGAGGACAATGGACATCAGGCATGGCCTGTGACCCAGTTTCCCCTTGACCTGGGGGTGACTAAGGAAGTGTTCATCCACCTTGGGGTGACTCCCATCCCCCAGAAACACCTCCTGGACACCCCACCACCCAAATGGTGATGACAATTGATGGCACAACCCCCCTTATCTTGTCCCCCCCCACACTGGGTTTGGGGACCTCTCAGTGGAGGCCAGGTTGTCCCCCCGAATACACACACCAGGCCTTGTGTCTCCTGCACTGAATTCATTCAAGTGGAGTCTCCTGGAAACACAAACATGGCAGTGCCAGGACTCCCCCAATATTGCACTGCACCCTGAGTCTTCCCAGATTCACCCATCACACTCTCATAACAAGCCCCCAAGGGTACCAGGACCCTGCTGGCCCACACCAGCTTCTGCTCCCCCAATACATGCACTGGGTCCTGCCCCACCCTGCTCAGTGACAGACAGAGAAGTGCCAGGACCACCTCTGGACAGCACGACAGCCCAAGGGGGTGGGGAAAGCAAAGGGGGTGCTAGGGACCCTGATAGCCTCCAGCTTGGATGTCTGGGGTGTGAGGGGGGCACAGCATCCCATTATTCCCCCTTCCCATATATTTGGAGGGTGGAGGCAACCAGGACGGGGTGGCGGAACTCCAAAACACCTCAGTGGGGTCATGGGACCCCACAACACATCATCCCTTCTGATCTGGAGGGTGGGGGCAGCCAAAACAGGATAGTGAGACCCCATAACACCTTGCCTCCATGCAGAAATAGAGGTTGATATACCCACAAATTTCACTCCCCCTGCAAGGTGCCTCTATGGGTGGGGGTCTTACCAGAGACAGACACCCTCATGACGGCCTCAAGTGGGCGGTTGTTGTCCAGGGCCGGGCTGAGGCGCAGGTCCCCACTGTGTGGGTCCAGCAGCACGAGGTTGAGCTCATTGCCCTGTTCAAAAGCATAAGTGAGGTGGTCAGAGACATCAGGGTCATAGGCAGGGATGCGGCCAATGACACCCCCAGGGAAGCTGCCAGAGCGGTTGGTGATGTAGTTGTTGAAGAGGATCTCGAAGTTCTTGAGCTGGGGGCTGTTGTCGTTGGTGTCACGCAGGCGCACATGGATGGTGGCCCGACTCACTAGTGGTGCCGAGGTTGCCTGGACCACCATGATGTATTCAGCCTTGGTTTCATAGTCCAGGTCAGCCAGGGCGGTGAGCTCTCCAGAGAAGATATCCAGTTGGAAGACCTCAGGGATGTTGCCCTCCACGATCTGGTACATGATCTGGGCATTGGTGCCCTCGTCGGGGTCGGTGGCAGTGATCCGGGCCACCACCAGCCCAATGGGGCTGTTCTCCTCCACAAAGATGTCAAACTCGTCCTGCTCGAACACGGGCGGGTTGTCATTGACATCCAACACTGTCACCTGGATCTCTACTGGCGTCCGCCGGGCTGGGACCCCCTTATCCACGGCAAATGCCTGCAGGGAATACAGCGGCACATTCTCCCGGTCCAGACGGCGCAAGGTGCGGACAATGCCTGAGGTAGACTCAATGATGAAGTCACCATCACCATCATCACCCCCTTGGAAGGTGTAGAAGACCCTGCCATTGAGCCCAGAGTCACGGTCAGTTGCAGAGACCTGGAGGATGCTGGTGAAGGTGGGGACATCCTCATAGATGGATCCCTGGTAGGAATGACGGAGGAACTGGGGTGCGTTGTCATTGACATCACTCACCAGGATCTCCAGGTAAGTTGTGTCAGATTTCTGCGGAATACCATTGTCCCGCGCCGTGATGGCCAAGGTGTAGGACACCTGGTCCTCATAGTCCAGCTCCATCTGGGTGGTCACAGCACCAGTATCAGCAGCAATGCTGAACTGGGGTATGCTGTCCTCCATCAGGTAGGTGATGCGGGCGTTCTCCCCCGTGTCCTCGTCTGTGGCACTGATGACCACCACTGTTGTGCCCACTGGCCGATCCTCATTGATGTTGATGGTGTAGTGGGAGCTCTGGAAGACAGGGCGGTGGGTGTTGGCATCAGTGACATTGACAACCACCTGGGCAGTGTCCTGGCGGGTGCCATCAGAGGCAGCAATGGTGAGCAGGTACTGCCGCTCCAGCTTGTAGTCCAGGGGCAGGGCAAGGGAGATGAGCCCACCACCGCTCTGGCTGGTGATGGAGAACCGGTTGCGGGTGTTGCCGCTGGAGATCTGGTATGTGATGACGCTGTAAGCATCACGATCGACAGCAGAGACAGTCAGGACACTGGTGCCCACTGCCGCATCCTCGTTCAGGCGGGCGCCATACTCCCGCTGGGTGAACTCAGGGCTGTTGTCATTGACATCCAGGATGGTGACACTGACGCTGGCTGTGGAGGCCATTGGGGGGGTGCCATGGTCCTGTGCCTCCACCCCAAAACTGTAGAAGTCAACTACCTCCCGATCCAGCTCAGAGGCCACCACAATCCACCCGGTGCTGTTGTTGATGGTAAAGGGGAAACTGGTGCCAGTCTCCAGCAGGGTGTAAACTAACCGGCTGTTGTCACCTGAATCGGCATCAATGGCTTGTACATGGATGACGGAGTAGCCCACGGGGACATTCTCCAGCACAGTGGCCTGGAAGGGTGTGCTGACAAAGATGGGTGCGTTGTCATTGACATCCAACACCTGGATGGTAACCAAACCGCTGATGTTGGAGAGAGGTGGGCGGCCACCGTCCTGCGCCCGGATCCTCAGGGTGAACTCCTTGGTGACCTCGTAGTCCAGAGGGGTAACGACATCCAGCGTGCCTGTCTGCGCATCAATGTAGAAGTGCCCACGAGTGTTGCCACTGACAATGCTGTAGTGCACCAGTGCATTGCTGCCTTTGTCACGGTCGGTGGCCATCACCTGCAAAATTGCCACATTGGGCACCACATCCTCAGGGACCTGTGCCACATAACGTCGCTCGCTGAACTGCGGCGCATTGTCATTGTCGTCCTCCACAGCGATGCGGACAGTGGCTGTGGCACTCCGGGGACCTGGATCCTGGCCCTGGTCTGTGGCCTCCACCAACAGCTCAAAGGCATCCACTACTTCCCGGTCCACAGGGCCACGGGTGCGGATGACACCTGAGCGGGAATCAATCTCAAAGACCTCATTGGCATCACCGGCATTGAGGAGGCGGTAGAGGATGTTGGCATTGGGACCAGCGTCGCCATCGGTGGCCCGCACTGTCAATACCTCATAGCCCACCTCCAGATTCTCTCGCACACTCTCCCGGTATTCTGGTTGCTCGAAGGCTGGGTCATGGTCATTGGTGTCGCTCACTGTCACTGTCAGTGTGGCCATGGCACTGCGCCGGGGTGTCCCATGGTCCACTGCTGTCACACGGAACACATGAGTGCTCTTGCTCTCACGGTCCAGCGGTGCAGCGGTGGTGATGGCACCAGTGACAGGGTCCACAGTGAAGAGGTCATCGGAGCGGCTGTCAAAGAGCGCAGCCATAGAGTAGTGCAGCCGGCCTGCCTCCCCCTCATCAGGGTCCTGTGCTGTCACCTGTGTCACTGGAGTGCCTGCTGGCCGGTTCTCCTCCACTGTGGCCTGGTAGCTGGAGGGCTGGAACTGTGGTGCTGTGTTGGGGCTGCGGCAGGGACGGTGGTGAGGTATGGGGGGCCTGGGGACTGCTGTGGTCTGGAGCTCCACAACATCCCCAGTGTCTATCGCATCCCCAGTGCCACTGGTCTCCCTGGGGATATTGGTGTTCCCAGCATGTCCCGTGTCCGCAGTGTTCTTGACGTTGCTAGGGACCTTCCCAGTCTCCCCATTATGTTCAGTATCTCTGATGTTCCCAGTATCCCTGGGGACTTTCCTAGTCTTGCCAGCACCTCTGGAGAACCTCCCAGTCTCCCCAGTGAGTACAGAATTCCCAGTGCTCAGCATGTTCCCAGTGCTCCCAGAGTCCTCCATGGGGATGCTGGTGTCCCCAGTGTGTCCAGTATTCCCACCACTCCTGGTGCCCCTGAGGACATGGGTGCTTCCAGTGTCTCCAGTTCCTCCAGTAACCCCGGTGCCTCCACTATCTCGGGTGCCTCCAGCGTCCTTGGTGCTTCCAACGCCCCCAGTGCCTCCAGGCTTCCAGGTGTCTCCAGCATTCACGGTGCCTCCAGCGTCCCCGGTAATCCGGGAACCACCGATACCTGGGGACCTCCTAATGCCACCGCCGCTGTCCCCACTGGAAGAGCCGGTGCCTGGCGCCATTCCATCGCTGCCGGTCGCGTCCGGTGCGGGCCCAGCGCTGTCGCCGCTGTCCCCGGTGCTCGGCGGGGTCCACGCACCGCCGCTGGAGCCAGTGCCTGGTGCAGTCCCATCGCTGCCGCCCGCAGCCGGTGCGGGCCCAGAGCTGTCGCCGCTGTCCCCGGTGCTTGGCGGGGGCCATGCGCCGCCGCTGTCCCCGGTGCCGTCGCGGAGCTGGAGTGGCGTCGTTAGCGTGCTGGAGGGACGGGTGCGGGTGCCGGTGCCGACGCCGATGCCGGTGGCGATGGCGGGTTCCGGTGCGAGCAGCGGCAGCAGCAGCAACAGCGGCAGCAACCGGAGTGTGGCCCGGCGGGTGGGCGGAGGGCCCATGGCCGCTGCCCCCCGGTGCCCCCGGTGCCGATGCCGGTGACCGCAGCGACCCGCTCCGCCGCCTGCGCCCCGCCCTGGCCCGCGCGCGCCCGCAGGGGCGGAGCCGCCAATTCACCGGCCCGGCCGCTCTTAAAGGAGCCGCCGCCGCCGCCCCCGGCACTCGCCGGCGGCACCGGCAGCGCGGGGCAGCGAGCGCGCACTACGCGCAGGTTGCGCACACATGAGGTGCGCAGGTTGTGCACGCTCGTGTGAGGTGCACACGTGCGCCCTGCGCGCACACACGTACATACACAGATGTGGAGGGCCTTGCACGCACCTGTGCATTGCAGGCATGCGTGTTGCACCAGCGATCACATATGACATGGGAACCATGTATGTGACACACACAGCACATGTGAAACACACAGGGAGCATACACATGTGAGACAGAGAGCACGTGTGTGACACAGCACAGAGATCATGTGCGTAAATGCCCAGCACATGTGTGGCACATACAGCACGTGTGACATACGTCCCCCAAGGCCCCCTTGTCCCCACTGCCGGCCGTGACTCCACACACGAACGTCCATCTCCCCTCACTCCGTGCCACATTCCCCCCCCCCCCACCCCCAGCTCCCTCGCCTCGTCCCACCGCACCAAGACGGGGGCAATAGAACAGACTGGGAGCGACTGAACCAGGCTGAGAAGGACTGGAGATGCTGGGGGGCACTGGGACAAACTGGGAGAGACTGGGGATGTCGGGGGCGCTGGAACAGACGGAGAGAGACTGGAGAAGCTAGACGGGGGCGGATCCGCGCGGTCTGTGGTTGCTGCTCCCCCCCCGCCGCCCAATCCGGCGCCGGTCGCGTGGGTGCAGGCAGGCGGCGCGGAGCCGCGTCCCCTCCCCGGCGGAACGGGTCCGACGGGTACCAGGGAGGGGCCCCCCAGCGCCGGGGAGGCGCTTGGAGCGCCGGAACCCCCCCGCCTCCGCCGGGGGCTCCGGTGACTCACTGGGCCGCTCCCCGCCGGTTCCACCCGACAGCCGAGGCCTGCCGGGGGTTTCCCACGAAGAGCAGCGGGCGGCAGCCAGGCCTCCCTGCATGGCGATGGAACGGGGCAAAGGGGGCAACCCTCCCGTGCATCACCCCACCCCGGAGCGGGGGGCGAGCAGCAGCTGAGGCTGAGGCTGGGGGCCCTCGGCCCCACTTAGCATCACAAAGGGGCTTTGTCTGGGGCTTTGTGTGGGGCTGGCAGGAGGGAGAACGAGGAGGAGGGAGGTGCGGGGGGAGGGGAAGGGTGGTGTGCAACGGATACACCTCCCCGGGCTGGACCCCCCCCATTCTTTCCTCGGAAGCCTCCAAGAATACAGCTCAGCAGCTCTTGGCTTTATTTTGGACGGAGGAGGGTCATGTTATGTGGGCACGGGGGTCCCCAGCACCACTCAGAGTGAGGGGGACACATGGGGGATCGCAGCCCGACTCAGCAGGGTAAGGGGGACACACAAGGGAGAGGGGCAGTGCCCTAACAGTGTCAGTTCTTTGTGGAACAGGGAGGACAGACGATGACTCCCCTCCAAGCAAACATGATGATGAAGGGCACAGCCTGGCAATGAAGGTGAGATGACTTGGGAGGCCCTCAAAGTCCTTGGGGTGCAGGGGGACACCCTCAGACCTCCATGTTCTTCATCTGCTCCTCCAGCACCTGGTCGCGTCCCCCCCCTGCCTTCTTCTTGCCCCCTCCTTCCTGCTGCTTCTTTTGCTTCTTGGAGAGCTCCTGCTCAATGGGTGCCGGCTTGATGAATGGAATCAGCTCCCGCAGGTCTGGGGGGACAAGGGACCACTGTCACCCCCCCCCGCCAAGAAGCAGGGGATGGGGAAGGCACAGGGGGATGTTACCTGGAGGCATGAAGTTTTGGAGCTTTTCAGGGATGCGGATGCCCTCAGGAGTCTGGTGGTTCTCCAGGATGGCGCAGATGGTGCGGGTGGTAGCACACATGGTGGCATTCAGCATGTGCACAAACTCTACCTGTGGCAGGGGGACATAGGGGACACCGGGACACCTGTGACATGGGGAAAGCAAAGGAACAGAGGAAGAACTCCCCTATGCCCACTAGCCTCACCTTGTCCATCATCTTCTTTGTCTGGCCATAGCGGATGCGCAGGCGCCGGGCCTGGTAGTCAGTGCAGTTGGAACAGGAGACAAGCTCACGGAAGGCGCCAGAGCCAGGGAACCAAGCCTCCAGATCCAGTTTTTTGCTGGCTGCATGGTTCAGGGAGCCTAGAGACGGAACAGTGCTGAGTGGGGGGTCCCACTGCCATCCTGAATTTTCCTTTCTTGGGGCAGAGCGTAGGGTGAAGCCTCCAAAGTCATTCCAGCAGCTTAGTGCTGATCCAAATAGATTTCTGCTCTGCCATAGTGATGTGGGGTTACATCTCAGCCATGGAAATGTGGGGTACCCACTTGGCCACAGGGTCAACAAGCCACAAGCTGTTTGGTCATGGGGACATGGGGGTGTGGGATACCTGCCCAGACACGGAGAACGGGGAACTCCTGCTCAGCCACAGGACACTGGGTTCCTGCTGTGCCATGGGGATATGGGAATTCCGCTTACTCACAGGAATGTGGGGGCCTCTCTCAGCTTTGTGGATGTGAGATTCCCACTCAGCTATGGAAACACAGGGCTCTTTTCTCAGCCACAAGGACATGGGCTTCCCACTTGACTATGGGAAGGTAGGATTATGCTATGGGGATCTGGGATTCCTGCTTGGACACAGGAATGAGGGATTTCTGCTCAACAGTGGGGATGTGGGGTTCTCGCTCTGCCAATGGGATAAAGGGGATAAAGCTCAGCCACAGGGAGCTTTTCAACCAGATCTTTTTCCTGTGAGCATTTCCAGGAGGAGCTGGGACACTCCAACTGTCCCTCTGGAAGGGACAGCAGGGACAATCCATCACAGCAGTGTTCACACTCGTTCCCATGGACCCAGAGCAAGGCTGAGGATTCCACAGAAAGCAAAAGGTCCCCTTCTCTTCCTCTGTCTCAGGCTGGGGACAGCAATGAGCCAGAGACAAGAAATTGCCATGCAGGAAGCAGGTCAGGGCCTCCCTCAACCCTCCTGTGGCACAGGAGCCCCTACCTGAGACGATGTTGACGATGTGGTAGGGAATCCCGAGGGACTGGTAGAATTCCTCAGCTGTGGCCATCATCTCCTCAAATATCTCCCAGGACTTGTTGTCATGGGGGGAGGAGTAGACGAACTGCTCAATCTGCAGGAGAAGGAATTCCAGTGACACCAGGTATAGCTCCAATTCCCACGGGAACCCCACGGTGACACCAGGTACAGCCTGAATTCCAACTGGAACCCCACAGTGACTCCCAGTACACCCCAAATTCCCACTGGATACCTGCAGTGACACTGAGTATAGCCAAAGTTCCCATCAGAACCCCACAGTGATACCAGGTACACCCTGAATTCCCACTGGAACCCCACAGTGACATGGGGTATACACCCCAACTTACTAGGGTGCATACCATGGTGACAATGGGTACACCCTGAATTCCTGCTGGGTATGCTGCAGTGGCACCAGATACACCATGAATTTCCACTGGAACATGCTGAATTCCCACTGGAACCCCACAGCAACCCTCAGTACACCCCAAATTCCTCCCAGGACCGCTCCTTCACCTTCTCAAACTGGTGGACGCGGAAGATGCCACGGGTGTCCCGGCCATGGGATCCCACCTCCTGGCGGAAGCAGGTGCTGAGCCCCGCGTACTTGAGGGGCAGGTCCTCCGGCCGCAGCCACTCATCGCGGTGCAGGGCGGCGATCGGCTGCTCTGATGTGGCGATCAGGTACTTCTCATCGATGGAACTGTCCTCCGCCCGCTCACTGCCCTTCCCAATCACCTGCAGGGGACATGAGCCACTGGCCTTCTTCTAGCTGCTCCTGCACCTCCAGAGACCAGCAGGGAGGTTTTCCAGTGCCAGATGGTTTGGGAATTCATCACAGGGGGAGTTTGTTGGTCATTCAAAGGGGCTGATGGCAAGGATGAGTCACCTGTATCACCCATGGAGATGGACTCCAGAGATGAGCCACCTCCTTGTCACGTCATCACCATCACAAGCCACCTCCTTATCACCTATGTCACCCATGGAGATGGCCCCCAGAGCATGTCACCTCCTTGTCACTGCACTGCCATCATGTGTCACCTGTGCAAACGGATCCCAAAGATGAGCCACCTCCTTGTCACCGCATCACCATCATGTGGCACCCATAAACATGGACCCCAGAGATAAGCTACATCCTTGTCACCACACGTCACCAATGGAGATGGACTTGGGAGACCAGCCATTTCCTTGTCCTTCATGGCCATCCCAGTGTGTCACCCATGGAGATGGACCCAAGATGAGCCACCTCCTTGTTATTGCAGTGCCACCCATGGAGGTGTTTCCCACAAAGGTGGACCCCCAAGACAAGCCATCTCCCTGTCACATCATCACCATCACAACGTGGAGATGGATCCCAAGGAGAGGGGAAGGAACCACTGCTACCATTGCTGCCACCACCACAAGCTTGCCAGGGCAGAGGGGACCCCGCTGCCTCCCTCTCCACAGTCCCATTGGGGTGCTTGCTTCCAAGTCCCAAACCTGGAGTGATCCCTTACCTTGTAAAGCTCCTCGTCAAACTGGCTGAGCTGGGCCACCTCCTGCATCACCTCCTTGCGCATGAAGAAGGGGGTGTACACCGGGGTGTACCCCCGGGCACGGAGGCTCTGCAGTGCATACTGGATCAGTGCCTGCTCCAGGAACACCAGCGGGCCCTGGGAACAAGGGTCACACTGCCTGTCACATACACACTCTGTTGGGCCACTCCTCCTTGCTCAGAGGGTCCAGGAGGCCTCTGGAGGCTCTCATCATCAATCCCAGGGGAGGAGAACCCAAGGCCCCTGTCCCTCCTGGTTCCTCTCTGAACCCAATCATTCCAGGGTCACAGCTCTCACCTTAAGGAAGTAGCCACGGCTGCCAGCCACCACGGCGCCCTTTTCCCCCTCATAGCCATCCACCATCACCACCAGATCCACATGAGAATACTTCTTCCTGCAGCTGCAGTCACCCCACACCCGCTCCACCTTGTTGTCCACATCCTGCAGGAGCCCGGAGAAAAGAGAAGCAGGAGCCTATAACCTCCTCAGTGCCCTGGAATGCTGTGACACCAGTCCCTGAACCACACTGGGCCCACTTTGGGAGCTCAAACTCCAGCCTGTAGCTTATTGTGCAGCCACTTGGCAGCAAGCCTGGCCCAGTTGTGCTCCCTCTGGGAAAATATTCCCGTGGGATGAATGGAGGCAGCAGAGGGAGACCCTGTCCTCACGGCAGTGAGCGACTTTCCCATGAATTCCCCCAACAATGGTGTGCCCAGTGTTGTCTGAGCTGCTCTTTGTCTGATCCGGGTGGGAAATGCTGGCTTGTCATGCAGATTTCCCTCACCCGCCCACCCAGACAGGCTTGGGGGATCCCCTGCTGGGAGCCCCCTGCTTCCCACTGTGAGCTTCCTAGCCCCTCTGACCCAGCCCCACCTCCCTTCCGGTGTCCCACCTCGTCGTTGCTAATGGGCACAGAGGGGTGGAGGAGGTTCCCAATCTCCCGGAGGCTCTCAAAGCGTTCAGCCTCCAGCCGCAGACGCTCAGAGTCGCATTCCAGGATGGCCTCATCAATGAGCAGCCGAATTTTCTTTATCTGGGATACCTGGAGACACTGCAGAGAGACCTCCGGATGAGGTGGGGGAGAGAGAAGACCACTGGGAAGAGGGTCCTGTTCATCCAGCACAGGGAATCCTGGGCCCAGCATGGTGAATTCTGGACCCTCCACATATTCTGGAGTGAGTCCCTGGGCTGGACACACTCAAGAACAGCCTGAAAGGATAAAGGGGTGACAAGCTGGAATCTGGAAGGCCTGAGCTGCTCCCATGGCAGCCAGCATTGCATTCATTAACCAGGGTGACTACCAAACTGGGATGGAAGCAGGCAGGGAGGGACACAGTGAGGACACAGAAGGACTGAGACTGCTCAAATTCCCAGGGATGAGCCCTTGACTGACACAGGGTGATGCTGGAGAGATCAAGGACACTGAGGAAGAGTCAGTTATTGCTGGTGTGGGAATGAGAGATAAAGGATCATCCCAGATGGGGCAACAGGCAATCCCCCCTCATTTGGTGGGCACTTTAGGCCACCAATTTGGGCAATTCCAGGCAAAGCTCTGGACAAACTGTAGGCACAGTGGAGGGAGTTGGGGTCTCACTCACCCCCAGGACATCAGCCGTGAGTTCATCCAGGTTCTGTGCAATCTCTGGTACAGATTCATCCGTCCCTACTGGCTCCTTTTTCTGCAGCAAGAGGAAAAAGGAACCCCAGGAGAGTTAAAGAGTAAAATTCCAGTGGGAAAACATCCCTCAGTGACACAAGGGAGAGACTAGAGGGCTGGGAGAAGGAGAGATGCCACCAGCTGGTGATGTCCCACCATAAGGTGACCCAGGGCACTCGTGCCTCACCTTCATCTTGTCCCCAATGGTTTTGCTGCACAGGTTCTTCAGCTTGTTCAGGTTGTCAGCACGAAACCTGCCTGGAAAGGAAGGTAGGCGCTGTCACCTGGACTGAGAGAAGGGCTGGGGCCCCTATCTGGTACAGAGAGGTGATATGGAGCCCCCATGGGAGCAGCAGGGGGGGTGGCAGTTCCTGGAATACCCACAGGCACCATCCCTGGGGTTTTTGGAAGGACCGAGGTTGATCGTGTGGAGCAGAGATGCAAGGAGTAGGGATGTCACTGGAAAACACCTGGAGTGACATTGCACTGGGAGCTCCATGCCAGGCTGGAAAACCCCATGACTTGCTGAAACCATGCTGGGATGGGACACCCCAACTCTAAGATGAGCACCCTACACTGAGATTCCCCGTGCTGGGCTGGGACCCCCGCAGTGGGATAGGACCTTCACACTGGGACCCCCATGAGGGGATGAGGTCCCCCACACTGGGGTGAAAGTCCCATGCCTGGCTGGGAACAATGTACTGGAATGGGATCCCCACCCCATGCTAGGATCCCCCACATTGGGCTGTGACCCCTATGCTGGACTGGGAACCCCACCCTGCCAAAATGGGAATCCCTCCACCAGGATGGGACCCTCCACATCAGCACAGGCTCTCCATACTTCACTTGGACCCCCCCAGTGCTGGGCTAGGACCCTCATGGTGGGCTGGGACCCCCACACCATGATGAGATCCTCCTCACGCTGCACTGGGACGCCCATGCCAGGATAACATCCCTCCCTCCATAGGCTCAGAGCCTCCCATGCTGGGACCTCCCTGTTAGGATGGGCCCCCGCACTGTGCTGGGACCCCACATTGTGATGAGACACCTCCCTCAGCGGGATGGGATTTCTAAGGACTGAGCAGACCCTGGGATCTGAGGCCACAATGACAGGGGCCTCAGATTCAGGGGGTGTTGGATGAGGAGAGCATGGATGTTCCCCCTTTGTGACCCCAGGGCTGGGAAGGGCAGAGCCCAGGTCCCGGGGCAGCTCAAACTGGGGGCACCTACGCTGAGAACGCGCCACCCTAATGAGCGGGAGGGATCAGTCCCAGGGGATCCAGAGCCAGGGAACACCAACAGAACACAGCATGGCACAGCACGGGCTCCACGCACCGGCGCCGTGGGATTGCATCAGCCAGCACGACCCGCCAGCCTGCCTCACCCTGCAGGCACCCGCCATTCTCCAGCACCGCCGTCCTGGGGACACGGAGCCCGCGGGAAGGGGGCTGGGAAGCGGGTGATCCCTTGGACATCAAGGCGAACGCATTAAACGGGAGCCCCAAGCGCCGCTTTCATTCTGCAGCAATGGAATGCTGGGGTGCCCTAGGAACGGCGGGGTTTGGGGGTACCCACTCCTCCCGCCGCCCTCCAGCTCCTCCCCACATCCGGCACCCACTGACGGAGCTGCATGCGCTTCCCGCTGCCCCATATCCCGCCGGGAGCCACGAGGAGGAGGCTCCTGCCCCCCACCCCCCTAAGCCGCCCAGGTGTGGGTGTACCCCAAATCTGGGGGTGGCACTGTCTGGGATCCCCCCCGCCCAGCTGCATCCTGCGGCAATGTAGGGAGCGGATCCCTGGGGATCGCAATGGGACGGGATCCAAGTCCGGCTAAGGGGAACCTGGGATCTGCCCTCCAGCCTGGGAGGAGAGACGGCGGGTCTAGTGGGAGAACTTCTCCCACCTCAACCCCTGGAATTAGGGACGAGGGGGATCCACCCAGGGACAGGCCCTCGGTCTCTGCTGTGACCTACCCACAGGATCCAGTCCCAGAGGGCAGTGATCCACCGAGGTGATCCCCGAGGGTTGGGGATGAATAGACAAACAGCTGGGGAGGATGGGAAAGACTTCCCGAAAGGTCACCCCATCTCATCGGGGATCCTCCATCCCCGAGGAGGGGCCATGGTGGGGAGTTCCTATCACCTGCGGACCGGTCACCAGGCTGACGGGGTGGACGGAAAGGCACCGGGAAGGGGAGATATGCCCGTGTGTGACAAGGGGGTCCCCCAGCCCGGAGGTTGCCTCCAGTCACCCACCCGCCCCCACGTACACCTCCTCCAGGCGCCGTCCGCTCGCACCAGCGCATCCACCAGCCCGGGGTCCTTGAAGCGCTTGCGCTGCATGTCCCGCACCATGGCGGGGTCTCCGCCCTTGTCGGCGCGGAACAAGTCCAGGTCCAGCACCATGACCGGTGATGGCGACGGTGGCACCGGGAGCGCCGGCGGGGACAGCTGGTCCGCGCGCGTGCGCGGAAGGGGCGTGGCCTCGACCATGCGGGCGGGGGCGCAGCAGCGCCTCTTGGTGGCCTGGAGGCGGCGCAGCAGGGCGGGCGGGGCACGGAGCGGCAGCGACGGGGAGCGTCGGGGGCCAAGCAGCCCCGACCGCCGCGAGGGGCTTCCGGCGGGCCGGGAGGCCCAGGCAGAGCGGCACGACGGGGGTATCGGGAAGTGTTGAGAGGGTTTGGGGAGGATATGGCGGGGTCTGGAGGGGCCCGAGCGGTCCGAGCATCCTTGAGCCCCCCCCCCCGCCAGAGGGGTCTTGGCCCTCGCACCCCGCGGATTCCTGGGGTTCCTCAGCCACATCCCAGGCATACTGGTGGGCTCTGCGGATCTCCTACCCGAGGACACCTCGCACCCCTCTGCTCATGGGGCTCCCAAGAGCCAACCTATGCCCCTCTACAGCACCCCATGGCACGACTGTGGCCATCCACGTCACCCCATGTCACCCCACTGTCCCCTCCTTGGGGATCCCGGCGGGGTTCTGGTGCCTCCACCCATGTGGGGGACCCTACAGCAGTTCCCCCATGAGGGGCCGTGCAGATAGAAGTCAAAGTTCCGCTGCTCCCTCACTCCATCCCTAGGCACCCACTCCCACGCGTGTGACACCCTGCGGACACCCCCACATCCTCACCCCACCCATTTTTGGAGCCCACGCTCAACTCCCCGCATCCCCTAGGCGTGTCCCCCCGCCCCCGTGTGCCCACACACATGGAGCCCTTATACAAAACCCCCCCGCCCCCGTGTGCCCACACACATGGAGCCCTTATACAAACCCCACTCCTGTATTTGGCATTTTTAGGTGCTTGGGATGGGGAGGACACGGTGGGGGGCACGGGTGGGGACACACGTACAAAAGCCGTAACGAGGCTCCGGTCCGAAGCGGGTCCCTAAGGCCACGTTGGGGGATGGGCCGTGGGTACCCCCCCTTCCCTTCACAGCTGTCCGGGGCCGGGGTGTCCATGGGTGCCCCTCTGGCCCGTCACAGCTCCTGGGAGGGCTGCGAGATGCGAGGGTGCCCCCCGTCCTCTTACAGCTCCCGATCGGTGCTGCTGGATGAGGTCTTGAGCGGGACCGAGTCGAATCCATCCGGCATCCGCTGTGGGGTAGGGAAACTGAGGCCCGGAGCCCCTCGGGGTGGGGAACTGAGGCACAGAGCCCCCCTTGGAGTAGGGAAACTGAGACACGGAGCCCCCCCGGGGTGGGGAATTGAGACATGGACCATCCTCAAATCCCACCTCCACCACGGCTTGTCCGGTGGCTACTCCAGGGTTGTTTCCACCCCCGCTACCCACCCCACCACTCACCTTGGCCGTCAGGGCTTTAAGTTTTCCAAAAAGTGACATTTCGGTGGCAAAGAGCAGCTCGTCCTCCGCGTCCTCCCCCTCCATGATGGCGCAGCTATCGGGCGACGTCGCGTCGGTCTCCCGGGCCGCCGCGTCCATCACCAGCTTGGAATACTTGTATTCCAACCTGGGAAAGCAGGCGGTACCATCACCCCCCCGTGACAGTGCTAGCCCCCGTGTCCCCAAATCCCGCTGCCAATTGCTCACTTTTGAGTCTTTTTCCAGAAATAAGCGGCGAGCGCGGCCAGCAAAACGGCCACGCACGTCCCAGTGGAAATTCCCACTTTTAGCCAAAAATCCACGCTCCGGCACGCCTGGATCACCTGCGGCGGCAGGGCGTCTCCGCCGTGGCACAGCCGGGGCTCCCGCCACACGTAGGTGGTTTTCTGATGGGGGGAAAAGGGGGATCAGGGGCCGCAGGAGCCGCAGCCCAGTCCGGGGCACGGGGCGGTACCTGAACGCCGCCGATACAGGCGCCGACGATGGGGCGGCGGTGAGAGCTGGAGCAGCGGGGACATCCCTCGGCCGTCACCCACAGGAAATGGAAGGTGCAGCCGTCGCAGGTGCCCTCGGGGCATTTGCTGGGGAGGGACAAAAAGGGGGGGCTCAGGTGACGGTGACACTCCAAAGTGGGGATTACAGCTAAGGTGACACCCCAGGGTCGGGACAGCATGACAGCAGTATCCCCAAAGTGAAGCACTCCAAAGAAGTATCTACCGATGACAGCAGGGGATCTTGAAGGTTCCCAAACCTCCCCCGAGGACTCCTTTCTTTCACTGCCAACCTGAATACACGCAGGGCGCCGGTGACACAGCCAGGATGACACCTCAGGGTGAGGGAATCTGACACCATGTCACTGTCGTCCCCAAACAAAGCACCTCAGGGACATGCCCACCCGTGACAGCAGGAGCTGTTTGGGTCACTTTGGGAGTCCCCTAAGCCCCCCTTGGTGTCCCCAGTGTCCCACCCCCCCCACGCCCCCCCCACCTGGGAACAGCCGGGGTGACACCTCAAAGTGAGGGACACTGACACTGTGACTATGGTGTCTCCAAAGCAAAGCACCCCAGGGATATATGCCCAACCCTGACAGCAGGAGATGCTTGGGTCACCCAAAACCCCCCTCGGGGTTCCCCGTGTCCCCTCCCCACCTGGGGACAGCCAGGGTGCCAGTGCCGACACGCAGGGGGTCACAGCGTAGGCGGATGGTGGTGGCCCGGCCACCACTGCAGGGCTGTGTCATGTCGTTGGACCTGCCAGAGGACATGGGAGGTCAGGAGGACAGTGGGAGTACAGTGTGATTGTCAACCCCCTGTCACCTGCCTGCACCTGAAGAAGAAGATGATGTCAGGCAGGTCAGGGTGGCTGGGGGGGAAGAGCTCTGGGGGAGACACGATGCCGTCCAGCACGGAGCTGGTGGTGACACCTGCAGGGAGAGAGGGGTGTCTCCAGTCCCACTGGGGTGTGTTCCAGTCCCAGTGTCCTAGTGCCACCAGAGGGTCCCAGTCTTACTAGGGTGTCCCAGTGCCACCAGGCTATCCCAATCCCAACAGGGTGTCCCGGTGTCAGTGTCCCAGTCCCACCAGCGTGTCTCAAGTCACATCATGGTGTCCCAGTCCCACTGGGGTTGTTGGTGACATACACCAGTGACAATGTCCCAATCCCAAACAAGGTGCTCTGTAGTGTCCCAGTCCCATCCGGGTGTATTTCAGTCCCATTGGGGTGTCCCCATGGCATCAAGGTATCCCAGTGCTGCTGAAATGTCCTAGTGCCAGTGTCCTAGTCCCAGCAGAGTGTTCCAATCCCACCAGGGTATCCTACTCTCAGTGCCACTGGGATGTCCTGGTTCCTGTGCCGCCAGGGTGTCCTAGTCTCAACAAGGTGTCCCACTCTCAGTGCCGCAAGGTTGTCCCAGTCCCCCTGAGGAGTCCCAGTGTTGGTGTGCCAGTGCCACCAAGATGTTCCAGTGTCTGTCCTGCCCATGTGTCTCAGTGATCTTGGGGTGTCCCAGTGCCCCAGGGTGTCCCCCTCCCTCCCTGCTCACCCAGCAAGTGGTCACCCAAGCTGACAGGCTGAGAAGACACAGCTGCACGGGCACCGGTGACATCAGGGGGCACCAGAATGGCCTGGCACACATAAGAGGTGACCACACGGGCAGGGCCCCCCAGACCGGCTGTCACATTGTCAGCGCATGAGGCCATTTTCCTGCCCTGTGGGGACATACACGACACACATGTGTGGAGTGAGACTGTGTGTACAAGGGACTGGCACTTGTGTGTGCAGAGCCATAGGTATACAGGTGTGGCTGCACAAGTGTCCATATGTGTTTACACGAGTATTCACATGTGTCTGCACAACTTTGCAGGTGTGTTTCTGTGACTGTGCACAAGTGACTGCACAAGTGGGTGGGTGTGTAAGTGCAGGTGTGACAGTATGTACACCTGTATTTGCACACCTGCATGTGGGAATGTGTGTTTGCATACACATCCTTGTGTTTGCATGACTACGAGCACATATGCACGTGTGTGTCTGTGTCTGCCCACCTGCATGCCCCGTCCCATCTGTGGGCCCAGGTGTGTGCCCGTGTTCGCCCATCCAGATGCCCATGTGTGCACATGTATTTGTGAGCCCTCCTACCTGTGTTCCTGTGCCTACCCTCCTGAGTACTCACCCATTGTGCCCATCTTTGCGCTTGTGCTTGTGCCCACCCACTTGTACGCCCACCTGTGTGCTCGTGTTTGCACTTGTGTACCTATGACTACCCACCCATGAGCCCAGTTGTGTTCCCATACATTCATGCATGATCCTCTGCCCTCCTGTGTGTGCCCTTGTGTGCCTTCCCAGGTGTGTTCCCATGTCTGCATGCATGTTTCCATGGCCTCCTGCCCATGTGTGCCTACTGTCCTGAGTGCCCACCCACGTGCCTGTGTTTGCACTTGTGTGCCTGTGCCCACCCCCTGGGTGTGTTCCCATGTGTGCACGTGTGTTTTCCCACACAGCTCTCACCTGGTGCCCACAGAGGCTAAGGCGGAAGTGATGGCTGTAGCGCAGCCCTTTGGGGGTGAAGCTGGGCCCAGTGCCCACCCCGGCACCTTGGCCCAGCGACGGGAACTCGAAGTGCAGCATCCGGCCTGGCAGTGCCAGTGCCAGGCTGCAGTTGTTGTAGCATAGCGATCGCAGCTGGGAACAGGGACAGGGAGCTCAGGGATGGCCATGCCACCCACTGGGGACACCCTTGTGGGAGACTCTGGAGAGCTGGCACCACCCCTGAGAGACAGCAGGGCCATAGTGGCACCCACCAGGGTCACCCACTGCCACCCACCACTGTCAGATACTGTCACCCATCTGGGGTGGCTGGGAGGGGCTGGTGTCATCTCTCTGGGGACAGCTGGGGGACTGGCGTTACCCACCCAGGATTAGACATTGTCACCCACCTTGCCATCCACCCAGGATTGCCACAGGGCTGGTGTCACCTCCCTGGAGGTGGCCAAGGAGGGCAGGCATCACCCACTCTGGGTCAGACAGTCACCCACACTGCCACCCATCCTGTCACCCACCCAGAATGGCTGTAAGGTGCTGGTGTCAGCTCCATGGGGACACAATGTCATGCACCCAGGATGACTGGGGGAGGCTCGTGTCACCCACCCGTGATGGTGTCACCCTCCTGGTGCTAGCCAGTGTCACCATCTGGGACATCCTGGCTCTGGGGGAGGCTGGTGTCACTCCTCTGGGGCCCATTGGCATCACCCATGGGGACACATATGGACACTTGGACCCCCTGCCATCCCCAGTCACCTGGTTGCTGTGTGTGCCAGGGCCACAGGGGTGGCAGGTGGGCGTCCCGTCGGAGGGGTGGCCCCGCAGGTAGGTGCCAGACGGGCAGGGCTGGCAGATGCCCGAGCTGGGGTCCACAGTACTGCCAGGGGAACACGGGGCACAGGACCCAGTGGGCTGCGGGGCACAGCGGCGGCAGAAGGAGGCCACCCCCCCCTGCACATTGGTGACGTTGATGCTGTACAGCTTGGCCACATCACTGGTGAACCGCCGGCCCTGGCACCGAGAGCACCATCACCATCTGCCCGTCACCCCCCACCAGACCCTCCAAAGTGGGGACCCTCCAGCCCTCTCAAAGAGGGTCCCCTGTCCCTCACCGCCTCGTGGTAGGGGGTGCGCTGGAAGGCCCAAGTGAAGCTCATGGTTGCGTTCTTCTCCACCAGGTAGGTGTAGGATTGTTTCCCTGTGGAGCCTGTCCATGTCTCCACCGGAGTGTTGGTGTGTGAGTTGACACCCTGTGGGGATGGGGGAGGTGGCACCATCCAAATTCACTGTGCCCCCCCAAACTGCTGTGTCTCCCCACTCACCACCATAAAGTAGAGCTCACAGCCAACGCTGCACAGCGTCTCGAAAACGAAGGTGATCCTGGCCACCTCTCTGCTCTCTGTGTCCTCCAGCACTGGGCTTGGAGGGCTGGGGACAGCGTGGGGACACTGCTAGCTCTGCTCCATGGCCGTGTCCCCCCTGCTCCCTGGTGGTGGCCCCCACCTCACCTGAAGCCAGGGACCACCAGCGTGAGGATCATGAAGTCGCTGTCAGAGGCTCCAGCTGCTGTGTAAATGTAGTCCCCAGCTACCTCCCAGCCTGCAGGGGTGCAGTGACACTCAGAGATGTCCCTGTCAGTGCCCCGGCAAGGGACAGGGAAGGGACAGCCCTCTGCCACTACCTGCAATGCCCTTGTACTCAAAGTTGATGCCGCTGAGCACAGTGGTCTCCATGTTGGGGGGCAGCACGTTCCACCACTTGTACTCCAAGCCCAGCACTGGCTCAGTGCCCTCTGGGCAACTGAGGCAGGCTGGGGAGAGAAGGCAACAGCCCTGTACAGGGGTGGCACCCACCTCCCCCTCTGTCAGCTTGATGTGCCCTGATTACCCCTTGAGGCCAGTGATGGGGACAAGAGGGGACAGCCCTGCACTAGAGTGGTACCACATTCCCCTCCCTGCAGCTTGGGATGACCTGGTAACCACCTCTTGGGGACAATGGTGGAGAGAGGAGAGGACAGCTCTGTGCTGAGATGGCACCCACCTTCCCTAGGCAGCTCCAGGGATCCCAGTTACTTACTGGGGACAATAACTGGGATGTTCTTACTGGATACATAGGGACAGCCCTGCACCAGGGTGGTACCACTTTTCTCTCTGTCAGCTTTGGGTGCCTTGGTCACCACTTTGGAAAAATGATGGGAACAGGATGGGACAATCCTGCACTGACGTGGCACTCATCTCCCCCTGGTAGCCCCAGAGACCCCAGTTATTCCTTGGGGACAGTGGTGGGGGTGTCCTTATTGGAGCCATGGGGACAGGAGGGGACAACCCTGCACTGGAGTGGCACCCACCTTCCCCCAGCAGCTCAGGGTGCCCCAGTCACGCTTTGGGGACAATGACGGGGCCACCTTACCAGAGCCGTTGGAATAGAAGCCATAGGGACAGGGCTGGCAGGTGCTGCTGTTGCCTTTGGCGAAGCCAGGGTTGCAGGGGGGGCATCGTGTCTTGACCCCCGAGGATGGCAGCCGGGTCGCCTGTGGCAGCTCCTCACTGCAGATCTTGGGCTCTGCCCACTTGTACATCAGCTGGGTCTGCCGGGGGAGCAAGTGAGCTGGGGGGGACACCGGGGACAGGGCGCCCACCCCAGGCTGCCCCTGCATTACCTCCCCACGGGCGTCGCAGGCCGTGTGGGTGTAGAAGAAATCCTTGTCTGTGCAGGGCGGGCGTGGCTTGCAGGACCCCGAGCCGGGCTCTGCCGAGGGGGAACACGGCAGGTGAGCCAGCACAGCCCGGGGACCCCAGTGCTGTTCCCACCACGTGGGGTGTCTTTGTCTTCCCTCCCAACCAAGGGGTGGTGGGTGCTCCCTACTCCCCACATCATCTGTCCCTCCCCCAGGGCCACTCCTGCAGTGCAGATTGCGGGGACAAAGGGACCCCTAAGGGTGTCCCCCCTCACCAGCATAGGTGTCAGGTTTGTCGGGGGCGCCAACACTGTCGCCACCAGGGGATGTCAGGTCACCCCTGCTCCCCACATCACCCCTTCCCTTCCCAGAGTCAAATACTAGAGGGACAGCTCTGGGCGGGGGGAGCCCCGGGTGTCCCCTCTCACCGGCGTAGGTGTCAGGGTCGCAGGGCTGGCAGGCGGTGGCCCCTTTGCCAGAGAAGGTGTCGGCGGGACAGGGCTGGCAGGCGGTTGAGCCGGCAGCGGGGGCGAAGGTACCGGGCTTGCAGGGGAAGCACTCGGAAGTGAAGGCCACCCCTGGGAGCGGGAGGAGTCTCAGGTAGCGGGGACGGGGGTGCACGACCCCCGAGACCCTCCTTCCTGCCCCCACCCACCTGTAATGCCGATGTTCCTCACCAGCACCGGTTTAGGCACCTTGGACCAGACGGAGAAGGCGGTGGTCCGCCAGTAGAGCACGTTGTTCCCACGGCTCAGCTCCACCTGGGAGAAGGATCCCATGGGATTGGGTAATCCCACTGCCAGGGATGGGTTTGGCACCGTGGGTGGGGGATCCTGCTGCCAAGGAGGGGGCTGGCACCAGTGGAGGGGTGTGTGTGGCACCCCCGTCTGTCACCATCCACTGCCCCCTCCTCAGCCTCGTGGAGCATCTTCGTCCCACGGGAGGGACAAGAAACGCCGGGGCAGCACCGAGGGACCTCCTCCCCGGTGTCACCTCCCACCGAGCACTCACGCTGTGGAATTCCCAGCCCTTCTCTGTCGTCCGCATCCAGCGGGACTCCTCCACCGTGGGCTGGCACTGGTCGTTCTGCACCTGCAGGGTGAGTGTCAGGGACTCCATGTTCACAGGGACCCTGCATGTCCCCAGGGACACACCCCCATGCTCCCAGGGACCCTCCATATTCCTAGGGACCCCTCCTCATGTCTCCATGAACCACTGCTATATCCCATGGGGCTCCCTTCATGTCACCAGGGTCCACTCTCATGTCCCCAGGGACCCCTCCATGTCTGCAAGGATCCCCATGATGTCCCCAGGGACCCCTCCCATATATCCAGGGTCCCCTTCCCCATGTCCCCAGAGACCACTGTCACATCCACCAGAGATCCTGCCATGTCCCCAGGGACACACATAATGTTCTCAGGGACTCCTTCCATGTCCCCAGGGACCCCTGAGGAGTTCCCACAGACCCACTCAGGTCACAAGGGACATCTCCCATGTACCTAGGCACCCTTAATGCCATGTAGGATCCTCTCCCATATCCCGATGGACCCCTCCATGTACCAAGAGACCCCTCCCATGCCCCCAAGGACCCTCCCATGTCCCCAGAGACCCACATCCTCCATCCCTGCCCCTGTCACCCACGAAGAATTCGAAGACGATGCTGCTGTCAGGGTAGATGTACTCGAAGGTGACAGTCCCCGACTGCTTGAGGCTCACAGCATACATGAGGGTGGCTGTGCACTCATCTGTGTTGGAGGCGATGTAGTCCCCCAGTGGCACCCACGTTGACCTGGGGCAAGTGATATATCCTGTCACCACTCTCAGCAGGCAGGACAAGGATTGTAGGGCTAGCTGGGAGGGTCCCCAGGAAGCAGGGGAGAAATGGGGGGCACAGGGCTTGGGCACATCTTAGGGACATGGCAAGATGTGATGGCTAGACACATCTCCCTCGGGAGAATCCCCTGGCCTGCTGAGAGCCGTGTGGACTGCAAGAAGAGAGTGGGGTCCCCCTCTTCTGGGAACGTGTCTGGATGAGGAACACGCTACTGGGAGTAGGGAATGCCTAAGAGGGGCATCAATGGAGCAGCGTGGTGGTGCCAGTAAAACTGAGGGTTTGGTGGTTGTTGGTAAATCTGGGAGGGTTTCTTGGTTGTTGGTACAACTGGGAAGGCTCAGTGGTGTGGTACGACCAGGAGGGTTTGGTGGCTGTTGGTATTTGCTGTGTACCAGTGGCTGCTGGTACAACAGTTGGTGGGAAATTCAGTGGCAGTGGAACAACTGGGAGGGCTTGGCAGCTGCTGGTACAACTGAGAGGCCTTGATGGCTGTGGTACAAGTAAGAGGGGTTTATGGCTGCTGGTACAACTCGCCAGTGGGATGTTTAATGGCTGTGGAACAACTGGAAGGGTCTGGTGGCTGCCAGCACAACCAAAAGAGCTCAGAGGTTGCCAGTGAGGATCAAAGGGCTGTGGCAGGAAAGGCTCTTGCTGGTGGCACAGGGTGTGGAGATCCCCATGGGTGCTGTAGAGACCCCCATAGGAGCTCTGGGGACCTCCATGGGTGCTCCGTCTCCAAGGAATATTGATGTGGAGGTCCCGTGGGGTTGGGGTCCTGCCACACCTGGGGGGTGGGTGATACAGCTGGGTGTTCCCTTGTTGCGACCACGGTGCCCCTGCTGGTGTCACCTCCCAGGGCAGGATGACAGAAGGGTGTTGGGGCAACTGGATGCACAGGGGCGCTATGGATGCACAGGGGTGTCACACCCATCCTGCTTGCTGTGCCCCGCACCCAGTCCTGACAGGCCAGGTGCCCATGTGCTGGCATCACAGCCAGTGACACAGTGACTCACGTGGTGCAGTTCTCTGCCGCATCGCCAAAGCCGTCATCCACCTCCAGGTTGGTGGCCACGTTGGCGAAGCCATGGGGCACCTCGTCCCACTCATCGAAGCGGACACCAGTGCCCAGCGAATAGGTGCCCACAGCGCAGGGCCGGCACGTCTGCGTCTGCATCTCCAGGAACTCACCCGCCTTGCAGGAGAATGCTGCCAATGGAGACAGGGGCACAGGGCGTGGAGGGTCACCCCCAATCCTCCTGGTGCTGCTACAGCCTCATCACCCTCAGCTCTGCATTTCCAAGTGCTCCAGCTGGTGGAGGTGCTGGGATCCCCAATTCTTACCATTCCACAAAGGCAACCCCCCCATCCATGAGGTTTGGTACCTGATGCCCAGCTCTGCCCAATCCAGGCAGGATGTAACACTCTACCATGGAACCGGGACACCCCCAGGTTTGGGGGGCATGTGTTTGGGATTCCCATCCTGCTCATCCCTCCTGGTAAGTTTGTGTGAGGGGGATTCTCACCTTGCTCAGCCATCCTGGTGCATGTGTGTGTGGTGAGATTCCCATGGCTGTCATTCCATTTGGTGACTGTGTGTGTGATTCCCCTCCCATCCTGGTGCATGTGTGTGTGGGATTTCCATCTCTCTCATCCCATTCAGGTGAGTGAGTGCTCATCTTGCTCATCCTGTCCTGGTGCATGTGTGGCATGAGGGGATTTCCATCCCAGTGTGTGATTCCCATTCCTCTCATCCTATTCCATGACTTTATCTGTGATTCCCATCCCGTCCTATCTGTGTGTGCATGTGATTCCCATCTGTCTCATCCCACCCCAATGCTTCCGTGTGTGTGGTTCCCATCCCTCTCATCCCATCCCAGGGAGTTGCTGTGTGATTCCTATTCCATCCCATCCCAGTGCTTGTAGTTCTTCTACCATCCCACTCATCCCATTCCATCCTCCTGCCTGCACTGGAGCCAACAATGGCTGTGCTTGTCTCCCCATTCTCTCCCTCCTCTCGCCCTCATTTCCCATCCCCGCCATTCCCACCCCCCAGCCTAACCCCATGCCGTTCCTGGTGGCAATCTTACAGCATTCAGTGCCCCTGACAGGGTCAGGCAGGCCAGTGCAGAGACCAGGTGTGTGTGGTACAGCCACCCTCCAGCGTGATCCTGAGCTGTCACAGGCTGTGTACTCGTAGTGGTACTCGGACTGCAGGAGACACAGATGAAACGTGCAGGGAGCTGCACCCTGGGCTGCCCCCGCACCCTTTGCTCCCTGACAGGGGCTGGCCCCTCGGCCCTGCAGTGCCTTCAAGGGATGGTTTTGAGTTAAGGTGTGGCAATGTCCTGTGGTGCCCAGGGCCTGGAGAGAGGGGCCTGAGAGAGTGCTCAGAGTGGGGGGATACTGGGGCAGGGGAGAGTTCAGTGTTGGGGGATGCTGGAAAATGGGGGTGATTTGGGTGGGAGATGCTCTGGATTGAGGGGAGCTGAGGACCAGGGGGATGCTCAGAGTGGGGGAGCATTGCGGCAGGGTGAGGGAGGGCAGTTTGAGAAGATGGTGGGAAATGGGGTTGCTGTGGGTGGGGGGATGATCTGGCTGGGGTTGCCCAGGAGCCTTGGAGCAGCAGCAGCCCTGCACTCCTCCCTGGTGTGAAGGGGAACCCCTGCGCCCCCTCCATGCTCCTGGGATCACATGGCACCGTCACGCCCGTTGGCGCGGCTGTGACACACTTTGCTCATCAAACAGCTGTGGCACAACCCGGATCCAGCCAGGGAGCACCCCGGGCATAGGGCGGGAGTGCAGGGGGGGCCAGGGGGAACCAGGAAGTGCTGGAGACAGCAGAGGCACCGTGACCCCCCCCATCCTCCCAGCTGCACCAAGTTGAGACTGGCTTAAGGCTGGTGAGGAGACACCAGGGACAGATGGCGTGGGCAGGGTGAAGGACACATCTGGTGGTGGTGTTGTGATTTGGGGTACAAGGGGAGCTCCCCATCCCCCTGCAGCAGCGCTGAGGTGTCAGAGCTGGTGCTGTGGCTTCATGTCCCAGCGGCTGCTGGAGCGTGGCAGGTTGATGAGAAAACAACTGCTTTGATGTTCCCATCAGCTGGAAACACAGCAATGGGGGGGGGGGGGGGGAAGAGGGGGATGGGGGGGTGTGAAGGGGAAAGAGGGATTGGAGAGGTAAAAGGGGGGTGGAAAAGGAAAACTGAGGACAGAGAGATGCCTGCAGCATGCCCTGCCCATGTACAGGCAGCATGGAACCCCCCCTGGCCCTGAGATGGGGACACAGAGAAAGGTCCCCACCACCCTGGGGGTACCCGGAAGGTCGCTCCAACTTTCAGCAGCCCTGAACTACCACATTCCTCTCAGTCCTGAGGGATTTCCTTGGGGAGAGGGTATTTTTTCTCTCTTCCTAAACTTTTCCATATTTTCATTAAATCTACATAAATTGACCTAATTCAGCCCCAGGGTGGCTCTGAGGGTGGAGGGCACCCAGTTACAGTTACTGCCACTGTAACTCTGCTCTGGCCAGGGGAGGGAGGAGGGCTGTCCCTTGTGAAGGACAGGGGACACCCCCTCTGGGGGACTGATTGCTCCTGGGGCAGGTGCCAGCCCCAGTCTATTGTTTCCAGCTCTGGATCATGGAACACGGACAAAAATAATTGGATCAGAGAAAAAAAAATCCTGGCCCAGATTAAAAGCAGACGTAGGTCTGAGGAGGAGGGAGGAAAACTTGGGGGGGGGGGGGCAAGACGGACAACCCAGGGAGAGCATTTGGGGGTTCACCTGCTGTCCCCAAGGTGGACAGATCCTGGTGAGTGACAGTTTTTCTTCACAGAATACCACGTGCTGGGCTGGAAATGACACGTGGCCATTGGGATTGTCCCCCCCCCGCTCCTTGTCAACCCCCAGCAGCACTCAGGGAGACCCCAATGTGTCTGAGGAGTAGGGACTTAGGGACGATGATGGGGTGACACCAGTTGGGGTCCCAAAGGAGACCCTCGGGCTCTGGCCGAGCCACTGGGAGCAAAGACTGCTCCCCGGGCCCCCAGGAGGTCGGCCAGTCCCTCCCCCCTATAGGAGACACCCCATCCCCGGTGCCACCGGGATGCCCGACCCCCACCTGTCCCCTCCTTGTCCCCCTCATCTCATAGGGAGCGGCCTCCCCATGCTCCGGGACTCCGTTTCATCGGTGTGTGGGGGGAATTTGGGGGTGGTTGCAGCGGTGCTGGTGTGTTACCGGTTGCCCACCCCCCCATCCCCCCCCGCCATTCCCGGTGCCGGTACCTCCTTGCAGACGTGTAGCTGCTCTCCGGTGCGTGCCGGTGACACGGTAACAGCCAGACACAGCGCCAGTGGCATCCACCGGGCTCCGGTACCGGCCATGGCGGCGGCAACGGCGGTGGCAACGGCGGCAGCTCGGCCGGTGCGAGCACCGGCGCCGCTGCCCCGCCCCCGCCAACGGCCCGGCCTCCGCGCACCTGCCGCTACCTGCCCCCGCCCCCGGGAACGGGAATAGGCACCGGGAACAGAACCCCTGGAAACGGCACCCGGCATCCCCCCCGGGAACGGGAATAGGCACTGGGAGAGGAACCCCCGGGAACAGCACCGGGCATCACCTCCGAGAACGGGCACCGGGAACGGTGGGAATGGCACGGGGCATCGTCCCAGGGAACGGGAACGGGCAGTGGATCACGAATAGATTCCCTTGGAACGACAACTGGCATCGCCTCCGGGAAAGCTTGCCATGAGAACGGCACCGGGAATCGGTATCGAGAATGTTATTCATGGGAATGGCACCGCGTATCGGTATTGGGAATAGATACACGGGAAGGGAACTCCCAGGAACAACAGCACGGCCAAGGTTACACCCGGGAATGGTACCCTGAGATTGGCATCAGGCACCGGGACCAGAGTGTTATCCGTGAGAACGCCGCCGGGAACCCCATCATCCTTGGGAGTGTATCCCCGGAAACGGGACTAGGAATGTAATCCCCGGAACGCGTTCCCGGGAACGGCCTCGGGAATTTATCCTTGGAAACGGATTTAGGAATGTTACGCCAGGGACAGCACCGAGACCGTCTCGGGGCATCACGCCCTCGCCTCCCGCCCCCGGGAACAGCCCCTCCTCCTGCCGCCCGGGGCTGGGGGAGGACCGGGACACGGCGAGGGGGGGTCGAGAGCCCCCCGCACCCCGGAGCTGCCTCCACCGCACCGGAGACTGGGTGCCACTCGTGTGCCCCTCAGGCCATGTCCTCACGGAGCCGGGCCAGCCCCACTGCACTGGGAACAGGACAGGAGACATACATGGCTGCATATTCTGGGCATGGAGGCCATGAGGGACCTAGGGGGTACAGGGGATATAGGAACACGGGGGACACAGGAACATCAGGCACACTTGATACAGGGACACGGGGAATACAGGGGACACGGGAGAATGGGGGACACAGAGGGACACAGGATACAGGGGATATCTGAACATGAGGGACATAGGAACACAGCTGGTAAGGGGCTGCAGAGGGACACTGGGTACACAGCTGACATGGGAACGCAGGGAGATGGGGGACATAGGGGGACATGAAGGATATAGACAACATGGGAACACCAGGGACATGGAGGACACAGGGAGATGGGGAACACGGGCATATGGGGGCCACAGCCACGAGAGGACATGAGGGACAGAGCTGCTAAAGTGATACAGAGGTCTCAACTCTCGTGGCAAAGGGTCACCCTGTGGGTTGGGGGACACTAGTGACACATGTCCATCTGTGGTGGCACAGGGATGCCAGCAAGTACCACGGGCAGGGGGGACACGGCCACAGGAAGGACACATGCCTGTCCCTATGGCAGCATGGGGACAACCCCATGCCTACTTGTGCCACAGCTAGAGACAGAGGCATGGGGTAGCCATGCCCCACGGCATCCACAGTGTCACCCCGGCAGACGAAGGCTGCCAGGCACTATTAAGCTGGTGACCTCCTCTCCGAGTGTCCCCACAGCAGGGCCACCATCAGCAGCAACCGTAGCTGCTTCTCCCAGTAATGGCAGAATCACTGCTGTCCCCTCATCACCACCACAGCCGTCCCCTTTTCACCTCTGTGGCTGTCCTCTCAGGCTCATCCTCTTGTCACCACTGTAGCCACCCCTCGGTCACCCACCCTTACTGTCCCCTTGGCATAACCACGGACATCCTCTTGCTATCACCACAGCTGTTCTCCTGTTATGACCGTGGCCATCCTGTTACTAGCACAACTGTACTTTTCCACAGGGGCTGTCCTCTGGTTACCATCACAGCTTTGTCAGCACCATGGGCATCACCACACACCCTCAATAAAACACAGAGGCCATGTTGCATGAAGCTCGTAGGTCTAATGAGAGTCCCCGGTGTCCCGCGGGGCCAGCAAGGTCCGCGCTCAGCTCACAGACATGGCACGGTGCCACGACAGCCCCGTGTACAGCCTTTGTGCCGCACACAGCTGCAGGCCCCGGTGAACCACTGCCAGCACGGCACGGAGCGTGCAGGCCCCGCAAGGCCAGCACGGAGCCCTGCAAAGTGCGAACGGAGCCTGCGGCAGGGAGCATTTCCCGCCTCCCCGCGTGGCCCGGATGGCTGGGCCGGGATGAGGCTGGGGCGTTTCGTCTTCCGCCGCTGTCGGGAGCGGCTCGGTGTCGGCCCCGGGGCTGCAGACGTGGGCGCGGGTCAGAATCGCAGGGCGCTCAGCGGCCGTGGCCTCGCCTATCTGATCGACTCATCCCGCCCGGCCCAGCCGCACAGCGCCCGAGGGCTTCGCGGCGCTTTCTTCTCACCTCGGCCCGGCGGGGCCCGGCCGATCGAATAAGATCAACGTGTAGGGAGGGAGGGTGGCTGGCGCCTCACACAGACACGGACACCCCTCACTGACACACACAGACACACAGACACAGACACAGACACACACACGCGCACATACACACGCACACACGCGCACACGCACACACGCGCACATACACACACGCGCACATACACACACGCGCACATACATACACGCGCACACACGCACATACGCGCGCGCACACACGCTCACAGCCACAGCCACTTCCGGTCCGGCCCTTTATCTACCGTAGCCGCGCGGAGCACGCCGGGACGGTAGCGCAGAGCTCTGGAGCGCCCCCGGCCGATCGGAGGACCGCCGAGCATCGCCGAGCACCGACCGCGTCTCCCAGGCACACGGCCGGCACAGCGACGGGCGGCAGGCGGGGCCGGGCGCACTCGCCGCGGGCAGGGCACAGCCCTCCGTGCCCCTCGCTGCGGGGCTGCATCACTCCCGGCCCCAGAGAGCTGGACGAACCGGGCAAGGAGGCTTCAGTCAGCAATTCCCCACCCCACAGCACCCCCCCCCCCGCCACTTTATTTGCACAAATCCTCCTACTCCCAGGACCCATATCTACAGGAGCCCTCCACCCCATGGGAGGCAGCCTCCAAGGACCTCCTCACACACACCCAGTGGGACCCTCAACGCATACCACAGGACACCCAAGCAGGGCACCAACCCCACAGGAGCCCCCCAGCCCCACAGGACCCCCAGGCCATCACTGCCACAGAGGAACCCCCACTTTATTTGCATGTGGTGGTCCAATATTTACAACCCGGGAGCGTCACCAACCCCCCACTGCAGAAGGAAACCCCCCTGAGGGCCCCCCACGCTGCAGGGGCATAGGAAGATCCCACGGATCAGGGGGGACCCTGCCTGGCCCCCAGAGCCTGCCATGGTCTCACTAGGACCCTGCTCAGCATCAAGAGAAGGGGCTCACAGGGCAGAGCTGGGTCCCCCAGTCCTGGGGGTCCCTTCACCCACTTCTCTTCGGAATTCACAGGAAATCTTTTTCCAACAGTCTAAAGGTGCCCTGTTGGCCCTCACAGTTGCCCTTGGTGGGCTCAAGGAGGGTGATGGGCCATGATGGTCCCTGGGTTGCCACACGAAGGATCCAGGTTGCTGCCAAGGGCAGGACCAGGGGTGGTTCAGGGTCAGTACCAGGGTCTCCAGGATCAGTACCAGGGTCTCCAGGGTCAGCAATGGGGTCTCTGGTTGGTACTGGGACACTGGGGTCAGTACCGGGCTCTCTGGTCCATACTGGGATCATCAGATTCAGTCACAGGATCTCTAGTCGGTCCCAAGTCTCTCTCAGGTTGCCAGCAGGTCCCCATGTGGTCACTTTCCCACAAGGACGTAGAAGGCCATGAGAAGACAGGACATGGACACAGCCACGTGCAGGCGGGTCCCAATCACAGCAGCTGTGGGTGGGACAAGGATGGGGTGAGGCCCCATGTCCCCATCCCAGATGCATCCTGCATCCCTGTGAGCCCATCCCAGACCCCATGTTCCCATCCCAAACCCCACTGTTCCCATTCCAAATCCCTGTGTTCCTATCCCAGACCCCAAAATCCCCATCCCACATCTCTGTGTCCCCAACCTGGACCCAATACTCCTGTCCTAGACCCGACTCCAGAGATCCCAGCATCCCATCCTGTACCCCAGTGTTCCAAGTGCCCCATCCCAGTGTTCCCAGCACCCCCGCGCCATACCCCAGTGTCCCAAGTGCCCCTCACCCTTGTGGCAGACTCCCCAGATGCCCCTGCGCTCAGATAGGAGCCAGGTGCGCAGTCGAGGCACCTTCCGCAGGTACGCACAAGTGCAAACCAGGAGCAGCCCGAACACCAGGAGCCCGTCCAGGGAATAAACTGCGGGGAGATCGGTCGGGGAGGGGTCAGGGGAAACTCCGGGCCCCTGCCCAACCCCCTCCAAGGAGACCCCCACACTCCGTGTGAACAATCTCCCGTCTCTGCCCCTATGAGGGGATGCAGACTTCCCGGGATCCCCCGGAAAGGGACTCAGACCTGCCCGTATCCCCACCGACGGCACTCAGAACTGCCAGTACCCCGCCCCCGAAGGTTCACAGTCTCCCAGCCGCCTCCCAAAATTTCCTCTCAGTACCTCCGCCACATCAGCCCTTTCTGCCCCGTCGCCTGTCGGTACCTGAGTGCTCTCCCCATGGTGCCTCATCAGGCTCCCCGCCTTCGGAACCCCCAAAACCCCCCTCCCTCCATGGTCCTTGAGGCCCCGAACCCGCCCGGACGCCCCGGCCCCTCCATTCCCCAGTTCCCACCACCAGCCATGGTGGCCCCAGGACCCTCCGCCCACAACCCCTCGTTCCCCCGTTCCCAGCATTGGTTATGCCGGCCCCGGCTCTCCCCAGGCCCCCCTCGGTAGCCCTTGGCCCCCCGTTCCCACCGTTGGTCATGGCGCCCCCGGACCCCCCCCGGCCCCCGCGGCGCCGACGCGACAGCGGAAGCAGGCGACAGGCACGGCCAGCCGAGCGCCGACCCGCGCGACGCGCATCCTGAGGAGCAGGCGGCCTCAATGGAGCGCCTATCGGGCAGGTGCATGTGCCGCCCCAGTCCGGCTCAGCAGCCTCAGTGACCCGAGCGCTGCAGGAGCTGCCGGTGCGCCCAGCCGCGTGTGAATAGCCCCCATCCCGTCCCCAGTGACCCCGCAGTATCCCGCAGTGCACCCAGCCGCGTGTGAATAGCCCCCATCCCGTCCCCAGTGACCCCTCAGTGTCCCACAGTGCACCCAGTCCCCATTCCAGTCCTCCCAGTAACCCACCAATACTCCCAGTAATCCCCGGTCCTCCCAGTACCTCCCCAGGTTCCCACTGGGTTGCAACCAGTCCCCATGGCAGCAACCCAGTAACCCACCAGCACTCCCAGTAACCCTCAGTCCTCCCAGTATCCCAGTACCACCCACGTGTAACTAGTCTCCATTCCAGCCCTCAGTGAGTTCCAGTCATCCCAGTAAGCCCCCAGTACAATCTGACCCCCAGGCTCCCCTGTAACTCCCAGTCTAAACCTAAGGCCCCTTCTCCAAGCATCCAGTCCCCATCCCAGCTCTTCCAGTACTTGCCAGTCCTCCCCAGTAACCCCAGGTCCCCCAATAAACCCCAGTGTCTCCCCAGTAACATCATTTGCCACCCAATCCCCATCCCAGTATCCCCAATAAGTCTCCCAATTGACCCCCAGTGCACCCAGTAACTCCCTGTATCTCCCATAACACCCAGTGCATCCAGTCCCCAGCCCAGTTTCTCCAGTAACCCTCAGCTCCCACAGTAACACACACAATCCAGTGGTCCCAGTGCAGCCAGCATCAGTGCTCCCAGTGCTCACAGCACCCCCTGGGCCCCCAGGGTTCTCAGTGCTCACCAGTGGTCCCTGTGTTTCCAGTGCCCCCAGTGGACCCCAGTGCCCCAAGCTGTCCCAGTCTTCCCAGTGACCCCAGTAGCCCCTGTGCTCCCAGTGCCTCCAGTGGCCCCAATGTCCCCACAGTAGTCCTGGTGCCCCCAGCAATCCTGAGTGCTCCCAGTGTTCCCAGGGCACCCATCAGTCACAGTGCTCCCAGCAAACCCTGTGCTCCCAGTGCTCTCAATGTCCCCAGTGTTCCCAGTGCCCTCAGCCAACCCAGTGCTCCCCAAGTGAGTCTGGTGCTCCCAGTGCTCCCAGCAGACTCCAGTGCCTGTCCTGGAGTTCAGCCTGAGGACCCTTTGCCCTCCTTGGGTTCCAGAGCTAACATGGAGAACATCCATTCTCCTGCTGCTCCCTTGCACCCAGCCACCATGGCCAGCCACAGCTCCCAGCAGGAGGAACATCAGGGGTTGATTTATTTGGTCTCCACCAGTGACGCCTTGGCCAGGGTGACAACAAAGCCTCGAGGAGCAGCACAGTCCTGGGGGGCTGCTGGCACTAGGGCATGGGGCTGTGGGACCCAGGGGAACAGGGATGGGGCGTGATAGGTATCCCAAGGACAATGGGGATGCCAGGGGTGATGGAGACACAGGGACAACAGGAACCTGGACGTTATGGGGACTAGTGGGTGGTGGAATCCTAAGGGTGATGGGAACCTGGGGTCCTCAGGAGCAATGGGGAACACAGGGACAATGGGGATGCTGAAGGCAATGGAGACTTCAAGGAGTAATGAGGACCCTAGGGAAGATTAACACCCCAGGGGTGATGGGGATCCCAGGGACAGTGAGGACTTGAAGGTTATGAGGACACACAGTGGTGACACCTGGACTGATGGGGACTCCAGTGGTGTTGGGAACCCCACTGGGGATGAAGGGGACACAGGGACAACAGGACACCAGTGGTGATGGGGATCTTGGAGTGAGGGAGACCCCAGGGACAGTAGGCACTCTGAAGGTGAGAGGGACCCCAAGAAGTAATGAGGACCTTGAGGGATAGTGAACCCCCCAGGGGTGATGGGGACCCCAGGGATAATGAGGACCCCAGGAGACAATGGGGACCTGAGAGGTGATGGGCACCTGATGGGTGGTGGGTACTTCAGGGATAATGAGGACCCTAAGAAGAGATGGGAAGATATGGGGTGGCCTGAGACCACAGGGTGGCCTGGGACAGGGACACTTGCAAACAGGGACCCTGAGTGTGCTGGGAGCAGCATGTGAGGACTCTGGGTTGTGCCACCACAAGACCACAGGGGCTGGGGGACACAGGGGCTGGTGTCCAGGATCTCACCCTATACTGGCATGTGGCTCCTCCCCATCCCCTGATGACTTTGTCCCAGGTTGTGCCATCCCTTATGGTGACCCCATCCCCGATGACCCTTTCCCACTGGTGACTCCATGCTTCTGGTGACTCATCCCCTGGTGCTGCCATCCCCTGCTGATTCCCTACCTCTCAAGAAGGTGGCAGGAGTGATGTTCTCTCCCTGGACCTGGCCCCTGATGGCCACAGGAGCATTATTCAGCCTGAGAAGGTGCCAAACCTGATATGGGAATCCTGTAGCCACCAGGACCTGCACTAGGAGCTACTCTTCAGCCATAGCAGGTGGGCATGGGAATGGGCCTGTCTCCAGCTGGGTGTCCGGGTGTGGTGGCTGGCTGAAGCCTGTCCATCACCACAGGGGGATCCTGCCCTGGCACAGGGCTGAGCTCCTGAAGGTGCTGGAGAGCTGGTGGCTGAAGCAGCTGCAGGAGGAGCAGGGACGCCCACCTGAACTGGAGCAGCAGCTGAGGAAGTGCCACCACAGACTTGAGGAGGTCTGTGATGATCCTTTGTCCTTGTCTCTCTGTCCCAGCCTCCATCTCTGTATCCAGGCCAGTTCTCCTGCCTTCACCTCACCATTTCCGTCCATTCATCCACCCATGTATTCATACATACAAGCATGAATCCATCCATCATCCATCCATGTACCCATGAATCCATCCCCCCCCATCCAAGCTCCATCCATCCATCCATCCATCCATCCATCCCTCGTCCATCCATCCATCCATCCATCCATCCATCCATCCATCCATCCATCCATCCATCCATCCATCCATCCATCCATCCATCCTCCATCATCCATCCATCATCCATCCATCGTCCATCCATCCATCCATCCATCCATCCATCCATCCATCCATCCATCATCCATCCATCCATCCATCCCTCGTCCATCCATCCATCCATCCATCCATCCATCCATCCATCCATCCATCCATCCATCCATCCTCCATCATCCATCCATCATCCATCCATCCTCCATCCATCCATCCATCCATCCATCCATCCATCCATCCATCCATCCATCCATCCATCCCTCGTCCATCCATCCATCCATCCATCCATCCATCCATCCATCCATCCATCCATCCATCCATCCTCCATCATCCATCCATCCATCCATCCATCCATCCATCCATCCATCCATCCATCATCCATCCATCATCCATCCATCCATCCATCCATCCATCCATCCATCCATCCATCCATCCATCCTCCATCATCCATCCATCATCCATCCATCATCCATCCATCCATCCATCCATCCCTCGTCCATCCATCCATCCATCCATCCATCCATCCATCCATCCATCCATCCTCCATCATCCATCCATCATCCATCCATCATCCATCCATCCATCATCCATCCATCCATCCATCCATCCATCCATCCATCCATCCATCCATTCATCCATCCCTCGTCCATCCATCCATCCATCCATCCATCCATCCATCCATCCATCCATCCATCCATCATCCATCCATCCATCATCCATCCATCATCCATCCATCCATCCATCCATCCATCCATCCATCCATCCATCCATCCATCCATCCATCCCTCATCCATCCATCCATCCATCAAGCATCCATCCATCATCCATCCATCCATCCATCATCCATCCATCCATCCATCCATCCATCCATCCATCCCCCATCCATCCATCCATCCCTCATCCATCCATCATTCACCATTCCTCCATCCATCATCCATCCATCCATCCATCCATCCATCCATCCATCCATCCATCCATCCATCCATCCCCCATCCATCCATCCATCCCTCATCCATCCATCATTCACCATTCCTCCATCCATCATCCATCCATCCATCCATCCATCCATCCATCCATCCATCCATCCATCCATCCATCCATCCTCCATCCATCATCCATCCATCCATCATCCATCCATCCATGCATCCACGCATGCATGCATGCATGCAATCCATCCATCCATCCATCCATCCATCCATCCATCCATCCATCCATCCATCCACCCACCCTCCACATGTCCAACCCGCTACATATCTATGTCCTTCCCTGGGGACAGCCAAGTGCTGATCAGGCTCTTGGGGCAGTTCAGCTGAGGAACGTCCAGGGAAATTGAGGAGTGGCTGAAGGAAGCTGGACAGGGTGGACATGGGTTAAGGGGTGGCCAGCAGTGACCTGGTCATGGTGACAGCTGAGGGAACGCCTGTGTCAGGAAACAATCGGGTCATGGGGAGGGCTGGGGGAATCCTAACCAGACCCCATGGCTGCCCCTCCTGCAGCACGAGCAGGAGGTGGCTGGGCCAGAGCCAGACCCTCGTCCCAGGTCCCTGCAGTTGTGGGACAGCCTGCAGAAGATGAAGCTGACAGAGGCAGGTGCCTGACACATGTAAGCCAAAGCCAGCCCAGCAGAGCTCCCTGAGCCCCCTGGCACACACTGGGCTGCCCCCATCCCCAGTACATCCTGGCACTGGGAACATCACCTGGCACTGCCATTCTGAGTGAGCTTGTGGTTGGGGGTGAGTCCTGGAGCCTTGGTGTCCCTATGCTGGTGACAACCAAGATGCCAGGGTTGGAAGGAGGTGATAACAACAGGGCAGTGCCAGGGGTAATATGGGGGATGCAGGCAACACTCTCCCCCTGACCTGCATCTGCCCTGACTCCATGAACCAGAAAACAACCAAATAAAGTCTTTTATCTGGTTTTCTTGATGGAAATGGGACAGAGACAAGGATGGGGTGGCATTGCCTTGGGCTAATGGTGCATGGTGGGGATGGAGGGTGGTCATGGTGGCCAGTGGCTCATTTTACCAGTGGTGCCACCAGCCCAACTGCAGTTGGTGTCCATCCAAGGCCTTCAGCCATCCCCTGGTGGCACAGAGCCTTCCTTACTCCTTCAGTCTCCCTCTCCTTTCTTCTCTGTCTTCTCCTGGTGTTTTTTTCCATTTCCTCAGTTAAATGTGTTTCACCCCTGCCCTTTCCACCTGCAGCTGGGAGGCACCAGGAGGGATGAAGAGACACTGGTTTGAATAGGTCTCACACCAACAGCCCCAGGCTGACAGCACCACCCTGGGCACCAAGGCAGGGAACAGGCCATCGTTCTGGGGAATCTGCACCCCAGACTGCTCCCTGCACTCCTGGCCTGCCCCCTGCATCACCCTGCCTATTCCCTGCCTTCTCAGCCCATCCTGTCTAGCCCCATCCCATGAGGATTCTTCCTCACCCTGCCAGGTGTAGCAATGCAGGATGTGCCCAACTAACTCCAATCCAGCTCAGAGGGGCCACAGTCTTCAGCATCCTTGCCTCACAGCCTGGGAGAGCCTTGACATCATCCTGGGACAATGGTGGCACCATCCCAGCACTGTCCTGCTGTGCATGGCCAGGGCCAGGATGAGGACAGTGGTTCTTGCGCTTGGCCTATGCCTACATGGCACTAGGGCTGGAGCCTCAGCAAGCACCGTGCTAGGCTGTGCTGGGCTGTGGTGCCACACTACACCGAACTGCACCACCCCCTGCAGTGATGTGCCAGGCCATGCTGTGACACATCTATATCGTACCATGCCATTCCATGCCATGCCACAAATGTGCCATGCCGTGCAGTGCCGTTCCATTCCGTGCAGCGCCGTGCGGTGCAGACGCTGCAGGGCCGTCCGGCGGGGCGGGGACTGGGGCAGATGTTGCTCACCCTGCTCCTCCCTCCGCTCAAGCCCAGACCCGTCCGTGCCCCGGCGCAGCAGAGCCGGCAGCGGCGGCGGGCTCAGGTAAGGGATTCTCCCACCCCGCTGGGACCCCCGGGGCCTCCGTCCTGCCTCTGGCTGCCCAGTGCGACGTGGAGCGGGCTGGGGAAACTGAGGCATGGCCAGGCGACGGCGCTGGAAAAGCGGTGTGAACCCCTCCCCCCCGTCCCACTGCCCTCCTTTCACTACCTCCCCAAGAGTTTGGGAGTCTTGGGGTGCTGGGGACCCCCTTTTCCGAGGCCGGCGGTCGCTCCCACCCCTGGATCCGCCACCAGCCCAGATGGAAAAGAAAACTGGGAAAGGTGCCCAGCGAAACCAGCTGGGGCGGGAGCGAGGGGCCCCTCGGCCCTCCCCGCCACCGCACCCCGACCACCTTTGACCCCTTTCGAGGGTGTCACCCTCCCCCCGCCTGGCGCACCGCACCCTTTATTTATGGTAGGACCTACAAGAAGGCAAAGCAAACACAGCCTCGCCTCCCCTCCACCGCCATCGCGGCACGCCCGGGGTGACATGAGGGATTTTAGGGGTGCAGGGTGGGGGGCACCCATGGGTGCAGCGTGGGGACGAGCTGTGTCCCCGCTGTTGCCCGCAGGCTCTCGGCGCGGCATGGGGGAGGCCAGTGACATGGACAGCGGGATCGTGCTGCACTCGGGTGAGAATGGGGTGTGGGGCTGAGGGAGGTTTTGGGATGCCCCTGTCGCCCAGGAGTGCTCTGAAAGACGTGTCCCTCCTTCCTAGGCAGGGAACGGAGCACTTCGGTGCATGGGGACACACTAGGGACACATGAGCTGCCTGGAGAAAGCTTTGGGGAAATGAAGGGATGGAGGAATGGAGGCTTCCCCTGCTTTTCGGGAGGCATCCCAAGTGTAGTGGGGGTGCTGTGGACAGGATTTGACTCAAATGGGTTTGGCTTGGGACGGCTGAGTCAGACTGAAACCTTCCTCCTGTGCCCCCCCTCCCACCCCCAGCAGGGACGTCACACGTGTCCCGGGGGGGGGCTGAAGCACCCATGGTGCTGTTGGGGGAATTTCATGCATACCCTGGGGCATTGGAGGACCCATGGGTGCTGCTAGGGGAGGAGTTCCTGGATACCCTGGGGGGTTGGAACACCAATGGGTGCTGCTGGGTAGGGGAAACAGGTGTTCCCTACAACGGGAGTCAGTACACCCACGGGTGCTGCTGTGGGGGAAGGGAGGCACAGCTGCTTTGGGGCAGCTGGAGTACCCATGGGTGCTGCTGGGAGGGTCATGGCTGCTTTTTCCTCCCCCTGCGGTGGAGGGAAAACTAAGGCAGGGAGGCTGTGGAGTGGTGGAGGATGGTACCTGGGTGCTCCCATCCCTCCAGATGTCTATGTATCTGTTCCAGGCCCTGACAGCCTGGTGTCCCCCCCGAAGGAGCGGGTGCTGGTGGGGCAGCGGCAGCAGCAGGCACTGGAGGCCCAGCTTGATGGCTGCATCCAGGAGCTGCGACAGCTGTGCCTGCGTGAGGCGGTGAGCAGGGCATGAGGACCCCCTGCCCACCTTCATATACTGCCATGGCTCTGCTCAGTGTCCGTGTGCCATCCTCAGGAGCTGACGGGGACCCTGCCCTGCGAGTACCCCCTGAAAGCTGGCGAGAAGCCCCCCAAGGTCCGTCGCAGGATCGGGGCTGCCTTCAAGCTGGATGAGATCGCCGTTCTGCGTGGGGTGGTGAGGCAGTCCCTGGGGTGCAGAGGTGGTGGGGACCCATCCCATCCCATCCCATCCCATCCCATCCCATCCCATCCCATCCCATCCCATTCCCTCTGCTGTAGAAGCTGCCTGAGGGTCACCTGGAAATGTTGCCATCCCCATCCCATGGGTGGTGGTTGGGTGCCAAGTGCTGTAGGTGAGAGGGGCAGGGGGGTGCTTTCAAGCATGAGGTGGTGTTGGGGTGTTGAGTTAATGTGGTTATCATGGAGTCCTAAACATAATGTGTGGGGTTGGGGTGCCAAGGTGATGGGTGTGGGGGGGTCCCAGGTGTATCAGGGTGCCAGAATTACGAGAGGAGGTGAGTTCCAAATGTTATGGCTAGTGGTGGGGTCCTGAGCATGATGGGTGGTGTTGGGTTCCAAAAGCGACGCTGGGTGTTGGGGTCCCAGATGAGATACTGGGAAGGGTTGGGATCCCAAGTGCTATGGGTGGTGTTGGGATGTTAAGTATGATGGGGGGCTCGGGGGTGTTGAGGCGCATTTCTGAGCGTGTCCCCTGCCCCCAGGACCCTCTGGAACGGGAGCGGGCACTGCAGCTGCAGATTGCCGAGGCTGCCCGCCAGCTCTGCCGCGAGGAGAACATTGGCCGGCAGGTGCGGAAGAGGCGGCAGACGGCAGCACTCCGGGAGGAGCAGAAGCTGCGGGATCTGGAGCAGGTCCTGAGCCAGCGGCGGCTCCTGGCAAGGCAGCGGGACATCAGTACTGCCAAGGGTGAGTCCCTCTGAGCCCCATGGCGGGGGGGGGATGCTGGAGAGCAGGGAGGCAGAATGGGGTGCTGCTTGGTTGGATGTCCCTGGGGAATGCATCTAAATTACCCATTCCTTGTGAATACACCCCACTGGATGCTGCCCAGTCCTTCATCCCAAGTGCATGCACCCCTCTGGATGCATGCCCCTCTATCATTCCCCTGTGTGTCCCTTCCCAATATCCCATCCAAAATGCTGCACCCCAGTCCCCTGGTGAATGCACTTCCCTGGATGCACCCCAAATTCCCATTCCTGGTGAATACACCCCTTGGATGCACTCCAACTTCCCATCCCCTGTGAATACAACCTGGTTCTACATCCCCAATAAATGCACGCCCCCAACACCCCCTGGTGAATGCACCCCAATTTCCCATCCCTGCTGAATATACACCTTGGATGCCCCCTGGAAGGCCATCCCTGGTACATGCACCTTGATACGCTCTCACTGTCAATGCACCCTTTTGAAGGTACCCCAATACTTCATCTGGTGGTTGTACCCTTGTGAGTGCACCCCAAAAAGTAGTCCCCAGTGCATGCAACCCAATAACCATTCCTGGCATATGTACCCCCTGAATGCACCCCAAAAGTCCATCCATAGTGCATGCACCCTGATAAATCATCCCCAGCAGTACCCCACTGAATCCACCCCAATACTTCACTTCTGTTGATTGCACCCTTCTGAAAGTACCCTAATAGTTCACCCTTGCTGCTTGCACCTCATAACTATCCCCAGTCACCCGTCCTCAGCACCTGCACCCAAAGGGGGGCAGGATGTGGCCCAGCTGCTATGTCCCCATCCCAGCGGCAGCCATCCAAGGCAGTTCCCATTCTCTCCATCCCTGTCCCCTTCAAGGAACTGGGCCACGGTGGTTGCGTCTCCTTCCCTGTTGGTGCCCCCAGCCTGCCCATCCCAGGCAGGCTGGGAGCTGCACACGGCTCAGCAGAGCCGGCCTGGCCGGTACCACTGCCGTCCCGGAGCGTGTTGGGACAGGTGGCGTGGGAGGGGGGAGTGGAGGCCCGCGGGGACGTGCTGGGTGGTGGCGGGGCCGTGGGAGCGCTTTGGCACCTGGAGGCGGCCCCAGCTCTGTTCTCACAGGGCCCTGCCCCGTAGAACTCAGTGCCTCCGACAAGAGCTCCATGTTTGACACTGGCCTGCTGGAGGAGGGTGAGGGGGCTGTGGGGACCAGGGGAGATCCCTGGTATGTTCCCTCCATTCCAACTCTTCCTGTGTCCCCTCTATCTCTACTCTCCCTGTGTCGCCTCCATCCCGTTCCGCTGCCATGTATCCCCTCCATGCTGTTCCCCTGTGTGTCTCTTCCATCCCAACCCCCCATATCTCCCCTCCATACCAACTATCCACCTGTTCCCTCCATCCCAACTCTCTCTTTATGTCCCCTCCATCCCAACCCTCCATCTCTCCAGCAGAGGACACACGGCCACCAGGACTTGCCACTCCACAGAGGTCCCCATCTCCCAAGGACCCCACCAAGGAGGAGGAGGAGGAGGAGTCAGGGCTTCTGGTGACCCCACCCATTACCTGGCAGGAGACCAGCCTGGACAGACCCTACGAGAGGACCAAAAATCCCAGCATCGACCCTGAGGATGGGGAAACCCAGAGCTCCCAATGCTGTCTTGGGTCCCTGATGGCTGCCCCTGCCAGCTCCTTGGCCCCCAGCAGCCCTGACCCTGCAGGTCCCCCAAAGTCCAGGACAGGGGACCCTCCCTACCGGTTTGTCCCCATCCGGACCCTGGTGCTGTGCCGGCAGGCAGGTTCCAGTGCTCCCAGCACCCCTGAGCCATCAGGACGGCAGGGACGGCAGACCCAATCTCTGAGGTATGTCCTGAGCTTGGGGAGGATAGACAAGGGTTTCTGCTAGGGAGGATGTTGATAACCCCATGGAGAGGGAGATGGAGATAATCCCATGTGGAGGATGGAGCTCAGTCCAATGGAAGGAGGATGGGAATGACACCGTGAAGATGATGGAGCTCAGCTTACGGGGAGGATGTTGGAAATAATCCCATAGGAAGGATGGAGATAGTCCCACTGGCAGTAAAATGGAGCTAACCCTGTGGGAAGGAGGATGGGAGTAGTCCTGTGGGAGAGGATGAAGAGAACCTCATGGAGATAATGGAGCTAAACCCATGGGGAGGGGGATGGAGATAATCCTATGGAAAAGATAATGGAGAGAACACCAAGGGAAGTGTGGACCTAACTCTATGGGGAGGATGGAGAAAATCTTTTGGGGAGGATGGACATAATCCCATGGGGAGGGGATGGAACTAACCCCATGGAGATGATGGAGCTCAGTCATTGGGAGGATGGAGACAATATTATGGGGAGGATTGAGATAATCCCAGAGACAGAATGAGGATAATCCTATGGGGATGTGGGAGAAAATCCTGTGGGGAGGACGGACAGAAGTCCATTGGGAAGAGGTTGGAGATGATCCCATGGAGAGGATGGAAGTAAGCCTATGGAGACTATAGAGGTCAGCCTCATGGGGAGGATGAACTAATCCCTTGGGAGGAGGCTGGCGACTGCCCCTCAGGAAAGGTGGAACTAATCCCATGGGAGGAAGTTAGATGTCTCCCCACGGGGTGGCTGGCTGTACCCATGGGTACACCTTTCCCAGGGCTTGCCCTGGCTTTAGGGTGAGGGGAAGGGTCCTCCTGCAGCCACAGTGTCTTGCCTGCAGGGTGGACCCATGCTGGCAGCCAGCTGAGCCACGGGGCCGCAGTGCCGCACCCCGCCGGCGCCCCACCTACTACACAGTCACTGTGCCCACCTCCTGCATCCTGACTCCCGGCCCTGCGTGCCGCTCTGGCTCCGATGACAGCATCTCTGACCTCTCCAGCATCTCCCACGCCACCTCCCTGGGCAGCAGCAACCCTGACATGTCCTTCGCAGTTCCGCTGCCCCTTGCCGAGCCTGGTTACTACCCACGGGGTGCCCTCCAGCTCCTGCCACCTGCTGGCCCCCTGACTTTCCTGTATGAGCAGGATCTGGCCCCACTGCGGTACCAGCGCCTGGTGCCCTCCCGTAGCCGCATCGTGCGCACCCCCTCGCTCAAAGACTACGCGCCCGCCGGGGCCCGGGGGCTCTCCAAGGCCGCCGTCACAGAGGAGCTCAAGTCATGGCACCAACGTGCCCGGCTGAGGAGTGCCCGGCCCCACTCCCTCGACCGGCAAGGGGCTTTCCAGAGACCCCATGGTGGGACCACCAGGGACGTGCCCATTGCTCATGGAATCCTGTCACTGGTTCAGGTATGACATGGGGTCTGGCTGGGAGTGGCCATGTGGGAGAAGGGGGATCCCCTGGGTGCTGTCCTGCAGGTGACAAGAGTTGTTACCCTGAGGTAGCGTAGGGACATGCAGCTCTGGTGGGGTCCCATGAGGATTTCTGGAGCAGGAGTGAAGTCCTGAGGGAGTCCATGGGGTACTGTGAGGGTTGTTGGGACAGGACTGGGATTCCAGAATCCTGGAACATGGGGCAGGAACATGGTCTCAGGAGGGTCCTGAGGAGAGGATCAAGGTCCTTTAAGATCCTTTGAGGCAGGATTGGAACCTTCTGAGGGTTCTCTGAGCAGGTCCAAGGTCCCATAGGTTGGGTCTGGAGGGTCCCTGATAGTTCCTGCGGCAGGACCAGCACCCTGAGTGGATCCCCATGGGAGATTAGGGTCCTGAGGGAATCACAAAGGAAGAATTTGGGTCCCAGAGGAGACCCTGGGGCAAGACTGGGTTCCTGAGGAAGTCCAACAGCCAGGACCAGGGTCTTCTGTTCTTGGGAACAGAAGTAAGGTTTTTAAGATCCTTCGGGGCAGGATGAGGACCTGCTGAGGATCCCATGGACAGGTTTGGAGTTCCGTGTAGGTCCCAGGGGCAGAACCAAGACCCCCTGGGGCAGGACTGGGGTCCCATGTGAGTCCCTGGGGTAGGGCCAAGACCTTAAGGGTGTCTCTGGAGCAGGACTGGATTTCCATGTAGGTCCCTGCTTTCTCTTGAAGATCCCAAGGGCAAGACAAGGACCCCATGGGGATTCTTGTTACGGAACTGGGATCCCATGGGAAAGACCAGAACCTTAAGGGGATTACTGGGGCAAAACTGGGGTCCCATGAGAGTCCTATGGGAAGGACCAGGACTTCAGGGGGGTCCCTAGGGCAGGATCCATGTGGTTCCCTGTGGTAGCACTGGGGTGCCCTTGAGCAGGGAAGGATCCCTGCAGGCATTTCAGTGGCTAGCTCCCCCTTTCCACCTGGCAGTCTCACTGGGACAAATGCACCTGTGGCACAGCTGGGACACAGGCTGGGCAAGTGAGGACCTGTGGCCATGCCCCCACAGCTCCTCCAGCCCAACCCTTGTGCCAGGACGTGCCCCCAGTGGTGCCCCTCTGACAAGGTAGGATGCCAACACCCACAGGGTTTTTGTTCCCCCAGGGTCCCCCGGTGCAGGTGCTGCGGCGCTCAGCAGCCGGCGTGCCCGTGCAGGTCTACATGCCCGAGAATGGTGAGATTGTCACCCAAGTGTGAGTGCCATGTCCTCACCCCGGGGCGGGGGCACATCCTGGCTGGCCCAGGGGCGGCAAGGACGTCTCATGCCTCCCCACCCCAGCGTGGGGCACAGGAGGGAGCCACAGTGGGGTGGCAGGGGCTGGCCCCCACCCTGTGTTCCCTCACTGGCACTGCAATGCTGATAGGGACACTGTGACCCCAGTGCTTATGGAGACCTTGGTGTCGCCATAACCCTGAATTTGAGGTTCTGGTCTCTAATAAAACTGGTTTTTGGGATACGTCACTCTCAGGATGTGTCACCTCCATGTCCCCTCTGAGGTCCCCCATCCCTGGGTCCCGTTGGCATTGCCAGGATGAGACTCTGTGGATTTGGGGTCTGGCTGTGCTTGGGGCAGTAATGGGGTGATCCCAGTGGCAAGAGGGTGCCCCAGATCCAGCTGTGCAACCCTGGCACCCAGTGACCCAGGCTGGGAAAGGGGCAAGGAGTAGAAAGGAAGGATGGAATGGAGGTGAAGGGTGCGGGGTTGGGGTGCATGAGGGTGGGCAGGAAGGGTGCAGTGGAGGGCTGCAAGGATGGGTGAAGGCATGGGGTGCAGGGGGAGGAAAATAAGGTGCTCTGGGAAAGGATGGGGTTGGAGAAAAGGTGCTGTGAACCAAAGTGATGGGGTGCAGAGAAGGGATGGGGTGCAGGGTAGGCAAATAAGGAGTGCAGGGGTGGGATGAGGTGGGAGAAGGGGTGCTGGGAGGGGAAATGATGGGGAGCAGGGGGTAGGGAAGGGATTGAATGTCGGGGATGGGGTGCGGGGAGTGGTGCAAGGACGAGCGAAGAGATGGGGTGCAAGAAGAGGGGAAATAAGGGTTTCCGGTGGGGGGTGCAGTGGTGGGTGGGCAGTGCCAGAGACACTCTGGTCCCCGCATTCCCGCCCGGCCCTGCCAGTGCCCGGGGCCAGCGGCGTCGCTCCTCCCGGTGGGGGCGGGCGGGGGCCGGTGGCTGCGGCGGGAGGCGGCGCCGGGGGGACGGGAGAGGGGAGGACACCGGGCAGCAACCGAGCGCCGCCGGGCTGCGGCGTCACTGCGGGCCTGCGCCGGCCCCGCACCGGCACCGGACGGCACCGGGAGACACCGGCAGAGGGAGCGGCCCCGCGGCACCGGCACCGGGCGGCACCAGGACCGGCCACGGGAGCGGCCCCGGTCCCGGTGCCGCCGCGCAGCCGCCGCCCTTGTCCCGGACAGCTCTGAGCGGGGACACCGGGCCCGGCCCCGGGATGGGGCCCGGGGGCCCCGTGAGCGGCTGGCCCCTGGCCGGGACCCTGCTGGTGGCCGTGGCCGCCTCGATGGGTAAGAGATATACGGGGACCGGGGAGGGCCGGGGGAGCCGGTGCCACCCTGCGACTGGACACGGTGCCACCATCTGTGACACGGGGATCCCGCTGGGTGGGAGGGACTTAGTGCCGCCAGCCGTGACTGTGAGTCGTGTCACACACGGCCCCTTTGACCGGGGGTTGCTTGCAACAAAGTGTCCCCCTGGGCACTGTGTCTACTCCCCCCAAACCCGCCTCCCATTTGCCGCTTTCGGGGTGACCCCGGGAGCAGCAGGCAGGGAGCCGGTGGCTGACCGAGCCGGGATGCCCAGCCCCGGGGAATCTGGGGGCTTCCCATGCACGAACCCTGTGCCTCAGTTTCCCCACTTGTCCCTGAACTGCCGTGATCCCATTTTGGGATGTGTGAATAATGCCATGTGAGATTCCCGCAAAGCCCATTTCCGTGGCTGCTCCGGCGCCTCTGGCCGCCCCCGGACCTCGGCCCGCGGCTATTTCTGGGAAGACAGGTGGCTCCGGACAGAAATAGAGTGGGAAGTGCCACTGGAACACGCGGAAGGAGGGGAAGCTGGGGAGATCTGGAGGAATCTGGAGGGGTTGGAGAGCTGGGTGGGATGGAGTGGCGTCTGCAAGGATGTAGGGTTGGATGGAGCCGAGTATGGGGGTACATAGGGGCAGGGTTTGGAAGGAAGTGGAGTGGGATGGGGCAGGATATGGGGGTACACAGGGGCAGAATGGAGCAGGGTTTTAAGGGATATGGGGCAGGTTGGAGCAGAGCAGGGGTTGGGGGGTACATAGGGACACCGTTTGTGGGTCCATGGGGCAGGACACAGCAGGGTATAGGAGATGTGGGGCTGGGTATGAGGGACAGGGGGACAGGAAGCAGCAGGGTATTTGGGAGTGTATAGGGGCATACTTTGGGGATCCATGGGGCAGGATGGACTGGGGTACAAGGGGAATAGGACACAGTGGGATACAGGCTGTGCTCATGTGGGAGAGGAAGGGCATGGGGCGCTGCTGGTGCCCCTGAGGGTGGTGATGGCGAGGTGCTCCAAGGCCCTGGTGGTGGGTGGCTGTCCACAGTGGCCGGGGGTGAAGACTGCCTGTGGTACGTGGACAGAAACGGGTCATGGCACCCTGGCTTCGACTGCGAGTTCTTCACCTTCTGCTGCGGCACGTGCCACCAGCGGTACTGCTGCCGAGACCCTCTGCGCCTGCTCACCGAGCGCCAGCAGCGCCATTGCCTTGCCTTCAGGTGCCACAGCTGGGGCTGATGGGGCTGGGGGCTCTCCTGGGCAGCCTGGGTGCTGGGACTGGGTGCTAGGCACTAGTACTGGGTGCTGGTCACTGTATGCTCTGCACTCGGCAGTAGTGCTGGACACTGGTATTGGGTACCGGGCAGTGGTATCTGGGCCCTTGCAGTGGGTGTGGGGTAGTGGGTGCTGGTCACTGGTACTGGGTGCTAGGCACTGGTACTGGGGGTTGGACATTGGTACTGAGCAGTGGCAGCGGGTGCTGGGTGCTCTGCACTGGTACTTGCTGGGGGCACTGGGTGTTGGGCACTGGGCACTGTTACTGGATGTGCACCGGTTCTGAGCACTGGGGAGTGATACTGGGCACTGGGCAGTGCTACTGGGTTGCCAGGCTGTTGGCTCTGGGTGCTGGACACTAACATTGGGTGATGGGCATTGAGTGCTGGGTGTTGGGTACTGGTACTGGGTTGTTGGTCTCTGGCCAGTGGTACTGGGCATTGGTGCTTTGCAGTGGGTGTTGGGACTCCTACTAGGTGCTGTGCACTTGGTACTGGTACTGGGTGCCAGGCTCTTGGCATTGGTACTGGGTGCTGGTATTGGGTTCTGGGTGCTGGACGCTGGTACTGGGCACTGATACTGGGCACTGCACATTGGGGGATGGATGCTGCGGATTGGTCACTGGTACCGGGTGCTGGCACTGGGTGCTGGATGCTGGTACTGGAAACTTGCACTGGGTGCTGGGCACTGGTTACTCCCACTGGATGCTGGTCACTGGGCAGAGGGCACTAGTACAGGGCATTGGCACTGGGTACTGGGCACTGCTACTGGGTGGGCAATGCTACTGGGTGCTGGGCAGTGGTCACTGCTACTGCTACTAGGTGCTGATAGCAGTGCTGGACAATGTCACTGGGCATTGGTTCTGGGCACTGGGCAGTGTCACTGGGTGCTGGGCATGGGGCACTGGGCACTATCAGTGGGTGCTGGCTGGGGGTGTGTGCTGCGGGTGCCTCCCTGGCCCTGCTCCCCACGCCCGGGGGTCCTGCAGCCCCAAGACCATCGCGGGCATCGCCTCAGCCGTGGTGCTTTTCATCGCCATCGTCACCACTATCGTCTGCTGCTTCATGTGCTCCTGCTGCTACTTGTACCAGCGCCGGCAGCACTCCCGCACACCCCTGCAAGGTGCGGGGCTGGGATGGGGGTGCAGGAGGGTCCTGTAGGAAAAGAGGGTGGAGTGGGGTTGAGGGGGCCTAGAGGATTTCAGGGGGAAGGGGGGTCTGGTGGGGGGCTGTAGGGATGGGGGATGCAGGGTGTGCAGGAGGAGAGGATCAAGAGGGTCTTGCAGGTAAGGAGGTGCAGGGTTAAGAGGACCTGGGGGAATGGGAGGGTGCAGGAGTGGGGGATGCACGGATGGGGGGTGCAGGAGGAGGCTCGGTGCATGATGATGCTGTAGGTACAGGGTGGGGGATTGGGGGGGCCTGGACAGAGGCCTGTGGGAATTGCTGTGTGTGTGGGGGCTATACGGGTGGGAGGTGCAGGAGGGTCCTGTAGGTAGAGAGTGGAGGGGTTTGGGAAGAGGCAAGGAGGGTGTTGGGGTAAAAGGTGGAAGCTGAAGGGATGAGAGATGAGAGGGAGCAGAAAAATCCTGTAGGTGTGGGGTGGGGGGAATGGTAGGGGAGGCAAAGAGAAGGGGAGCTGTTGGAATGAAGGGGGGGATCGGGAGGGTGGGGGGTGGACTGCAGGAATGAAGGTGTAGGAGGAGGGGTAGGGTACAGGGGTGGGGAGAAGGAGACATCCTGAGGTACACGGTGGAGGGATTGCGGGGGGAAAATTTGGCACTGTGGTGAGGGTCTGGATGACACCCCAGTGGCCACCAACCTTAGGGCCACCACCACTCTTAAGCACCATCCCTGTCCCTGTGTCGGGGTGCTGCAGACCTTCCCAATCTCTCCCACAGGCCCGGAAATTCCCCTGTCCAGCTACCACCCCGCAGCTCCACCAGCTCCCTTCCCCGTGGACCCCAAAGCCGGCCCTACACCTCCCCAGCCTGGCTTCACCCCCATGGCCATGTACCCCCCGCCTGGCCCTGCTGCCCAGTACCCCATGTACCCCTCCGGCCCCCCTGTCTACAACCCCACAGGTGAGCACTGGGGGGGAACGGGGACCCTTCCTATTCCCCGGGGGGCCTGGTGGCCTGGTGACACCGCATCTGCTCCCCCCGCAGCACCACCACCCTATGTCCCGGCGCAACCCAGCTACCCTGGAGCATGAGTCCCTGCGGGGACCCCTGTACCCGCCGCCGGCCAGCGGGCCTAGGCTGGGGACCCCAGGGACCCCCCCTGGCGCTGGGGGGCTGCCTTAGCCAGCGCTGGATCGGGCTCTTCCCAGCCATCCTGGGGTGATCCGGTGCCAGCAGAACAGGGTGGCCCTTGTGCCACACACTGGGCCCTTTGTGGGCGCCTTCTCCCCTGGCTCTGGGTGCCAGTGGCCCTGAGCACCCGCGGAGGGGTTCCCGGGGGGTCCTCCGAGGGCCGTGCACCGCTGTCTCCCTGCACACTACCCCTGGATTCACCCCCGGCTCTTCCCTCCGGGTTTGGCATTAAACCACGTCTTGTGCCCACAGCCTGGTGTTGTCTCGGTGATTCTAATGGGGAAAAAAGGAAAGGCAACGCCCCCAAACCCTTCCCGCGAATTGTAATGTGGGGAAACATGAATTCTGCTCTGTCCCTTCTGCTCCCGAGACTTCTCCCTCCCAAAATTGTGTTGGGATGGGTAATTCCCACCAAATCAGCCGCTTGGATGAGCCAGCCTGGACTGCTGGCTGCCCACTCAGCCCCCATCACTCAAAATGGAGCGTGAAACCACCCCTGGATTCTTTCGGGTGAGAAAACAGCAAACTCTGCGCTGGGATTGGGACTGTGGGCGTGTGAACAATTCCTCTATCCATGCCCCCTCCCCTGGACAGGAATAATCGGGGGAGGGTGGGTGGTGTGTTACCTCGATGGTTGTTCCTGGTGGGATTCATCCCTGCCAGCACTGCTGGCTAAATTTGGGACCAGAGTCCATCAGTCCAGAAGAAAAGCCAGGCAGAGCCACCTGGAAGGACAAACCCCTGTTCCATCCTGTTCCATCTCCCAGCCCTCTGCATCATACCCAAAAACCGTCTGAGGTGCCTGGAGTGGGGGGATCCATGGGGGTGCAGCTCCGAGTTTTATTGAAGTGGGATGGACAGGAAAAGAAATAATAATAAAAGCAGCGACGTGGGTTCTGGAGTGTGTGTACACAGCCAGCTGCGTGGGAGGCTCAGGATTTGGGGATCCCCCGCTCCCGGAGGTAGAGGTCACGGATTTCGGTCAGGCTGCGACTAAGCCCGCCCAGCGCCTGGGCGATGCCGCGCAGCACTGCCGTGGTCTCCCGACGGCTCTCGGCGTATTCCCGGCGGAACGCCCGCATCTCCTGCACCAGCCGCTCATTGGACTGCACGAGGCTGAGCTGGGGGCGCTCGGGGGTCCCGTCCAGCCCCCCGGGGGACCCTGCCTCTCCCGCGCCGCAGTGACTGAGCTGCTCGGCCTCCTGCTCCAACAGCAGACTCGGGAAGTCGGAGCCCAGCGGCTCCTGATGCCCGCGGAGGTCGCCGAGGGAGAGTTCGGAGGGTGCGGAGCGCGGGGGGCTCCGGCTCCAGCCCTCGCACAGCTCGTTGGGCGGGCAGATGCCGGGGCGGGGCAGCCGACAGTCTGAGCGGCGGCCGGGAACGCCGTCGGCAGCGGGGCCGTGGAAGGGCTCAGTCTTCACCTCCAAAGGCTCCTCCTTTACCGGCTCCTCCTTTACACCTGTGGGACCGAGGGCGAGCACAGGGCAGCTGCAGGGATCTCCCGTGTTCCCGGTGCCCCACGGACCAAGTGACAGACCCTGTTGTCTCCATCCCTGTGCTCATACATCCCATCCCCTGCACCCAGTCCCAGTTCCATCCATACTTATCTCCATAGTTCCGTGTCCCTCATGATAGTTCAACCCCAGCCCCTGTCCCTTGTCCCTCTCCTGTCCCCAGTACTCCCATACCCCTGTCCTGAATGTGGTGTCCCCATGTGCCTGTATGGTCCTGGTACCCCCACGTCCCTGCCCCAGTCCACCCATATCCCTGTCCTGAACATGGTGCCTCTACGTCTTTGTTTGGTCCTGGTACCACCACGTCCCAGTTCTCAGCCCACTAACCCCCATGTCCCTGTTCTGGTCCCAGTATGGAATATTCTTTGTCTCTGTCTTGGTCCTGCCCCATGTCACTGTCCCAGTCCCACCACATCTTTGTCCTGTTCCCAGCCCCTTCTTATCCCTGTCCTGGTCCCAGTAGCCTGTGCCTTTTGTCCCTGCCCTAATCCCAGTCACCCATATCCTTGTCCTGATCCTGGTACCCTTCTGTCCTGGTATAGGTGCCCCTGTTACTCTCCCTGTCTCCTATGTCCCTGTCCTGGTCCTCCCACATCCCTGTCACCTGTCCCAATATTCCATGTTTGTATCCCTTTGCCCTGACTCTATGTGTCTCTGTGTCTATGTCTCTCTGTGTCCCTGCCCCACTGTTCCTGCCCAGTCCCTCCATTCACCTGTAGTGGTCCCAGTGTCCTGGTCCTGGTTTTTCCCACATCTTGGTCCCAGTCCCTTCACATCCCTGCTCTTTTTGCCTGGATCTGTGTCCCAGTCCCTCCATGTATCTTCCCAGGCCTAGTGATGCCTTAGCATGCCTCCATATCCCTCATGTTCCTATCCCAATCCTCTACGTCCCTGCCATTGTCCCCTGTATCCATGTCCCTGTCCCCCATGGCATGGTCCCAGTGTCCCTGTCCTAGCCTTAATCTCCTGTATTCCTGTCCTGGTCCCTCTACACACCTGTCCTGCTCCCAGTTTCTTGCTCCTCATCCCATTCTCTTGGTCCTGGTCTCCTGTGTCCCTGTCTCAGAACCATGCTTCTGTCCTGGTCCCCTGTGTCCTGGTTACTCCATGTCCCTGTACTGGAGGGACCAGGGCCTCTGTGCCTCTGTGTCCCTGTCCCAGTTCCTCATGTCCCTGTCCTGATGCCCTGTATCCTGGTTCTCCAGGTGCTGATCCAGGCCCCCTGAGTCCCCATCCCCATCTCCCCATGCACCTGCCCCTGTGTTCTGGTCTGGCTGTGTCCCTTTGCTGGTCCTGGTCTCCTGTGTCCCTGCATGCACCTGTCCTGGTCCCAGTGACCTGTTTCAGTCTCAGTTCTCTTGCATCCAAGTCCCAGTCACTCATGTCTGTGTCCTGGACCCCCATATCTTGGTCACAGTATCTCCATGTCAGTATCATGGTCTCCTGTATCCTGATCCCCTTGCTTCCTCGTCCCCTTGTGTCCCTCTTCCTCCCAACCTCTCCCAGTCCCAGTGGCCCTGTGTCTGTGTCCTGGTTTCCCATGTCCATGTCCTGGTCCTGCATGTTCTGGTGCTGGTCCTCGTCTCTCTTGAAACCAGGGTTAGATGGGATACTGGGGAGAAATTCCTCCATGCATATGTCCTGGTCCCAGCGTCCCCATGTACCTGTTGCTTGTCCCCACTTCCTAAACCCATTTCTCCAGGTCCCATTCCAACTCATCCGTGGCCCCTATTTCGTCCCCCATCCTGGTCACCCAGCAAGTCCCTGCCCCATGTCTGTGTCCTGGTTCTTCATGTCCCTGTCCCACCATACACCTGTGCCGGTCCCTTCGGAACCCGGTCCCAGCGGAACCCGGTTCCAGCATCCTCGCGACCCTGCCCCGCTCTCCCCTGTCCTAGTCCCGGTCCCGCATGTCCGTGTCCTCCGTGTACGTCTCTCCACTCTTCCGTCCCGGCCCAGCATCCCCGTGTCCCTGCCCCATCCCGCTGCCGCTGCCCGCACATTCACCGTGCTGTGCCGACCCCTCGGCGCTGCGCATCGAAGGGTCGGTTCCGGCGGCGCCGCGAGGACCCCAGACGGGGGCGGGCCCCGGGCCGGGCTCGGCCGCGCCGTTCCCGTTGCTCCCGTTATTCCCGGTGCTCCCGGTGTTCCCGTTCCTGGCGGCGGCCCTGCCGGCCGGGCCCTGCCGCTCCAGCCGGTGCCGGCTGATCTTGTCCCCGGCGCGGCGGCGTAGCCCCCGCCAGCGGTTCTTCACCTCGCCGATGTCGCGCTGGTGGCGGCCGGCGGCGTTCACCTTGTGCGTGATCCGCCACCAGATCTTCTGCTTCTCGTACGCGTTCACGGTACCGGCGGCGGCGCCGAACAGCAGCGGCTCGTACCGGAGCACTTCGCTCATCAGCACCTCCAGCTCCTGCAACGTGAAGTTCGGCTTCCGCTTCAGCAGCCCCCGCCGCGCCCCGCCGCCGCCCGCCGCCGCCATGGTCCCCGCCGCCTCCGCCGCCTCATGCCGCCGCCCGGCCGTCCATCGCCGCCGCCGTGTGCCCTACACCGGTTCCCCGGTACTGAGCGGGGGAAGCGGAGCCGGACACCCCCGACAGCCCCCGCCCCGCGCTGCCGCAGCCGGATCCGGGACGGACCGGAGACCGGACGGGCCGGGGCTGCACCGGGCCCCTGCCCGCCCCGCCGCGCGCCGCTCCGCCCCCGGTGCGTTAACGGCGGCCCCGGTGCATTAGCGGCGCCCCCTGCCGGCCCCGCCGCGTACAGCAGCGCCCCCGGCCCGGTAACGGCGCCCCCTGCCGGGCCCGCTCCCTCCCCATCGGGGGCTGCACCGCCCCGCTCCGCCCCGGCCGCCCGGTTTCAGTGACACCGTCGGTGCTCGGGCGACGCCTCTGGTGCTCTCACCCCGGGGCCGGTCGGATTCTCGGTGTGGGATGTCCCAATGGCCCCGTGGTGCCCGCGTTAGCAGGGGCCTCCCAAGGGGCAGGAGTGCGGGGGCAAGGGGCATGAGGACCCCGTGGTGCGGATACTGCTCCTCCCGCTGGGGCCACGGCTCTGCGCGGCTGCAGAAGTACCCCCCAAAACGGCGTTTCACCTGTACCGGGAGCCGCCTCTCAGCCACGCACGTGGGTGTCCCGGAGCAGGGGGAGCCTCCCAGGGGACACTCGTGTGCTGCTGCATCCCCAAAACGGCCCCCGCCCCGTGGTGCCAGGGGGGAGAACAGTTCTGGGTGACCCCGGGGGTTTGGGGTGCTCAGTTTTGGGGTCACCCCGGAGTTTTAGGGTGACCCTGAGGCACCCAGTTTCGGATTACCTTGGAGTTCGGGGTGACCCTGGGGCAGCCCCAGGATTCCCAGTTCTGGGTGTACTCAGAGGGTTTTAGGTGACTGTGGGGTGGTCCTGGGGTGTTCAGTTCTTCATGACTCCAGAGTTTTGGGGTCTCTGCATGGCTCTGGGTGCCTGGTTGTCTGTGTCCAGCAGCAGCAGGGTGCCCCATTTGCAGGGTTTGGCTGTCCCATTTGGGGGGTCCTGGGTGCCCCATTTGCAGGGGTTCTGAGTGGGTGACCAGGGACACCCAGGTTAGGTTGTCCAGGTGTCCCAGGGTGCCCAGTTCAGGGTGGGGTATGGGTGTGGGAGAGGGAAAAACTGCCCCTGGCTGAGGTTGCTGAGTCCATTCCCAGACACCCCCTGCGCCTCAATTTGGGGTCTGGGGGCATGGACCTGTCCAGAGGCACAGGAAGCATTTGGGTGAGCTTTATTGCTGATGCAGTGGCCACAGTCAGACAAATCATGATCAAGGTGTCACGACAGGAAGGATGGGGGGAGGAGGATGGGCATCACATGACCCCAAAACCCACTGCCCCCCTTGAGCTGGTGCTTTCCCTGCTCTCTCTGAGGTGGATTTGGTTTCCATGCTCTGAGAGTTCTGGGGGTCCCCCTGCAGTACTGTGGGTGCGTACAAGATGCCCGAACTCCTGGCCCCAGCCTGGCTCCCTGTGTCCCACCACTTCCATGCCCCCTCTCTCCCTGGCTGCTCCCTTCTCCCACCCTCCCATTCCTCCTGACGTCAAGCCTGAACCCCCAGCTCTGCAGCCACTGCTGTGCCTGAATCCCAAAACTCTGCTGGCCACCCAGAAACCTTGTGGTGATGTGATGATGGTCTGGGTATCCCCTGCTCCCCCCCATGGCTGGGGGTACTCTTGCTCACCCCAGGCTGGACCCTGGATAGAGTGGGGTGCCAAACCCCTTTGTTATGCTCTGACGGGGAATTTCCATAAGGATCAGCTCTGCAGACCCCTGCTCTATTCTTGGCATCTCCAGTGGGGCACAGTGCTGGTAGAAGAGTGAGTTTGAAGGCTTCACAACCATCAAAAAATAAATACAACCTCCTCCATCATGTCCTGCTGGGCCCGGCCCATCCTCCGTGTCCCAGAGAGATCCCTGCTCCTTGGCGTCGGTCACTGCAGGTTCCAAAGGGCTTGTCACGAGAAAGGTGAGTGTCTGGGGGTCTGCCATGGGCTGCAGGGGAAAAATCCTCCCGCTCCCTACTGCAGCAGCTTCGGCAACTCCACCTGCAGGGAAGCACACCCCATTACTGGGCAAGCAATGGGACGGGGTGCAGGACTGTCACTGACATGGTGTAGGGACATCCACGACAGGGTTAGATGGGCTACTGGGGAGAAATTCCTCCCTGTGAAGGTGAGGAGGTCCTGGCACAGATTGCCCAGAGAAGCTGGGGCTGCCCCATCCCTGAAAGTGCCCAAGGCCAGGTTGGATGCGGTTTGGAGCAACCTGGGCTAGTGGAAGGTGTCCCTGCCCATGACAGGATAGAGATGATCCCCAAGGTCTCTTCCAACCCAAACCATTCAATGACCTCTTTTTCTTGGCCAGGCTGCCCATGGACAGCCCAGCAGGGACACAAACCACCTGGAGTGTGTGAGAGGTTTCAAGGCTCCATGCTGGGACCAGCATTAGGCCCTTTTATTCCAGCAGTTATTACTGCATGGGGTACATACTTGACAATGTGCTGCCCAAGGGTGAATTTATGGGCCTCCTGTATTAGGAGGGCAGTTGCTGCCACAGCTTTCAAGCATCCAGGCCACCCTTGGCTAAGTCTAGCTGTTTGAGAAGTTGGCCACACCTCTCTGCTGGTCCCCAAGTGCTGTATCAGTACCCTCAGATCAACATTCACTCATATGTAAAGAGTTCAAAAGGATTAGTCAAGTCCAGACTGGGGCTGACACCAAGAAATGTCTCAGTTGTTTAAATGCAGATGAAACCTCTCCAGCCATCCTGGGCTGCCTTTGACCCCAGGGGCATGGGCTCAGCCACAACAAGATATCAAGAGCCCAGTGAGTTATAACTTACGGATGGGTTTTTCCTTGTGTCCCAGCCCCTGGATCCTGGTGGATCTGCCCAACACAGGAGCTCTGCCAAGGGATAGATCTGCAACTGTCATGCTCTTTGCCAAGGGATGGATCTCCTGTTGGATGCTCTGCCAAAGGATGGACCTGCTGACCTCATCTGCTCTGCAGGATGGCATTAAAGGATGGATCTTCCTTCCCCATATGCTTGGCAAAGGGATGGATCTGCCCCTGTGCAGGAGTTGGACACAACCCCACTCCAGAGAAGGACACTGCCAGAGTGACAGCCACTATGACCTCAGCCCCCAGCCCCACCCTGTGCATGGGCCCCACCTGGCCCTGCACTTGCCTTCTTGAGCTGTTTGAGGTTGCTGGAGCGAATGGCTGCCAGGAGCTGGTCTCGAGAGTTCTTCTCCTGGACTGGCAACGCCCGGTCTCCCAACTTCCTCTGTGTGGCTGGCGAGAGAGAGTTCTTCAGGTTCTCGTTGATCATCAGTGGTGGGGCGAGTGGAGGAGGAGGTGGGGGTGGTATGGTGGGTGCCCCTCCTTTCTTGGGAGAGCTTTTGGGGGAAGCCTTGGGGGATGGCTGTGGGGATGCCTTGGGGGACCCCTTTGGCAGTGCTCCAGGCTTGGGCACCTCCAGGAGGTCTTTCTTCTCCCCCCGTTCCTGTGCCAGTTTCTGCTCCTGGAGGCGTTTCTGCCTCTGCCTGTCCATGTTTCGGCTCAGCAGGTTGGTGACAGTCATGCGTGGCCCAGCCAGCTCGAAGTGGTAACCCAGCTTCAGGAGTGTGGTGTTCTCTTTCAGGAGCTTGGCAATCTCCATCTCTGTTTTCCCCCCACAGATGTGCCGCTGGTTGTGGAAACGTAGCTCTGTCAGTGTGTTGTTCTGCAACAGGGCCCGGAAAATGGCCAGGATACCCTTGCCTGTGATGTGGTTGGAGTCCAAGTTGATGCTTGTCAGCACCTTGTTGGACTTGAGCATTATGGCAATGGCAAAGGCCACGTGGTCATCAGCGCGGGTGTTTGCCAGGGCAAACACCTTGACCACAGTGTTGAACTCCAGGGCCTCAGTGAAGCGCACCAGGGTCTCGTTGTTGATGCAGTCAGAGTTGTTCACGTTGACCTCGGTCACCTCAGCGTCATTGTTCTTCACCTTCTCGATGAGCTCGTCAAAGATGCTGGAGGCTTCATCATCCTTGGCTTGATCTGCAGAGCTGCTGGAGGAAGACTTGGAAGGGCTGCTCCCGGCTGCTGCCTTGGCCTCCTGTTTCTCCTCCACCTTTTCTGCCTTTTCTGCTTCTCTCTGGGATTTATCATTCTCATCTGCCTTGGATTTTTTCACAGCTGAAGCCTTTTCCTCTTCTTTTTTATAATTTTCTTTTTTACCTTCCCCTCTTAAGTCTTTTTCTGCCTGTTTCTTTGATTCTGATCTGTTCTCCTCCTTTTTGTCCTTCCCTGTGTCCTTTGATGCTGAATCCTTTTCTTCTTGCTTTTTTTCCTTCTCTGTCTCCTCCTTTGCTGCTGAGACCTTCTCTTTTTCCTTTTTATCCTTCCCTGCATCCTCCTTTTTAAAACATGAGCTGTTCTCTTCTTCCTTTTTATCCTCCCCTGCATCTTTCTTCAACTCTGAGCTCTTCTCTTCCTCCTTTTTGTTCTTCCCTGTGTCCTTCTTCAACACTGAACCCTTCTCTTCCTCCTTCTTGTCCTTCCCCATCAGCTTTTTTTCCATGGCCTTTACTTTATCATTCATAGCTTTGTTCTCTTTGCTCTTGGTCTCAGTCTCAGCTTTACCTTTCAGGTCTGTTTTCTGAGCACTATCTTCCTTTTTCGAGTCTTTCCCCACTTTAGCATCTTGTTTCTGGGCCAGTTCTTTGGAAGGAGATTCTTTTCCTTTTTCTTCTTGATTTTTGTCTCCCTCATTCTTGCTCAACCTGCTTTCCTAGTGGGAGAAAAACACCTGGGAATTACAGAAACAGGTGCCTCTGACCTACAGACTTGCCACCCCAGTCCTGCGGTCACTGACCTCTGTCACATGGGAACATCCTGCAGCCTGTGGCTGGCCTTTGAAGAGGAATGTTTGGCCCAGCCGAGGTCCCAGCTCCAGGGAAGGGTTCAGCATGTGAGTGCCTTGAATGTAGGCAGAGCCTGCAGGACCCAGGTGTGATGAGGTCCTGCTGCAGCTCTCTAAGGCAGCTCTGCTCTCCTTCTGCCTCCAGCCCCCCCTCCCAAAGGGCTCTGGAGGTCTGCAGGACACCCTCCCTGACAGGCCATAAGCTAACAAGGTGTAGGAGCACCTTCTCTGATACCCCCTCTAAGTTACAATTTTTAAATCATTTTTCTAACTAGGGATGGAGGTAGTGCCTGTCTCCCTGTGAGCCCCAGGTGCTTTCCCACCTTTCCTAAATGGTTAGGAATGGCTGGATGCTTGGTGGCTTTTCCCAGTCTGTAGCCCAACATTCTCCACACTGTCCTGGATGTGTATGCAAGCAGGGGAGAGCCCACAGCAGTGTCCCTAGTGACACTGCTGACCCAGCAGTCACTCCAACCCTGGGTTCTGCAAAACCATTCTCCCTTCAATGGCAGTTTGCACTTTTGAGCAGAAAACTGAGGAAATGGGAGAATGGCATTTATAGCTTTCTAATGCATGAGGTACTCCCAGCATATCTGCTCCCAGTGTCCAAAGACATCAAAAGAAGGAAGGGCTTGGAGAGTCTGGGGGAAGGTCAGAAGGAAATTTTGGCCATTTTTACAAGCATGTGACCCTTACCCTTGGTACAGCCTGTCCTGGGCATTGCTGCTGGCCATAGCCAACTCCAGCAGCTTGGGGACACAGCCAATGCCTTGTTGCAGCCTTCAACGAAGGCTGAAGGGCTGGGAGGGGTCTCCATCAGCATTGGTACAACCTTTGATATGGTTCTCTGGCAGTTGCCAGAGGGCAGAGTTACATGGGATATTGGGAAGAAATTCTCCCTGTGAGGGTGGTGAGGCCCTGGCACAGGCTGCCCAGAGAAGCTGGGGCTGCCCCATGCCTGGAAGTGTCCAAGGCCAGGTTGGACAGGGCTTAGAGCAACCAGGGATAGTGGAAGGTGTCCCTGCACATGGCAGGGGGTGGACTGGGATTAACTTTATGGTTCCTTCCAACCCAAACCAGTCTGGGACTCCATGACATGAAACACATCCATTCCCAAGGGAGAGGAACCAATGCTTCAGGTGGCTGAAGGGAGATGAACTTGACACTGGGACCAAGTTTGCTGCATAGTGGAGGATACTACCATAAGTTTCACATCAAGGTTTGGCAATTTAAATGCCCTTCTCCCTCCTCCACAGCTAGGGAACACACAGGTCCTCAGCACTGGCCTGGCTCATCACCTTTGCTGGAGGGATTTTAGGACTCCAGGGAAAGGAGGAAGGAAGATGCCTCTGGGAGATGCAGCTGTGATGCCTTTACAATCTCCCTGGATCCTCTCATGATCAGGACAGCACTGTGGCTTCACCCAGTGCCTGGAACCCCCAGATCTGAATCCTGACACCACAGTCTGCAGTCAGGCTGGCCTCCTCCTCTTCATCCTGGTGCTCCACAGTGTCCATGCCGGGGGAGCACAAGGCTGAACTTTCCCCACATGCAGTACTGCCAGCCCTCAGGGACAGATTTTTGTGGAAAGAACTGGCTGTGCATGGGCAGTCCTGGGGACTGTTTGTACCTGGTGTATAAACAGATGCCATCAGGGACGAGAGAGCTGTTTGTTTAGTTAAGCGATTTCTTGGCTCCTGGCGCAGGGCTGAGCAGGGACAGGAAGGCTCTTGCCAGACCCCTACAGAGCCTGGCCCGGCCTGGGGGCCCCATAGTCCCCACAGTCCCTACTGCTGCCACCCTAGGGAACAGGGATGGGGCTCCCATGCACCCCAGTCCTAGGTGCTGCAGGGAGCAGGTGATGCCACCTCCTCTGGCACTGAGCCAGGGGTCCTTCTCACCAAGCTGTGGTCTATTCTCAGCACCAGAATGGTACACAGATGGTCAGTGACATCCTGAAGCACCTCAATGGAGGAAGAGCCCTGGCAGGAGGCCTGTGGGATGAGGACACTGGTGTTGCCCTGCTGGTACCCAACAGGGCCTCCCCAAGGTGTTTGGGAGTGCCCAGGTTGCAGGTTCCTCTGAGAAGGAACATTTATCCTCCTCAGGGCTCTGTGACATTTTGGTGACCCCAGGCTGAGCACCCATCGAGTCAGAGCCAGCAGCCTCATCTCCATGCCAACTGCTCCAGAAATCTTTCTCCTTCCCAGCCCAAGCTCACCCAGCCTAACACTGGCGAGCTCTGAATCTCCCCTGAGCACCCTGGGCACATCCAAGACAAAGAGGAGCAAAGGCTTTGGCCAGGGATGAACAGAACTTGGAGAGACGGAGAAAGACCCTGGTGAAAATGACCAGCAACCTCTCCCATGCTTGAAGAAGGTGATGGTTTACTCCAAGCAAATTAAAATAGAAGAAAATTAAATCCATGGAAAATCCCTACTTGGGAAAGGTGCTGCAGCACATGCTGGGTATGTACTGTTATGTGGTTCAAGCTTCCATTCATGGATGTGTGACCACATGTCCATGTGCTGCAGTTTGGGGGAGGAGAGACCGGGAGCCAGAGAATGGGATGTGGGAAAAGGAATCAGGAGAAAGAGAGCTGGGAGAAGTCAGGGGAAAGAAGCTGGGGGGAAAGGAGCCAGCTGTGGCCCCAGGCACAGGAACAAAGGAACGCAACAGATATGCAGTGACCATCATGGGTGTTTCTGCCACTGTGCGTAGCACTTGTGGGATCATTTGCTTACAGCAAATTTGGGATGCATCAGAAGATCCCATCTAAGAGATGCAGGTTATTGAAGAAGTGCTGGATGGTTGCAGGGGATGAGAGGGGTTCAAGTTGCTTCATCTCCTGTGGAACTGCCTTGGGAGAGCACTTGGCACGCACCCAGCTCCAGTGGCTGCAGAGGGACAGGAATCGGGAGGAAAAAAATGTTCAGGCAAGAAACCAGATCTGTGTTTCTAAAACCAAGGGTCACTGTGGCCCAGCTCCATCCCTTGCTGGAGCCTGGGGTCATCTCCAAAGCAGGTCTGCTCCAGGCTCTGCCTGAGGTCGCATGGGTGCCCAAGAGGGAACATGTCCTTGTCTCCTCCTGCCTTTCCACCATCCCAGGGCTCTCAGTGTGTCCCACTAGCCCAGCACATGCTGCAGCAGCCAGCCTCAGGTGTCACCAGCCCACACTGGTGATAATTCCAAAGTCCTCACCTCCAGGCTGGAAGTGCAACTGGAAGTGGAGCTCGGAGGCAGAGCTGTGTTTCAGGAGAGAGATAAGCACCGTTCCCTTGCTCTGGAACCCCTGGCTGCCCCCATGGCCACCAGCACAGCTTCTCCTGCAGCCCAGGGCCAGCTGTCCCCTCTTCATGGCTATCCTGAGTCCTTGTCTGCTCATTTCTCTCTGCCCACTGGCATATTTACCTTGGGTACCTGGAAACCAGTGCTGCTGCATGCACTCTGTGCCATTCCCTCTGCCACAAGCACATTTATTAGGGGAATATTTTTACACAGCATGTCAGACCTTTAAAAATAAGCCTAATGAAAACAGCCTGGTAGTCGGTTGATTAATCACCAGTGTTTTGATGAACTGAAATGCCTTCCCGTTTCCTCTAAATAGACTAAAATGAGCATTGCCATGGCTTGTTAGCATTTGTAACCATCAAACCCACTCAAATGTTGCCTTAAAAGGCAAAGGAGACTGGGAGCTTCTTGCCTGGAATCCAAGCACTCACTCCAGCACTGAGCAAGGGATGGGGCTGGGGACAGAGCTGGGGATGGGGAAAATTAATCTGGAGGTGGAGTGAGGGTCTCACTTCCTGCCCCCAAAGCCCCACAGCTCATTTTGGGGTGGAAAATGGCTGGTTTAATGGCAGTTATTGATCTGGCTGCTTGTTTAGCAGGCGGAAGGTGGGCACAGTCACCCTGCTGTGCCCAGAGCAGATTCCAAACAAAAGGGAGAGGAGAGGAGAGGAGAGGAGAGGAGAGGAGAGGAGAGGAGAGGAGAGGAGAGGAGAGGAGAGGAGAGGAGAGGAGAGGAGAGGAGAGGAGAGGAGAGGAGAGGAGAGGAGAGGAGAGGAGAGGAGAGGAGAGGAGAGGAGAGGAGAGGAGAGGAGAGGAGAGGAGAGGAGAGGAGAGGAGAGGAGAGGAGAGGAGAGGAGAGGAGAGGCAGCTGCTGGTACATCAGTCCCTGGCAGAGGAGACATGGAAATGCATTTGCCCAAGTTTAGTCTTTGTAAGGGGCCAGCTTTCCCCAGCCTGCAGTTATTTTCAGAGGTATGTCCTGGGAAGAGCCCCTCATGGTCTCACCACGACAGGATATGCTTGGCTCAGGCAAAGAACAAGAGGTGAGGATGGAATCTTGAGAGCATGAGCAGCTCCGTGCTGGCTCCAGGGAGGAGTACCCCATTGAGGTTCAAGGAGGGCTTGGCTGGGAAGCCAGAAGACTCCCAAGATCAGAAGGGCACAGAGCTTTTGGAGTGAGTCCAGAGGAGGCCAAGAGATGCTCTGAGGGCTGGAGCTCCTCTTATCTGGAGACAGACTGGGAGAGCTGGGGGTGTCCAGCCTGGAGAAAAAAAGGCTTTGAGGAGACCTTAGAACCCCTTCCAGTGCCTAAAGGGGCTCCAGGAGAGCTGGAGAGGGACTTGGGACAAGGGTCTGGAGAAACAGACTATGGCTTCTCACTGCTGGAGGGCAAGGATAGGTGGGATACTGGGAAGGAATTCCTCCCTGTGAGGGTGGTGAGGCCCTGGCCCAGGCTGCCCAAAGAAGCTGGGGCTGTCCCATCCATGGAAGAGTCCAAGGCCAGGTTGGACAGGGCTTGGAGCAACCTGGGACAGTGAAAGGCATCCCATGGCAGGGCTGGAATGGGATGATCTTCAAGGTCCCTCCCCACCCAGACCATGCCATGATTCAAGAGTCCACAAGTTCCTCTGTGCAGGTGACTGCTGGGGACATGAATCATGCTGGTCCCCATGAGGAAAGGCCAAACCTGCACTTGCAGCTCCTGTGAAAGTGGCTCCAGGAACAGTGAACTCAACTCAATCTGCAGCCATGACCCTGGCTCGGTCTCTAATGTCACCTGCAGCTCTAGGGGCCTCTGGAAGCTGAATATGAGACATCATCCTGTGATGATATGAGAACCTCAGGAGCACAACAGGGGAAGCTTGAGCCAGGATTGGGTCCATCCCAATCATCTGTACTGCTGGGAAATCTAGAGTCAGCTCCAAGGTGGCTGATAGTGGTTTCTGCACATGCACTGCAGCCCACCACGACCCTCCTCTGGGGACCCACTGCGTCCCTCCTTTCCAGCAGCTTCCCAGGCAGGGCCATGCTGGCTGTCTGGCATGTGGATTTGGCCACCAACAAAGACTGTCCCACCAGAACCAAGCTCCTTACAAAGCAACTGCAATCCCTACAGAGCTGCAGACTTGGGAATAACACCCAGGCCAAGGGGTTGTTCTCTCTCCCAGCCTTTGCTGGGATAATAAATTCCTCCTGCAGCCTATGAGACATTTTCCAGATCATCTCTTGGCATGGCATGGCTTGGACAACACCAGCACAATTCCATTGGTCCCACACAAATCCTGAGTAGCTTTTGGTGGTGGAAAAATGGGGAAGTGGGGAAGCCCAGGAATGAGGTGGGATCTCTGAGACACAGACAGACAATTCACCAAAATCTCTTGGTCAGCTGTGGGGGTCCTAGACCACACTGGTGAGGGAAGGAAACTGTGTTGAGTTGCTTAAATTAGCAGATTTAGGGATAATTATGATCCATGACTAACAAGCCAATCTTCTTTCACTGCCTGGGGGGTTTCAGTCTGTCCTACAGCCCTTTATAGGGCTGCTGCCAAGCCCTATAAAGTCTCCAAAGCTACCACAAGACTCTAGGATTGAATCCACAGCTCTAACTTTGGGAATCACTCTCTGGAGATACCTGCCTACCTGCCAGACTCTGAGGACTCCTATGTTCCCTCTGTCCCACCCACCTATCCCAAATCCCAGCCAGAGCCCATGAGCGAGGCACCAGCTTCCTTCCACCCCTCAGTGTGACCCTAGGGCTGAGGAGGCTGAGCAGGAGCCCTGTGTGAGCTCCAAAGGGACGGGGATGTCCTCTGAGACTGTCCCACTGCATGGAGAAGCCATTGAGGTGGCTGGGGGCAAAAGCAGGGGGGTTGCAGGTTGTTTGATGTTCCTGGTATTTGGGTACCTACTTCTGGAGAGGATTGCTAGGGTCAAGCCAAACCACAACAAGTTGCCCAAGCTCTTTTCCTCCATTCCTCAGCCAGTTTTGAGTAGCCTAGGGACAACTCGGAGCCAAGGACATTCCAGAAAGAATGCTGTGTCCTTGGCTGAGTCCTGGGAGCTGCTGAACCTGGATTGCCAGTGACCTGCAAAGGAAGCAGGATTGTGAGGCTTCTGCTGGCTCTGGGACACCCTGGACAACCCTCCTGCTCCTCAGCAAATACCATGGAAAGATTTGTGGGAGACCCTGCTCACATCCACGGGGCTTCTTGAGAGGATCAGGCAGCCAAGAGTTTCTCTTGGCACATTTGGGCTCTTTTGGCAGGAAGGAAGGTTGAAAGGACCTCAGCTTTCCGCACTGAGACATACATGACCCCTGGCCATGCTCTGTGTGCTAAAGCCCAGAGAGATGTAAGCAACTCCTTGCCCTGTCCTGCTTCACATATTATCCTGTCATTTTCACAAGGAGTTCAGCTTTTCCCCTTCCCTTCTGCCCAGATCTCTCTGACCTCAAATATCACTGTGTCTTTGCATGTCTCAGGCCAATGTTTTTAAAAAGTCCCCTTTCTGAGATGCAGATCTCCAGAGACTGGGCAGCTTCTGGCCCTGATTATGCCTCTTTTTTCCCCCTGAATTAAGGCAATAAATGTTTTAACTTGGTTTCCTTTAACAGAAGAGCTCCAGCCCTTCCATGGAGATGCAGCCATTTCCCAGAAAGCTGTAAAGCCACTGAATACTATGCAAATGGAAACTTTTTTCATCTAACAAAATCAAGTTTTAGAAGTCCAGGTTTTTCTCTTCCATTTGCTGTATTCCCAGCCCTTCTACTGGCACTGCCATGGCTGAACTGGATATTTCCAAGATGAGACCTTCTCCCTGGTTGTCTCCTCTTCATCAGGGATTGAAAAGAGCAGGGAATCCAAGCAATTAACACTACAAACACCTCTAGGCTGGATTTCTGCCCAGCGCACTTTGTGGGAAGCCCACATAAAGCATTCATTGGATTTTTAGGAACAGCAGAATTGCAATTCAGCCCTAGCAAGTCTTAATCCGATCTCCATCCTCTGTGTCATAAATGCTGGATGGTCAAGGAACAGGACACTGCTCCCAGCCTCTTGGCAACACATGGGCACATCTCCAGGCCCCTTGCTGGTGCAAGTATCCAATGGATTCCATCCAGCAGCCCATGGAACCATCACAAATACCCCCTGGCAGTGGGCACCTGGTGCTGGAAGATGATCCCAGGTTCTTGCAGCAGGTGACATGAGCCAAGCTCCAGGTGCCTACCTGGAAAATCTGGACAGTTTTGCTGGTCATTCCCTTAAATAGTTTGTGGGAAACAGGAGCACCTGCTCCTCAGGCTCTGGCACCACATGGGAGCTGCATCCCAGGACAGAGCACTTAGTAGGCATACAGCCAGGCATGCCAGGGGTCACCATCTCTGGTTCTTGGGAACTGGGGAATTCCCTGTAAGGAAGAAAATGGCAAATCACTCTCCTTGGCAGAGGCTGCCATGGCTATGCAGGAGCTCATTCCTGTGCTGGGCATGTCCAACATATGCCATGGTGCCCCTGTCAGGAGGAGGGACCCCTTGGAGCTCTCAGCAGCATGCAGCATAAATCCTGATCCAAATACTGTGCATAAGCCCTAGGCTGCTCAACACATGGTCAAGGGGTTGCACAGGACACCTCTATGACCTGGGCTGGTGCCTCTCCAGTTGTGTTTCAGGAAATCACAGAATAATGGAATCACTATGGTTGGAAAAGCCCTCTAAGCTCATCATGTCCAGCCATTCCCCCAGGACTGCTATGTTCACTGCTAACCCCTGTCCACAACAGCCACATCCATATCCACACAGCTCTTAAATCCCTCCAGGGATGGCGACTTCACTTCTGCCCTAGACAGCCTATGCCAGTGCTTTACAATACTTTCCATGCAGGAAATTTCCCCCTATTTCCAACTTGAACCTTCCCTAGCACAGCTTGAGGCCGTCTCCTCTCCTCCTGTCCCTTGTTCCCTGGGAGCAGAGCCTGACTCCCACATGGCTGCAGCCTCCTGTCAGGAGTTGTGCAGAGACAGAAGGTCCCCCCTGAGCCTCCTTTTCTCCAGGCTGAGACCCCCAGCTCCTTCAGCCACTTCTGGGGCTCCAGACCCTTCCTCAGCTCTGTTCCCTTCTCTGGTCCTGCTCCAGCCCCTCAATGACTTTCTTCTCCTGAGCAGCCCAAAACTGTTACAGGGATTGAAGGTGTGACACCAGTAGTGCCAGCACAGGGCATGGGCACTGCCCTGGTTCTGCTGCCACACCATGGATGGGACAGGCTCTTGTTGCTTCCACAGCTCCAGTTCCTTTCTGTTTTCATCCCTGTTTGCTCCACATTCTGGGCAGAGGAAAGGACAGAGCAGGACCCTTCACCCTCCAGGTGTGTCTGTCCCCCACCATCCTGCAAGCCACACCTTGACTTCAAAACATATGCCCTGCCACTGAGATCCTCTTGCTCCATCCTGCCACGATTCCCACACAGCAAAGGGTGGGCTGGAGCAATATGACCGGTTAATCCCAGCGTCCTGCTGGAAGCTGAGTCACTGAGATGGTTTTAGCACACAAGTGATGTCATAGTGCTGCGAAAGAGAGGGACACATAACGGACCCAGCTCTTCTCCTCCTCCATGTCTATTTATCAGCTCAACATAAACACATATTAAACCTCCTGGGCAGCTCAGCCCATATAAGCTAAACACTCCAAACACTTCCATGGACTTATCTGTATCCCTGTTGTGCTTTATGTAAACATAGAACTTGGATTTTTACTCTTTTTTTCCCAATTGACTAGAAATCCATTGGTTTCTTTCCCTGCTTGTGCCCTTAGATGGACCGTGGATCTCCCAAACTTGTGTGTGCCTTTGGCATGAGCTCCAAGTCACTGGGAACGCTTTGTGCTGCAACTCACCCTGGTCACAAAAGGAAAAACAAGGAAAGCAAAGCTTCTGCCCCCAAGGGCATCACAAAAACACTGATCCAGCTGTGAAGGTCTTTCTCACACCATTTTTTTAGGAATGCAGCTCAAAGATGCCTGTGTTCTCGCTTCCCATTTTTCAGCTGTTCTCCACAATGCAGATCCTTCTGGGAGCTGTCATGGGATTGTTCATGCTTCTATGTTAACCTTGGAGGGTTGTTTTATCATCTGTTGCAGGTAACAGCTCCTGCTGCTGCTGCTCATCCCTCTTGTGACAGGGTTGGGACTTTTGCAGAAACTCAGAATGAAACACAGAGCACAGACAACAGTTTTCATTTCTGAGCAATGAAAGGGATCTCCTGGACTTCACAGAATTACAGAATCAATTTGGTTGGAAAAGGCCTCTGAGATCACCTAGTCTGATCTGTGACCAATCCCCCCCACCTTGTAACCCAGCCCAGAGCACTGAGTGCCACATCCAGGCATTCCTTGCACACCTCCAGGAAAGGGGACTCCACCACTGCCCTAGGCAGTCCTGTCCTGTTCAATATATGACCACCCTTTCCATGGAGAAATTCCTTGTGATGTCCAACTTGAACCCTGGGAGCAGAGCCTGACCCCCACCTGGCTGCTCCCTCCTGTCAGGGAGTTGGAGAGTGACTTGTGCAGCTGGAGGGATCATCTTTGGCCTCCTTTAAAGACCAAATAGGAACGGCTCAACACCTTTGGTTTCTTTCCAAATGTGTGACTAGTTTGGATATCCTGGCTATCATCCATGGAGGAACGCAAAGCCCAGGAAGCTGCCAGCTCTATTCCTCTCTGTGTGCTAGTGAAAGTACCCACAGCTTTACCCACTGCTCATTCCATGGGCCGGAAGCCACTGCAGAAGCCTCTGGATGGATGTCCCAGTGTCACCCACCCCTTTCATCTCTTTTGGGGGGCCAGAAGCTGTTCAGAACAATTTATTATGGTCCCTTCTCTCCTGTGAGAGAGATGAGACCCTGGCACAGGTTGCCCAGAGCAGCTGTGGCTGTTCCATTCCTGGAAGTGTCCAAGGCCAGACTGGACAGGGCTTGTAGCATCCTGGGATAGTGGAAGGTGTCCCTACCTATGGCAGGGCTGGGTGGAATGGGATGAGCTTCAATGTCCCTTTCCACCCAAATCAGTCTGGGATTCTGGGATTCTTTGAACTTGATGATCTTAGTGGCCTTTTCCAATTATAAAGATTCTCTGATGAGGGAAAAGAGACCAGGTCAGGACATGGCTAAAAGAAAGGCAAGAGCTGAGAATTAGTGAAGACTCTTGGAAGGGAGCAGGAATAGTCTTGGCAGTCAAGAGAACTGAGAATTGAGAACTGAGAACTGGTTAATAAACAGAAGAGCAGAGTTTCAGTACGTGTGTTAGGGACAAACTGGGAAGATGCTCAAGGAATGATATAACTCCTGCTGTACCCTCGTTTGCAAATTCCCTCAAGTCTGAACCAGCAAGTTAAATAAAGAGCTGCTTTCTTCCCTCCAGATATTTTAATGAAAAGATGACAAGCTTTGAGCATTAATAAAAAATTTAAATCCTGACTTGCTTGCCCGTGGTGTTGAAGAAGGGCTCACTGCTGAGGATCTCCACTTTCCATAGAGGATTAAAAATCACCCAGGATTAAAATCACCCACTTTCCATAGAGGATTAAAAATCACTCCACTTTCCATAGGATTAAAAATCACCCAGCAGCAAGTTCCAAGCCTGAGAGAGTCAGAAAGGAAGGCAGGACTTTTTACAAGACCTTCCCAAGCTCTTGTGAAAACAAATCCTTCTCCGGGACCTGCTGTCCTCTGGCACCAGCATCCTTCAGATACACAGAATTTGGATTAAATAAACTCTCTGAGTTCACTTCTTTTCCCTCTGCATCCAGACCAGGCCATAAGGAGCCTGTCCAGCCTCCAAGAAGAGAGCTTGGGGACACAGAGACATTCCCAGGAGCCTGCAGGGATAAGGATGCATGAAACAGGAGGAGGTCTTGCCTGCAGAGGAATGGGATATCTGAGAGAAAGCGAAATGGTGCTGGAAGATAACTGAACCACCTCAGCTTCTCGTGTGCAAAGGCGGTCCAGCCTCCATGAGACAAAAATACAGGGACCATCTGCACTGTGCACATGTAGAAGATTTTATCCTGTGTCTGTGATGTCTCTTCAGGAGATCTCCTTGGAGCCCTCTCTTCTCCAGGCTGGACATCCCCAACTCTCCCAGCCTGTCTCCAGATCAGCAGAGGTCCAGCCCTCAGAGCATCTCTGTGACTTCCTCTGGATTGGCTTCAGAATACTGAGAGCTGTTGATGAGAGGGGCTGGGATGGACATGTATGGGGTAATGCCTACACACCCTGGGGGATTGCCAAGCCCGTGGGAGGGCAGCCACCATGCCTGTGCTGGCTGGCACAACATGGAATCTGCTGACACATGAGAGGGATTTGTCATTGGAGACCTCAGAGCTCTGAACAGCTGGGGGAGAGTTCAACACCTGCCTGGGGTGCTCTGGATGGCTCCATGTTTTATTCCATCCTTCAGCAAAACATAGCCCTGGGACTTCCCTGGACAGAGGGGACCATTGGCCTCCTGCACTGTTTTTTCTGACTGTTCCTGTGGTCTGATGATCCCATCCCATCCCATCCCACCCCATGGCAGAAGACAGCCCTACTCCACCACCAGCATGATCTGCTGTGCCAGCGCTGTAAACTGGCATTTTCTAGGTGTTAATCATAGATCCTAACAATGGCAGGGAGGAAGGGGTGTAGGATACACTTTTTTTCCTTGGCCTCCAGGGATTGAAATAGAAGATGAAAGTCAGTTCTGTCCTATCCAGTTACTGCAACACAATCAAACTGGGCCATTTTCACTGACAAACTTGACCTGTTGCCAATTTGCTTTGTCTTCCACAGCCTGAACCTCCTTAACTCAGAGGGCTGCAGGAGATTTTCCAGGACCCCTGTGCTGTCCTCCCCTCCAGCCAGAGCCCTACACCATAACCCAGGTGTCTCTCCTCCCCAGGCCACCCCTTTCCACACCCCAAGTCTTCTCCCACTGCACACACACTCTCAGACATTTCCAAACAACATTATGTTAAATCAGGCAATTTGACAGATCTCTTTTTAACAAAATTCACAAATTTCCTCCTTTCCTCCTGGTCGTGGACACTTCCCTATGCCAATTCCCAAGCAAGTCCTCATGTTCCAACAGTTAACACTGAAACAGCAACACGAATCCCGTCAACCCCAAATGTCCCCCCCACCTGAAAAAGCAAATTTTTTAGTGTCACCTCTTGGGATCACCTGCAAAACAGTGGTCACTGGGATGACTGGTCCTACATAAAAGCATTTCCCTCTCCAGGCAGGTTTGTCCTGCAGCACCTGCACTTCCGCACCATAGGGAAATTTTCCACTGGTGAGGAAATCAAGGCAGAGCCCTTGTGGTGAGGGGCATGGCACTCACTGTCCCCCAGCCCATGTCAAGCACCATATATAGAAGGTGAAAGCTGCTCCTTTATTCTCAGAGCCAGAGTGAGGTCCTAGGCTGCCCAGGACAGGGGTGGGAAGGAACAATTTAACCCCTTGTTCAGCTCTCCAAAATCAAGCTTCAGTTATTTTTCCTACTGGTGCAATTTTCATTCCCACTCATCCCAATATTTAGAAGGGAATAAGGGTATCTATGCCACAGTCAGGAGAGGACCCTCCTATATAAACTCCACAAATATCCAGAAAGAGAAATATCCAAGTGCTCTGTGGTAGTTACAGATTGATCACCCAGCTGGAAGACCCAGGGTACAGCTGGGTGACCTGGAATAGATCTGGAATCAGAGCCAGAGCAGAGCAGTGCCCCACAATACTTGGCACTGCTTGTGCTGCCAAAACTCTCCAGCTCCGGCACAGCAGATGCGAATCCTGCCTGCGACATGAAACCAGCCCATGACCACATGGGTCAGCTGCTGCAGAATCGCCGTTTTTCATTTTTTGGCTCAGTCTGCCATGGAAACTAGGGAAACCAGACACTTCCCAGGCTTCCACACACAAAGCACATAGCAAATACTCTTAGTACTGAGGTTAATAAATGTTACAGAAAAGCAGGACTGTCTCCCACTAAGGCACAACACAAAAAGAGGAAAAGGACTGACATGAAGCTCTCGAGCTCCAAGCAAACTCTTAAAGGATTTGCCAGGTGCAGAGAGGGAGATAAATATACCCAAATCAAACTAAAAGAAGGAATTTTAAGTGAACAATAAATGCAAAACAAATGGCACAGGGTAAAACTTGCTTCTCAATGTGATTTCCACAGAGCAGGAAACATTTTTATTCCACAAGAACCAGAGACTGTTTAATCTTTTGCATAAGAAGAACTGAAAGGATCAAGAGTCCAGAGATCTCCAAAGGAGAGGGAGGAAAAAAAAAAAGAAAAGAAAAAATGCAGCCCGTGGCATTGCTGTCACTGCACCGGCCCCTACAGCAGCCTCCTGTGAATCCCAGCTCTGCTCCCAGCCCTGCCCAGGGATGTTAGAGAAGGGGCAGGGAGAAAATCCCTGGCACCAGCACAGGTTTTGGCTTTACTAGTATCACCAGGATTTTATGGGACACCCTGTTTCCTCCCGGAGTGCCAGGACCAGCTCCCTGGTCTCTCCAGGACAGCTATTCTTCCTCAGCAAGTGCACGCCTTTCTCAGGTTTTGTGTTTTCCATCTCGTCCCTCACTCAGCCCGGGGGAAGGGGGGGGTTTGAGGTGTGTTCCCGCAGCAGCAGTGGGGGACGTGACTTACGTCTATCGAGTGCTCCCGCTGCAGGAGCCTCCTGGTGTCCTTGTCGTGGTGGTTGAGCGCCGTGTCACAGTTTTGTGGGCCAGGTAAGGAGTTTTCTGATTGGTTTGTCTGACTGCGCTCCACAGGGATGCTCCCATCCGCATCCACCACATCCAGCTCCTTTTCCAGCTCCTCCATCTCCTCTGGAGACAAAGTAGACAATAAATTGTCTATATCTGGATCTTCACTAACTTGTCGCCGGTATTTGGCCACTTTGGACATCTTGGCTCTCTGGCGAGACACGGTGGCGGTTGTGTGGTACCCAAAGCAGGAGAAAAAAAAGAAGCCGAAGCTCCAAGGCTGCTTCCCGAACGGCAGCAGGTGCTGAAGTGTTAAATCTCAGCAGCTCTCCAGCCCGAGATACGGTGGTTATCCAGAGGGGACACCCCTCGGTCCAAGAGTTGGCCAATAACAGGATCCAGTGGCGGTTCGGGCGCTGGGAAGCCAATGGAGCCCAGCGGGAGGCGGGGAATGGTGCTATCAGAGGAGCCTGAAACCCGAGGACATTCCAGGGAACCGTGCAGAGCTACATGACCAAATTTAGTCCGGAGCATTTCGCCTTTTAAAGGCAATGGGCCAACCTAGTGAGAAAACAGGGAAAAATGCACGAGCTGGCAGGCCGGGAATGGGGGGTGGAGGAGGCAGCCTCAGCCTGTGTCATGGAGGATAGGGGGCTACTAAAGTGGGCAGCGTGGCTACAAAGGGATGGGGGGAGCCTCTGCTGTAACAGTGACAGCTCTTGGCTAAAATCGGCAAGGAAGCACCCACTCCAGAGGAAGTTTTCCTCTTTCTCCCGCTGCAGCATGGGATCGGTGCTGTTAGCCGACGCGCTCTGCCCCACAGGAAAGGGCTGGAGGTGGCGGCGGTGAGGCAGACTGCTTCCATCGGAGGGATGGAGGCAGCAGGTAGCGAGTGCTCCGGGCTCTGCAGACCTGATTCCCCGGGGATTGTCAGAGCTCCTACCGACCCGCAGACCCTGAGGGGCTGTTCCCGCAGCTGCTCTTCCTCACACACTCCCACTTGCCCTCACCCAGCCCCAAAGACATCCCTTTCTTCTGCACAGAGGGAATTCCTGAATCTCCCCTGCTCCTGGTCCAGGCAGTGACCTAAGCCTGAGCTTTGGCTGGCAGCACCAACTTTCCATTTCCCTAATCCATACAGAAGTTTAACTGGCACGTGGCAGTTCTCCCACAGGGATAGGAGACAGGCTTTTCTCTCCAAGTTTACAGGCAGCCTTACCCCATGTCCAGCATTTTGTACACATTTGTTATCCTGCCAGCTTCATCCTGGTTTTCTTCATCCTTTATCATCCTCCTAATATTTACTGCCTGCTCCCAGGCCTCTCTCTGCTGATCCAAGCAAGGAACCCTTTGGTGTTTTTTGACAAAACAGGCTCCCCTAGGATTTTCCTCAGCCTAATCACCTCCTCTGCCTGTCTTCCTGGCCAGATCCCACCCTCACACAGGCACTAGGTGCTCCAGATGAATCTCCTAGTGACAAACTAGACATTCCCCATCCTGACAGGAAATGTACATTCTTGGAGTATTCCAGAATTTCCTTTATCTCCAGCACTGCAGTGCCCAGGTCGTGCTCATATCCTTCCTATGACTCATCAGCACGGCTGAGATTTTTTCCAGATTGTAAAAGAACTTGTTGGTTTTAGTTTCTAAGTGCACGAACTTAAACATTGCTGTGGTAAATTCCATCTCCCTCACTGTTTCCCTGATCCTGCAACCAGGGGGTCTTAGTGCTTGCTTGCACTAGGAGGGATGCAGGCATTCTCTTCCCCACCTGGCTTCACACACAGAGTCATGGAATGGTTTGGGTTGGAAAGGGACCTTAAAGCTCACCATGTTCCAGCCCCTACTATAGGCAGGGACACCTTCCACCTATCCCAGGTTGCTCCAAGCCCCATCCAGCCTGACTTTGGACAATTCCAGGGATCCAGGGGCAGACCCAGCTTCCCTGGGCAACCTGTGCCAGGGCCTCACCACCCTCACAGGGAACAGTTTCCTCCCAATATCCCATGTAACCCTGCCCTCTGGCAGTGGGAAGCCATTCCTCCTTGCCCTGTCCCTCCAGTTCCTGATGAAAAGTTCCTCTCCATCTCTTTCAACTCTCCTACCCCAACGCTGCCACAGCTGAATTTAGTCTTTGCCTGAATTTGCCTGAAATTGCCTGAATTTACCTGAAAGATGGCTTTTGGTGCCATCTTTGCCTGAAGAAGCCAGGTGAGTGTCTTGTTTGTTCCACCTTAATACAGCCCTGAATCTCTCTTAAGGTCCTGTCTGGTCCCTTTTCAGGATACAAGGCTGGACATGTTTTAACACTGTGTGTTTTGGAAGAGAAATTTGAGTTACAGAGTCTGGGGGTGGAAGAAATTAACTGACCTAGGGTGGACCTCAGTGGGTGTCAGGCTCTTCTCCCAGGGAACAAGAGACAGGACAAAAGAAAATGGCCTCAAGTTGCACCAGCAGAGGTTTAGGTTGGATATTGCGAAAATTTCTTCCCTGAAAGGATTTCTCAGTCTTGGCACAGCTGCCCAGGGCAGTGGTGGAGTCCCCATTCCTTGGAGGAATTTACTGGGTTAGTGGTAGTCCTGGGGCAATAGGTGGACTTGATGATCTTAGAAGGCTTTTCCAATATATACAAGCCTATTATTGTATTCTATAAATGTCCAACCCTCCAGTATTTCTACGGTATTGTTGTGCTCAGTCATCAAGTGCTTATAAGAGGTGAGCAACAAACTGGAAGCTAATTTCCCAGCTGGAAAGCACACAACAAAAAGGTAGTGAGGAATCACATCTTTGTGTCGGCCTCTTCTTGGAACAATCCAAGCATTCCCAGGTGTGCCATCCCTGGCTCAAGGGACAGGACATGTAGACAGCCCCAGGGACAATCTGCAGTGCTAAGCTAGAGAAAGAATCCTTCTGCTAAAAGGGAAATCTTGAATTTTCTCTGTCTGCCTTTCCTTCATAGTAAATTGTTGTAAACTTTCCCGTGTTGTAACTAGGTTTTCAACAGAATATAATCGCTATCAACACCTTGATAAAATCTCTATTTTGTCATTCCCAAACCTTGATTCTTGTGATGAGAGGTACCGCACACCAAATTCCCTAAGAAGCTGTGAATGTGGCCTGGGAGACTCCAAGTTTCTCCTGAAGGATCACCCATCCTTTCCTGATCTAGGAAAAGATCACCCACTCCTCCCCTGCACTGCAGAGCCAGGCAGAGGTAGCACAGAGCATAATTTTGTGGGGAAATATTCCTACATTAGCAGAAAGTCAGGGAGAGAAGCAGGGGACACCTCAAACTTGTCATGGTTCGGAGTGGATGGTCTCACTGTGATTTATGTTGGCTGTCACACAGTCCTTTTTAACTGGGATATTGGCACAGTTCTGTTAGACCATATTCCACAGGGTTCTTGGGGCTGTATAAAGAAAACAGTAGAAAAAAAAATTGTGTTTTCACCCCAGAATTAGAGAAGCTTGGATATGTCTGCATTGACTGGTCCTTCATGGGCTACCAACAGCTGGGAAGGGGGATGTGTTTACAGACCCTTGGGCCATGCTCTGAAGCTGGTTCCAGCCACCACAGTGGAATAGTGATATACAGAATCCCAGAACCCCAGAATTTCTGGGGTTGGAAGGGACCTCTGGAGATCATCCAGTCTGGCCCCCTTGCCCAGGCAGGGTCACTTGGTTAAACAGGAACACTTCCAGGTGGGTTTGGGGTATCTCCAGAGAAGGAGACTTCACACCCTCCCTGGGCAGCTGTTCCAGTGCTCTGCCCTCCTCTGTGCAACGAAGTTCTTCCTCATGTTGAGGTGGAACTTCTTGGGGTTTAGTTTATGGCCATTGCTTCTCATCCTATCACTGGGCAGCACTGAAAAGAGTCCGTCACTATCCTCTGACACCCCTTGGAGGTATTTGTCTGGATTGATGGGATCCCCTCTCAGTGTTCTCTGGACTCACCAGGCCCAGCTCCTGCAGTCTTTCCTCATCAGAGAGATTCCAGGCCCTGTGTGGTTCAGAGCACTGGGATGCTGTGTGGCTTGGCACACAGGCCCTCTTGGCAGCTCTGAATCCATTAGTCCTGGATTTATCGGAGTCCCATCTCCATAGCAAACAACACCTTGAGGGCACTAATGAGTATTTCCAAACCACTGGCTTTGAAGCACCACAACAAGCCATTAAAGAGGAGGGACAGAGACAGAGTCAGATTAAGCAGCTTTTCCAGGCATATTTACAAACTCTGGTAGAGCTGTGAAAACTTTCTGTGCCCACACCTCTCTCATCGCCACCTGGGACAATCCATCTGCTTTTATTCTTCCCTATTAGCTGATAAAGGACAACTGAACTTTGAATGGATTTTTCTAGCCTGTTATCTTTCTCTTTCTTTCAGAGCCCACAGAAGGAGAGGCTGAAAACTGATCTTTTTATCATTTTCTAAGCTGTTCACTGAAGAATGACATTTTCCCCTGGCCACAACAGGCGGTGGATGTCTTGTGGCCAGGGGAGAAATCTCCTCTCTCCCAAACCCAGTGCATCTTTATCCAAAACCTCCTCTCCAGACACATGCTTACATGACAACAAGAGTGGAGAAGGTGATATATTTTGGGAAGCTAACCAAATCCTGGCTATGGGGAAACTCAGAAATCCCAGAAAGCCCTTGGATATCTTCCATGAGCCTGCCCGAGGGTGGCACAAAGTCCCTTGGGTGATGTAGAAGCTCCTGCACCTCAGGGACTCATCATGTTTCTCCAGCTCTCCTACAGCTTGTGAAAGGTGGGACCAGAATGACCATTTAGCCTGATTTAATCTACCACTCATAAGGGGAAAGAATATGGGCTACAGCAAAGGATTGCCACCCTGATAAGGGTTGGATCAGTCACAACATAATAGAATTGCTGAGTTTGGAAAAGCCCTGTAAATTTCCCCAGCAATGCCAAGGCCACGACTAGCCCATGTCCCGAGGTGCCACATCCATATGTTTTTTGAATCCCTCCAGGAGTGGTGATCACACCACTGTCCTGGGCAGCTGTGCAGTGCCTGACCAACCTTTCCAGGAAGAAATTTTCCCCAGTATCCAAACTGACTAAAATGGCCCAGCTTAAGGCCATTTCCTCTTGGACATGTCCCTTGTTCCCTGGCAGCAGAGCCTGACACCTGACACCTCCCTCCCTCCTCTCTCCTGTCAGGGAGTTGTGCAGAACAAGAAGGTCCTCCCTGAGCCTCCTTTTCTCCAGGCTGATCCCCCCAGCTCCCTCAGCTGCTCCTGGTTCTCCAGCCCCTTCCTCAGCTCTGTTCCCTTCCCTAAACACGCTCCAGCCCCTCAATGTCCTTCCCGAACTGAGGGGCCCAGAACTGATCCCAGGACTGGAGGTGTTGCCTCACCAATGCCCTGCACAGGGGGATCAAGTCACAGCAGTGCCAGAGGACACAGGAGTAGGGAGAGTTGCTCCAGTGGCTGAGAGAGGCCAATATTTCCTACTTTTCCCATCTCTCCTTCTTGGCCAAAGCAGAAACAACAATACCACAATACCTGTAGATTCCCAGCAATCTCCAAAATTGCATCACCTCTACTCCCTCACCTTAAATGAAGGTGAAGCAAACACACCTGCTCATGAAACAGTAGGAGTCTTTTAAAGCATCAAAAACCAACACAGCAGGTGGAGCATTCTAGCTCCTTCATGGTGCTTCAGACCATTACTTATTAAAACAATTAAGTCACTGGAGAGCAACTTGTTTTGCATTCAGTTTTTGCTACCGAATGATTTGCTGCCCTTCAAAGAGAGCAGAGTGTGTACTGTTAAATTAGGAGTGGAAAAGAATATGCACTTTACAACTTAGAGAGGCTGCAAACCACTAGGTTGGGCAAGGCTTCAAGGCAGAAAGAGGCTGAGGGGGGACCTTCTCACTCTCCACAGCTCCCTGACAGGAGATGGAGCCAGGTGGGGGTAGAGCTGGTTCCAGGGAAAAAGTGATGGGACAAGAAGGAACACCCTCATCTTGTGCTGAGAGCTTTGCAAGCTGCCCAGGAATTTTCTGCTGGCACAAACACTGTTCCCTGGATTGCAGCTCTGCCTGCCCAGGAAACTGACCTGGTGATAGGAATGTCAAGTCCCAGCTCCAGCTGCATGCAGGACCACAAGAACATCCCCTGGGACATGCGAGGTCAGCTCAGCTCATGCAGCAGCATCAGGAATAATGTGGGCTTGGACCCTGACGTTCTAGGCCAGGCTGGACAGGCTTGCAGCAACCTGGTCTAGGGGAACATATCCCTGCCCATGGTGGGGGGGGAATGGGATGAGATTTAAGGTCCCTTCAAATCCAAACCACTCCTTGATTCCATTAAATTTGGGGCAGAGTGGCTTGTCCTTGGAGCAATTTGCACAGGTACAGTTTCTAAAAGAGCTGGAGAGGGACTTTGGACAAAGTCCTGGAGTGACAAGACAAAGAGCTTCCCACTGACAAAGGGTTAGAGGGGTTATTGGGAAGGAATTCCTCTCCTTGTGAGGATGGGGAGGCCCTGGCCCAGGTTGCCCAGAGAAGCTGTGGCTGCCCCATGCCTGGCAATGTCCAAGGTCAGGATAGCCGGAGCTTGGAGCGCCCTGGAATAGTGCAAAGTGTCCTTGCCCATAGCGAGGCGTGACACTGGATGGAATTTAAGGGCCATCGCACCCAACGCATCCCTCGCGCTGACATTTCTCTCCTCATGGTTGGGCAACCCTCCCACCGTCACTGCGCCTGTCACTCAGCGCCGGGGGCGGGGCCAGAGCATGGCGCACGCGCAGACACGTCCCTAATCGTCTCCTCGTCCCGCCCTCCGCTGCCATTGGCCGGCGCGGGGCCGCCGCAGCCAATCGCGCGCGGGGAGGCGGTGGGGCCGAGCAAGATGGAGGAGTACGCTCGCGAGCCCTGGTGAGGGGATCAGGATCGGGGATCAGGGATCAGGGATCGGGATCGGGATCGGGATCGGGATCGGGATCGGGATCGGGATCGGGATCGGGATCGGGATCTGCGAGCGCCAGGAAGGGGCGGAGCGGGGGAGCGGTGCGGGCGCACCCGCGGCCGCTCCTCGGGGCCGCTCCCCGTCGGGGGGGCGGGGTTGACCTTGGTGGGGCCCCCTGAGGGAGGCGGGGGAGGCTGTGCCGGTCGTGCCGCGGGGCCCGTTCGGAGCCTGGGCAGCCAAACTCCTCTGCTACCGAGCCCCGCGCGGCCTCCCGGAGCGCCGAGGAGCCGGCGGGGTCCTGCGGCCTGCACGGCTCACGCGCCTCCGGGGGCGGCGGGCCCTGCACTGACGGTCCCACGTTTGGCCCTTACTCGCAGCCTTGCCTCCGTCCCTCATCCTCAGCTTCCCTTCCAGCCTTCTCTTATCCTTAGTGCCTCCTCATTCTCAGTCCCACATCATCGGCTTCCCTATCCTCAATTCCCCCTTATCCTCATCTCCTCACATTCTCGGTTCCTTTCTCATCCCCCACAGGCTGCTCCCCTCCCCCTCTGCTCCCCATCTCAGATCATCTGTCCTCAATCGCCTCTCATTCTCAGCTCGCCTCTTGTCTCCCCACGATGTACAGCCCCTCCAGTCCTCAGTTCCCCGTTTATCCTCAGCCACCATCTCAGTCCCCCCCATCCTCAGTCCTCCCTCTCATCCAAAGCCCTCCCAATTCTCAGTGCTACCATTTTCAGCCTCCCATCTCAGCCTTCCTTTCATCTACAGCCCACCTCACTCTCAGTCTCTCCCACATCCCACCTCAGTCTTCTCTCATCCTTAATTCGTCTTCAACCTCCCTTCAGTCCCCAAGTCCTCCCTCATCTTTGGCCCCCCAGGCTCCCCTCACGCCTCCCGTGGCCCTGCCCTTCTCCCTCTCCATTTCCATAAGCCTAGCCTGGCCCGCTCCATGCCAAGCTGGCAATGTCTGAATCCTGTTATGGTTCAGGACTGTCTTTGTAGACCTACACAGGCACATCGGTTGCAAGTCTAAGGTTGTGTTTGTAGTAGTAAAAGGATTAAACACAAGCTCAGGTGCAGGGTTACTGAATCATGGGCAAAGTTTCTCATCATGGTGAGGAACTTGGGACAAGGGCCTGGAGTCACAGGCAGGACAGAGGGGAATGCCATTCCACTGCCAGAGGGCAAGGTTAGATGGGATAGTGGGAAAAAATTCTTCTCTGTGTCATGAGGCCTTGGCCCAGATTGCCCAGAGAAGCTGTGGCTGGCCCATCCCTGGCAGTGTCCAAGGCCAGGTTGGACACTGGGGCTTGGAGCAACCTGGGGTGGTGGAAGGTGTCCCTGCCCATGGCAGGGGGAGGAGTAGGATGAGCTTCAAGGTCTCTTCCAGCCCAAACCAGTCTGAGATTCTGCTCACCTTTGCAGACAAGAGACCTGCGACTGTTCATGAGGCTTTTCCCAAACTTTGCAGATTGCTCTGCTGACGTGCATTAAGTTTGTCCATAAACATCACCCCTGCCTTTTCACAGCATAACATCTGGGACATGAGCAAAGTAAATAGTGTTTATTAATAGATTGCTGTGGACTCCAGGTAATCCCAGAATTACTTAGGTTGGAAAAGATCTCTCAGACCATCAAGTCCAACCTGTGACCCATTGCCAACCCGTGACCCCCACCTTGTCAACCAGACCAGAGCATTGAGTGCTGTGTCCAGTCATTCCTTGAACGCCTCCAGGGATGGGGATTCCACCACCTCCCTAGGCAGTCCCTTCCACTGCCTGACAGTCCTTTCTGTTGAGAAATTCCTCCTGGTATCGTCCTCACCCTCCCCAGGTACAGCATGAAGCTGTGTCCTTAATGCTGTGCAGTTGGGATGTTTTGCTGCCAAGCCGTGTGGGGCTGTTGGTGTCCCCCATTGTTCTGGCTGCTGGTCACCCTGTGGTCCTTCTGTTACCCAGCCCTGGAGCTGCTGTCCTGGGGTCAGGCTGGGTCCCTGTGAACCGTTGGCACAGAGAAAAGGTCCCTTTGTTCATTTAAACTGTGGCAGCCTCTGATTCCAGTTGTTATGCAGCCTTCAGGAGGGCTGCAGGATGCTGTGGGGCTTGGAGGGAGGACTCACCCCTCTCCCAGGCAGCCAGAGCTGGTGTGTGGCTGTCCCATAGCCCTGGGAAAAGTGAAGTCTTGCCCTCTGCTCTCCTCATCTTTGGGAAATTTCTGGTGCCATCAGGAGCAGGAACCCAACCTCTTCCACCTGTCATTTCCCTATAGTCAGGGCTCCCCTCCGAGTCAGGGAAACAATTAACAGTAATGTTCTGCTTGTAGATAAGTGCCAGATTAAGAATGAAATAATCTCTTTTCTTCTCCTCCAATTCTTTATGAGGTCAGGCAGTGCCAGGGCTAGAGATACTTTGCATCAGCTCTGAGGGAGTTTGGAGGCGTTGACACATGCTGGCTGTGCTGGCATCAAAGTTGTTCTCTCATTTAAAAGCTGCTCAGAAAAGTTTGGAGAGTAGTTTAAAAGGAAAATTAGGAACCCTGAAGATAACAGTTAATGAGGTTAAAGAGGGAAGCATTCCCTGTTTGGGGTCTCATTAACAAGGTTTCAAGAATAAAGAAGCCATGATTTGGAGTTTGGAATTCCTTGACTTTATGCATAAGGGAAGCCCACTTTATGTAATCCATTTAGATTTCCAAAAAGCCTTTTAACAAGATCACTCTCAGAGAGTTAACAAAGGAAGAGGGTTGGGATGTTTTATTCATAGCAGAGGAGATAATAATCTGCACAGGAGATGTAAGAACAAAACAACAAAAAATCCCTGAGAAAAATGATGTGAGTTTCTTTTCATCTTGGCATCTTGGACGAGAGTGTGTCTGGAACCTTTTCCTTATGCAGGAAAAAGTGGAAGGAAAAGAAATTGTTGAATTATTGAATGCAGTTAGGGCTGAGGGGGTTGTTATGAGATAAGATGAGACCATATGCAGGCATATGGCAGACAAACAGGAGGTGGTGGAGGGTAAAATACACCCCCCCTGCTTCCTGAGGCCTTGTGGGTTTGGGACCTGGATGTTGTTGTCACTGGGGACACTCAGTGGTGACACTTGGGTGTGGTCCTGGTATCTTGGGAACAACCCAGCGATCCAAGGTACAAAAGCGAAGCCAACGTTGAGTGTGACCTGTGCATGCAGGGGTTCTCTTTGTAGGGGGCAGGGCTGGCTGCAGAGGAGGAGGTTTGGAACTAGGTTGTGAACATGAAGAGCCTGGGAGAACACTAAGGGAGAGGGACTGAAAATTAGAGATACTTTCTCCTGGAAGAAAACACCTTGTGGCAAAGCCTGCAGCACAATGAGGGGGATTTATCACCCCTCGCTAGGGGAGGTCTGTAAGGCGGGGAAGTGGCAGGTCAGGGATGATGTCCTCATGTGCAGGAGCTGGAAGCTGTAGCGGATCCTCAGGAACAGAAACATGACATTACAAGTGAAATTGGAAGTGCTCATTGATGCTCCTGCCTGACAGAAACACTGAGCTTGCTATGGTGCTCTGATTTGTGACCTGCATGCTGTTGTAGGCTGATTTTTGCATTTTCTGATGATTGGCAGAAATAAACCATAAATCACCTGGGTGCTTGGCTGGAAGATCTAGATACAAGATGAAAGAAACCAAACAACTTTGTTATTCTGCGCTCTGAAATTACCCACAGTGACACCAGAAGTTAATGGCATCTTAAAGCTCACCTAATTCAAGAGTTTGGTTTAGAGTTGCAAGGCTCCAGTTCTTGGCAGAGGTTCTGAACCTGTAAATAAGGGTCCCTTGTCAGATACTGACAGCCTGTGCTGCAGGAAGGTTCTATGCAAGGTTTTCCTGGCTGCTCTGTGGTGTTGGAGCAGGAATTGTGGGTGCTGTACCTCTGAAGAGAGATCTCTTTTGTTGGAATGGACTTCAAAGATCCAGGATGCATCAGGAAAAACCTTTCCAGCTCTGCAAAGGTGACTTTGAAGTCTCACTTAAATCGGCAGAGCTAATGAAAAGGACGAGTGATTCAAGAAAAAGTGTTTTGTGCCACCTGGGAGCTGCGTCTCATGGAATTTGGTACCTCAGTTCTCTGTAGGTCAAGAGAAGAATGAGATCAGGGAATTAAAAGCTATTTACACTATGTAAATAGTGTAAGGCAGAGCTAGAATTCTTCAGGAGTTTTCCATGATGGAAGTATGTCTCTCTGCCTTGTGTGAGGAGTTCAGGCATTTCTATATATTTGGTACTTCCTACTCCGGGGAAGTGGGCCAGGAGACTCTGGCAAAGGTTGAGTCTGTTTTGCTGTAATATTCTTGATTTTTTGTTGCTGCCTGCTCAGTTAGCTGGATGTGAGATGGTATAACCACCAGGCTCAATCTTCACCCCAGTTATACCAGTGCTGAAGTGCTGGATCCATCCCACTCACTTACATGGTTTAACATGATGAGATTTAATATTTTCATCTCTATTTTTCTTTCTAGTCCCTGGAGGATAGTGGATGACTGTGGAGGGGCCTTCACCATGGGGGCCATAGGAGGGGGCATTTTCCAGGCTATCAAAGGCTTCCGAAATTCCCCAGTGGTGAGTAAAATTCTCTGAAGGTGCATTGACTGCAGTCCTGCCTCCACTGTCCTTCCCCAGGGAGTGTGGCAGTGAAGGGGAAGGAGAATAAATCCCTGTGCAGGGAGCAGGGCTAATTAAAGACCTCTACGTTGTTAATCTACACCATGAGAATCTGTCCTGGTTCAAGATCTTTCTTCATCTTTTGGGATAAAATTGCTGCTTCCCCGTTTGCTCTAGTGTCCGCAGTGGGACACTGGTTGCTTGTTCCTCCCTAAATGATGATCATTTCCCTCAGGATAGGAAGTGCAGCAGGAAAGATTCATCTGCCTGTGGTTCTGTCTGCATGGAGGGACATGAAGACTAGGCTCTCCTTCCTCTCCTGGCCTTTCCCTTTCTTTTAAAACATGGAATGACTCAAAGAATCTTTTTCTCCTTCAGATTTATATTAAAGGGTATATTTTTCTTTAATTAATCTCTTTTTAATCATTGCCATTTTTATTAGCTCTATTTCTAATGCTCAGATTTGGTTTCAATGCAGGAGTGAGTAAACATGGAAGTGAAGTTTTGCTGATACAAGTCGGTTTTCACTTTTGGGATATCTGCTGCAAAATCTTGGCTATAAACCCATTGCAGAGACATTTGATAAATTAAGATTCAGTTGCTGCTTGAACATTAATTTTAAAATTTCTCTGACTTCATAGATAAGGTGTTTTTGATATTAGTCTGACTGTAAGCTGTTGGTTTGAGGTGGGTTTAATAAATAACTGTTTCCAAACTAGTCAGATCCTGCAGACACTTCACTTGCAAAGGACTATGTGCTTAATTAGAGTCTTAATTTTGCTTAAGACTTGCTTAATGTACCTATCCCCACTTCTGAGTGATTGTAACAAAAATAAAACTTGGTGGATATTCTTTAAACTGTGTTAAAGTCTGGGAGAATGTGCAGTTGTTCTGTGGGGTCCTGGGTGACATGTTGAGTATTGGACTCTGGAAGGCTCAGCATGACTTTGCTTCTCTTGACTACAAAGACACCTACAATTGCACCTGCAGGAATGACTAAACATAGGACAACTAGTGGGATTGCCCAGCATCTGGGAAGAAAAAATTGTACATGTGAAAAATCACTGCTTATCCTGATAAAATGTTACTGTAATGCCTCCTTCAGTCCCACTGAGACTGTGAACCCAGATTGTTTCCTGCCTGGTGACTGTAATTCGCATCTGTACCTGACAGGAATATTGTATGGGAATGATAAATAGTGAAATAGGTGTAAAGTACACTTTGTCTCAGCTCCTTACAGCTGCTGAGGGCACTCAGAAATGTGTTGGGTCTGTGGCAGGGTTTTGCAATATAGACTCAGCTTGGCTGTAAGATTTTACTGTTTTCTTTTGACTGAATTATCTTATTTTAGGGTGTAAACCACCGGCTGCGGGGCAGTTTGACGGCTATTAAAACCAGAGCTCCACAACTGGGAGGTAATGAATTTTGGGGTTTTGTTGCACAGAATTGACTGTTGTTAGATAACAGAGTTTGGGAATGTAACATGGTGCAGCTACACTGACACCTGCGCTGAGTCTCAGCAGGTTTGTTGGCCCAAGCAATGGGTAAATACAGTTCTGATATATCCAAAAGTGGTTTGGATGGGGAGGAAACAGTCCATGTTCCTGGAATGATAAGACAGCTGTAATAACTGGTCATATCTTAAACAGCAGAGCTCCCTGGAGCCTCTTCATGGTGTGGAAGGAGTTAAGATAAAACTAACTCATTACAAGAAGTGATCCAGCTTGGATGAAAAATCGACCTTGGGGATATCCATGCACGTGCTGTAGAATGCCAGGCTCCTGAGGCCACAGGAGCAGGGTTGGGTGAGGTGTGAGGTGTGACATGACACTCCATCATTGTCTGTAAGGAAGTATGTTAAAAAGGGATAAATCTGGAAGTTCCCTTAGCTAATCTGACCTTGTTAGGATGAAAGTTCCATTATAATCACAGTTTGATAAATTTTCTGTAGTTAATTGTAGATTAGTGAGATCATATGTAAAATGGGGCGAGAGGCCAATGATGACATGTCAAGTTGGAAATTTCCCTGTATTGATTTTAACCTGTATTTGGCTCTTTATGAGTTTGAATTTACTTCATGTCTGAAAGGGAGCACAGTAACACCACAGCATCTGTTGTGCAGCATAACTGGCTTCTTTGCTCTCTCCAAAGTGGCTTTGGTTTGATTTGGAACAGGGAGCTTTGCTGTCTGGGGAGGTCTCTTTTCCATGATTGACTGCAGTATGGTCAGAATGAGAGGGAAGGAAGATCCCTGGAATTCCATCACAAGCGGAGCCCTGACTGGAGCCATTTTAGCTGCAAGAAGTAAGAAACTGGGGATATCAACTGAAAATCTCCTATTCTCTAAATGTTCAGTTCTCATTGTATAGCAAAGCAACAGTCTGTGAGACCCTAATTGGCATTTGCTGTCTCAGATGCTGAAAAATAATCTGAAACTTTTTTCCTGTGCTTAGGAAAGTAATAATCAGTCTCCCTAATGTTCCCAGTGTTCCTTGAAGGAAGGACGGGGGGAGTTGCCCAGTAATTATCCTTTAATGCAGCTTAATGGATGCAAAATTACTGCTCTGAGTCTGTTTTAGGAGAGATTAAGGCATGAAGAGGGTGGTGAGGCCCTGACACAGGTTACCCAGGGCAGCTGTGGCTGTCCCATCCCTAGAAGTGTCCAAGGCTGGGTTGGATGGGGCTTGAAGCAACCTGGAATAGTGGAAGGTGTCCCTGCCCATGGAGGGGGTGGAACGAAATGATCTTCAGGGTCCCTTCTAGCCCAAACCATCCTGGGATTCAATGGATTCTAACATGCAGCAAAGAAATTAAGTGTTGGTTTGTGCTTTTCATTTCCAGACGGCCCTGTTGCCATGGTTGGATCTGCTGCAATGGGAGGAATTCTCCTGGCCCTGATCGAAGGAGCTGGAATTCTGCTGACTAGATTTGCCTCCACACAATTCCCAAATGGTAAGGAGCTGGCAGAGGATGTGTCACAAGGATTTGCTTTGCTGATGTGCCCCTGGCAGTCATCTTATCCTAGAGTGAATCTGCACTGCCCTGCCAGCTCCTGTGGCTGTGGAAAGCCAAGGAGGAGCTGCAGGTGTTGATGACATGAGATTATCTCCCACTGGGAGATGGGAGGTAGCATGGCTGAGAGCAGGGATATCCCTGCTGTCCCTCACTTCTGCCACACACATAGTGGCAGAAGGGTTTTACTCAGGGGCGAGACACAATCGTTTGAGGGAATGGCAGGCAGCAAATTAGGCAAAAGAGGGTGGTTCTGGCAGGCTGTGGTCTGTGTGGGGAACCCCACGTAAATGAGAAGATGAAGACCTGGCAGGTACAGATACATGATTTCCAAAAAGGGTGGTGGTGATTCTCTTCTAAACTGCTTTAATATCTCACTGAGTCACAGACTGTTGTGTGAATGCTTCCTGTGGAAAATCCCAAATACCTCTGTCAAAGAATCCCAGACTGGTTTGGGGTGGCAGAGACCTCAAAGCCCATCTCATTTTACCTCCTGACATAGGTAGGGACACCTTCCACTATCCCAGGTTGCTCCAAGCTCTGTCCAACCTAGGCTTGGACACAGCCAAGGATGGGGCAGCCACAGCTTCTCTGGGCAGCCGGGGCCAGGGCCTCATCACTTTCATAGGGAAGAATTCTGTCCCAATATCCCATCTAACCCTGCCCTCTGTCAGTTGGAAGCCATTCCTCCTTATTCTGGGGGATTCCAGGCCCTTGTCCAAAGTCCCTCTCCAGCTCTCTTAGAACCTCTTCAGGCACTGGAAGGGGCTCTAAGCCTTCTGCTCTCCAGGTTTAACATTGACAGCTCTTCCAGCCTTTCCTCAAAGGAGAAAATGCTCCACCTTATTTTGGGAAGAACACAAACCACTAGTGTTGGATGAGTAGCAAGTCACTAATTTCCAAGTGAATCCTCTCCTGGGTTTGTTCAACAATATTCTTCATCCAATCTATGACAATTTCTGTTTTTTAAAGATGTTTGAAAATTAATTTGCCTTGGAGAAAGTGTATCATCTGTCCATGACAATTAATTCTCTCTGGATTGTCCCACCACAGCTGTGTTGCTCCCTCCAGCAGCACACAGTGGATCAGGAAGCTGACTCCACACTTGTTCCATTTCACTGATTGCTTTATTGTCAGGCAAGTCACCATGGTTAAACCTTTCCAGAGGGGCCATGGTCATGTCAAAAGCACTAATGTGCAAGTTTCCAGCTCCTTTAGATGACTGGAAAGGTTTCCCTCTCCCTCCTCTGGTCGATTTCCCTGTTAGAAACTTTGTCTAGTGCTAGGTGTCCCTGCCCATGGCAGAGGGTAGAGCAAGATGAGCTTTATGGTCACAGAATTCACAGAATGACCAGGTTGGAAGATACCTTAAAGATTGAGTCCAACCCATGCCCCAACACCTCAACTAAACCATGGCACCCAGTTCCACATCCAGTCTTTTTTTAAACACATCCAGGGATGGTGACTCCACCACCTCCTCGGACAGGCCATTCCAGAACTTTATCACCCTTTCTGTAAAAAACTTTTTCCTAATATCCAACCTATATTTGCCTTGATGCAGCTTGAGACTGTGACCTCTCATTCTGCCAGTTGCTGCCTGGTGAAAGAGACCAGCCCCACCTGACCACAGCCACCTTTCAGGAAGTTGTCGAGAAGTGATAAGGTCACCTCTGAGTCTCCTTTTCTCCAGGCTAGACAACCCCAGCTCCCTCAGTTGTTCCTCACAGGGTTTGTGTTCCAAGCCCCTCACCAACCTCATTCCCCTCCTCTGGACATGCTTGAGTGTCTCAACATCCTTCCCAAACTGAGGGGCCAGCACTGGACACAACACTCAGGGTTTGGCCTCACCAGTGCCAAGTACAGGGGAAGAATGACTCCCTGCTCCTGCTGGCCACACCATTCCTGATCCAGGCCAGGAGCCACTGGCCTTCTGGGCCACCAGGACACTCTGCTGGCTCATATTCAACCGGCTGTCACCAGCACCCCCAGGTCCCTTTCTGCCTGGGCACTGTCCAGCCACACCATCCCCAGCCTGTAGCATTGCAGGGGGTTATTGTGGCCAAAATGCAGGACTGGGCACTTGGGCTTATTAAACTTCATCCTGTTAGACTCTGCCCATCCATTCATTCCAAGTCTCTCTGTAGAGCCCTCCTACCTTCCAACAGATGGACACATGATCCTAACTTAGTGTCATCTGCAGATTTACTAACGAAAGACTCAATTCCCTCATCCATGTTGTCAATAAAGATATTAAACAGAACTGGCCCCAGCACAGACCTCTGAGAGACACCACTGGTGCCTGGCCCCAGCTGGATGCAGCCCCACTCACCACCACTCTCTGGGCCCATCCAGCCAGTTCTGAAGCCAGCACAGAGTGCTCCTGTCCCAGCCCTGGGCTGCAGCTTTTCCAGGAGCGTGCTGTGGGAGTCAGTGCCAAAGGCCTTGCTGGAGTCCAGGCACACAACATCCACAGCCTTTCCTGCATCCAGCAGGCAGGTGACCTGGTCATAGAAGGAGACCAGGTTGGTCAAACATGACCCAACCCTCCTAAATTCCTGCTGGCTGGGTCTGATACCCTGGCCATCCTATAAATGCTGTGTGATGACACTCAGTGTAAACTGTTCCATGACCTAACTGGGTACTGAGGTCAGGCTGACTGGCCTATAATTACCAGGATCCTCCTTCCCACCCTTTTTGTGAATGGGTGTCACATTGGGCAGCTTCCAGTCATCTGGAACCTCGCCAGTGAGCCAGGGCTATTGGTAAGTGATAGAGATTGGCTTGGCAAGCTCAGCTGCCAGCTCCCTCATCACCCTGGGGTGGATCCCATCTGCTCCCAGGGATTTATAAATATCCAAGCAGCTCAGCAGTTCTCTGACTGCCTCCTCTTGGAAAATAGGGGGACCATTCTGCTCCCTGATTGAGCAACCCAAGAGGACAGTTATCCTGAAGGCAAGTCTTCTCACTAAAAACTGAGACAAAGAAGGCGTTAAGCACCTCTGCCTTCTCCTCATCTGCAGTTCCTAAGTTCCCTTCTGCATCTAATAAAGAACAAACATTAGTCTTACTCTTCCTTTTACCACTAATATATTTATAAAAACATTTTTTGTTATCCTTTACAAAAGTCGCCATTTTAAGTTCAAACTGAGCTTTAGCGTCTCTAATTTTTTTCTTTCATGCTCTAGCAGCCCTCTTAAATACTACCTGAGAAACCTGACCCTCCTTCCAAAGATAATATAGCCTTTTTTGATTCCTGAGTTCCTTCAAAACCTCCTTGCCCATCCAGGCTGGGCATTTGCCTCGTCGACTTGTCTTTTGGCACACAGGGACAGTCTGTTCCTGTGCCCTCAAGATCTCCATTTTGAAGCACACCCACCCTTCCTGAACTCCTTTATTTTTAAGGACTACTTCCCAAGGAACTCTCAATAAGTCTCCTGAATAGACCAAAGTCTGCCCTCCGAAAGTCCAGTGTAAAAGTCTTATTAATGTTCCTCTTGACTTCACCAAATATTGAGAATTTTATAATTTCTTGATCACTATGCCCCCAGTGGCCTCCAACCACCACATCTCCCACCAACCCATCTCTATTTGCAAATAATAGATCTAACATAGTCCCTCCCCTGGTGGGCTCACCCACCAGCTGCGACAACCCAAATCATTCCACAATTCCATGGATTCTATGAAACTTGGAGAGAAGTGGTTTGTCTTTGGAGCAGCTTGAACAGTGTACTCTTCCTAAAAGAGAGCTGAAGAGGGGTTTCAGACAAGGTCCTGGAGGGACAGGACAAGGGGGAATGGCTTCCCACTGCCAGAAGGCACAGTGAGATGGGATGTTGGGAAGAAATTCTTCCTCTGAGGGTGTGAGGCCCTGGCTCAGGTTTTCCAGAGAAGCTGTGGCTGCCCCAGTGCTGGAAGTGTCCAAGGCCATGTTGGTTGGGGCTTGGAGCAACCAGGGATAGTGGAAGGTGTCCCTGCCATGGCAGGGGGTAGAATTGGATAAGCTTTAAGGTCTTTTCCAAGCCCAACCAGTCTTTGATTCTATGCAACTTTTGAAACTTTTTATGAAACCCAAACAATTCCAGGGTTTATGATTCATTTTAAGAGGGATTTATATAAACAAACCAGCTGTGATTTCTGTTAATAGGAAGAATTGCCTGCATTTTGGTATTTATTTGCCTTTTCCCCTGTCCCTCCTCCAGGCCCACAGTTGTCAGAGGATCCATCCCAGCTCCAGCCACCCCCATTCAGCGACTACCGACAGTATCAATGATGGTGCCCGACCACCTCCTCCCCCCTCCTCCTCCTCCTCTTCCTCCTCCTCCTCTTTTCTCTTCCTTCCCTGTCCCTGAGTGGTCCCACCTGGAGGATGTGGAGGGGGTTTATACTCAACACCAGTGGTCGTCCCTTACACACCACACGAGGAGGACCTGCAGCATTTCTCAACGTCAAACTGCTCAGGAGAACTTTTAGAAAAGAAAATCTATTTATTCCTGATATATTCCATTGCTGTCATGTTACACATGTCTGGTAGAATACAAGGAAGTTTGAGACAAGGACCAAATGGAGTCTTGTCATCCTTTGGACACAAACTGGAGTGAAAGTCTTGGAGTCTCCTCTGGGATGTTGTGCCTGCAGTGAACACAGCTGGAATGTAGCCTTTTCCCTGTTAGATTTAGGTTATGGGGCTGGAGGGGGAAGCATTGTACCTGCTGCCAGCATGGCCTCCTGCTTTTCATCTCAGATCTTGACCTGAGCAGAGTGACCATATCTGCTCTGTGGTTTTGTCCTTAAACTCCAGCTGTAGAAACCCCTTCCCTCTTGCCAGCAATTACAGAATCACATCCAGTGAGTTTTTTTGTTGTAACTCGTTAATTAACTAATTGACACCGTTGCTTGCTGGCAGTTCCTGATACAGTATGGAGCCTGGGGGATTTCCAAAGCTGGGCTACATCCAAACAGCTCAGCAAAAGGACACCCTCACCTCTGAGGGATGGCAGGGACAGGTGGCACAGGGGCTCTAGCGGCTCTGCCTACACTCCTTCCCCATAGGTTAGGCAATGGCCTTCTACTGCCTGAGCTGGGCTTTACTGTGCTGACCTCTGCCTCTCCAAACCCCCTGATAATCACTGTCCCCTGTGCACCAGGAGAAGCCTCTGCCTGAAGCATAGTCCTGCACTGCCCCCACCCTACCTGTGTGTGACACCTCTCCTGCCCTACTGAGCCCCAAGGGAAGTCACAGTCCTGGAGCTGTCACCAACCAGGGCCATTTCCTGCCCTGTCACCACCACAATGCCCAATTTCCTGGTTTATTCCAGCCCAGTTCAGAGTTGACCGCAGCTGGAGGGATCCCACTGCCCTGGGGCACTCCTGCCCTGCTCTCTTCCCCACCTCAAAAATGGACACAGACACAGCAGTGACACTGAACTATTGACCTTTTTATTTCAATCAGCTACAGCAGCTCTATATTCCCTACAACACTGTCCTTCCTCCCGACAGTGAGGGAGCCGAGGACTGCGGTGGCAGCGCGTTGTCTTAAAGCTTAGTATTAAATATTAAATATTCTTTCATTTATGTTTACATTACTTTGTCAAGGAAAACAGAACAAAACAAAAAGGACAATTAAAACTTTAAATTACATGAGTGTGTGCCCATGCCTGGGGCCGCCCCAGCCAGGCACTGCTGTAGGGGATATGCAGAACTCCTGGTGTGTGAGGAGCAGGATGTGCTTGGCTGTGTGGGAGCAGGAAGCTGTTCCCTGTGCTGTCGGAGCAGCAGGTGATCCCGGTGCAGCTAAAACACTGTCTGGAGGAGTCGGGAGTGCCCCTGCAGCCCCAGCACAGTGTGTGGGGAAGGGGCTGAGGATTTGGTCAACAACTTTGCTAAAGGATTTATCCAATTCTTTTTTTTTTTGTTTCTTTAAGAAAAAAAAAACAACAAACCAACAACCCCAAATGGTTTTGAGTCTTCCTTTGATTTTAGCAAAGACAAGAGTTTAAAAAGCACTTAGGAAGCTTGTACTAAAACCAGGCGCTCTCAGAGGAGAGAGTCATCTGTGCACCCCCCTTCCAGGCCGTAGCGGAATTCCTGCAGGTTGGACACCCCATAGAAGTGGACAAAGGCTGCAGCCACCACCAGCACGTGGAAAATCTGATGAGACTGGAACTGCAGGGAAGCAAAAAAGCCTTTAGACCACATCAAAGGGGACAGCAACATTATCAACACCTCCTCTTCCGCTTCGCTGCTCCAGGACTGTCCTCTGTGCTCTGCTCCCCACTCTTGCACCCAGCAGCGATTTCCACCCTGTACTTTGCCCTGCCCACGCACAGAACCTGTTCAAGTCTGGCTGCCAGCATGTGCTGAGGCACAGCCGGACACCCCCAGCCTCCAGCCCCTCAGTGCCCCCTCCCCTGACCCCAGAGCTGCCCCCAGACAACCTGTTCACCCCCACACTCACCCAGATGTCAAACTTGCCCGGGAAGAAGCGCTCAGGGATGCGGGCAGCGTAGAGTCCGGCGCCCGTGATGTACATCACAGCCATGAGGAAGAACCAGCCCATCTGCCCCACCGTGGTGGCCTTCACAAAGCCCTCGGCAATGGTGAAGTGCATGGTGGGCACAACCCCACTCAGTCCCAGCCCCAGGAACACGCCTGCGGCCCAGAGAGGAGGTCAGGGAAAATAGCTCAAGTGTGGAGGGGGAGCCACTCCTCCCACAAACTCCCCTTGATCCCTCATCCTGTGCTAGGGAAGCATCTTTTCTTCACTGAATTAATAGAATATCTCAAGCTGAATAGGACCCATATGGATCATTGTGTCCAACTCTTAGCCCTGCACTGGAGAACCCCAAACAATCTGACGCAGTGCCTGAAAGCGTTGTCCAAGCACTTAAACCTCTCCAATCCTCATGGCACTTATCCTTCACAAAATGAGGGGCCCACGGCTCCACATCCCAGGTAAACAGCCCCTATGCTCACTGGGCAGAACCCACCCAGTGTTTCTTATGCACGACTGCAGCAGCTCCCACTCCTGGCTATGGGAATGGACATTTTGGAAGGTGCCAGCCTTTTGGATTGCACTGGGAACACAGCCACCCCTTCCAAGAAAGTAATTTCTTGCAGCTCCTGAGGAAGGAGCTCAGCAGCAGCTGAAATGTTCAACTCTGGCATCTGATGAGTTGGCAGAGAACAAGTGGCACCATAGTGACACTGGCCTGGGGAGGCTCTGGGTGGCTTTCGGCTGGATCCTGCTCATGCTGGGGGCACAAGATGAAGTGGGGAGGAGCCATGGGGATGTGAGTCCTGCCTGTCCCCTGCCCTCATCTGAGGGCTCTCAAGTGGCCTCTGTCTCAGCATGGTCCCTCCTCACTCATGTAGCCAGGACAGTGTTCTGAGAGACATTTGCTTCAGGACCCCTGGGACTTGGGGGAGGGAGGTGTTTCCTGGTGCTCAGCAAGGCTGATGGGATCTGCCATTAAGATTGGGGTAAATTGGGGTGTGGGGCTGGAGGCAGCCCCCCACTCCACCCCCAGGAAGGCAGGAACCAGCCAGCCTGGTAGGCAAGAGCTCAGGAATGCCTTTCTCCTCCACCCCAGCTGCAGGTTCCTGCTGCTAAACTGCTTCCCAGAGAAGGCAGGAAAGGCACAGCCCCAGCCTGCCCAGGGCTATTTTTAAACTCCAAGCCTCAGGCTCTGCTCAGGAGATGAATCCCCAGCACAGCAAGAGAAGACAGGAGGCTACTCCCTACAGTCCTGTGTGCTGCTCAGGGGGAATGAATCCTGCAGGTGCCCAGAGCTTCTCCCAAATGGGATCGGCCCAAAGTGCAACCCAGGACTCGTGGGAGGAGGGAGCTCCTACCTGCTCTGGTCTGCCTGTGCTTGGGGGTAGCAAATCGGTCCCACTGTGCCACAATGATGGCAGAGATACCCAAGACACAGACGATGGAGAGGTAGATGAGTCTTGGCTGTGGGGAGCAGTAGAACGAGTAGTAGAGCCACGGGACGAAGCTCCCCATGATCAGCAGTGCAATTCCCGAATAATCCAACCTGCAGGCAGGGTGCAATGACAGAGAGCCACAGGTGAGCCCCAAAATCCACCCCCTCCATGTGTGGGAACTGTCCAGCCTGCACCTGAGTGGAGTCACTGGGCAGGAGGGGTGTGCTGGGCAGGTGTGACAGGAGAAAAGGCCTGGGCACAGTGGGAATGCCGGGGGGGTGCAAGAGGAGGATGGAGCTCAAAGCACTGGGAGAAAATCCCTGTGCACATGGATCTGTGATCCTCTACTCATCTCACCACAGAAACATAGCCCCTGAACTGCCCCCATTGCCTTCCCAGCAACACAAGGGCATTCCTGCTGGATTTGTTCTGGAGACAGAATCCCATGGGATCTCTGGTGGTTGTGCAAAGGGGATGGGCAGGATTCCCAGCAAGCAGCACCCAAATAAATGCCTTTAACAGCCATATGGGAGCAGAATGTCACTTGAGAGCCTCACTGCAAAGGCTGATGGGAGCTTGACCCTTGGAGCGGCCCAGGAACAGGCATAAACCACTGACCAGCCTTCCCATTCTCCTGGGAATCCTGTTTGTGTTTCTTCTTTCCATTTGGCTTCAGTCCAAACTGGATCCAAACCAGAAGTTTTTAAAAGCACCCAGTAAACCGGAACCTGCCAAACTGGCCATGGCCCCCAGCTGCCCCATGAGAGCGAGACCCCTCCTCAATTCACTACTATAAGGGGCATAGAGCCTGTTCCCTTGGGAGCACAGAGGCCATTCCTGTGGGAGCCAAGATCCTGTTCCCTTGGGAGCTGCAGGGTCCCAGGATCTTTCTCATGCACCCGAGGCCCCTGACCTGGCACATTTCAGGTGCTCAGGCAGAACCCTCCAGAACCCTGTTATGGTTCCCCTCAGTTCCATGCTGGATTGGGTTTTCACTGTCTTCCCCCAGGGATAAAACATTTGCGAATGCACTGCTTTCCAAGAGGAAGTGCTGCAAAAACCCAAAACCTCCCAGGAGACCACACAACCACACTCATGCTGACTCACTTTGAAAAAGTCCGTGAGACCTTCTCTGAGTGACAGTACACAGTGTGGAAAAGCCAGGAGAAGCTGAGGCACAGCACTGCTCCCAGGAAGAACATCCCGAACACCACCTTCTCTTGGAGAGGAGCCATAAAGTACATGTTGGGCCGCAGCATGGTTAGGATCCCCAGGCAGAGGAACAGAACAAACCCTGCAGGAACACATGGAGAGGGAAGTCAGGGGGACAGTGGGGAATTTCAGCAAAGCCAGGATAAGAACAGCCCTGGCCATGCTCCTGGAGGTGCTGGATGTATCCCAGGGGTGCTCAGTAACCCACAGTGGGTCCTTGGCTGAGGCCTTTGTTTGTGCAAACAAGAAGGGCTGGCTGGGGTCAGGGGAAGGGGCAGGCACAGGGCAAAGAGCTGCTGAGCTGCTGTTTCACAGGGTCATGGAATCACAAACTGGTTTGGGTGGGAAGGGACTTCAAAGCTCATCACATTCCACCCCCTGCCATGGCAGGAACACCTTCCACTATCCCTGGGTGCTCCAAGCCCTGTCCAACCTGGCTGTGGACACTTCCAGGGATGGGGCAGCCACAGCTTCTCTGGGAAACCTGGCCCAGGGCCTCACCACCCTCAGAGGGAAGAATTTCTTCCACTCTCCCATCTATCCCTGCCCTCTGGCAGTGGGAAGCCATTCCCTCTTGTCCTGTGACTCCTGGCCCTTGTCCAAAGTCCCTCTCCACCTCTCCTGGAGCCCCATTAGGTACTGGAAGGGGCTCCGAGGTCTCCCTGGAGCTTTCTTCAGGCTAAGTATTTCCAGCATTCCCAGCCCAACTCCAAAACAGAAGAGCTCTAGCCTTCAAAGCATCTCTGTGGCCTCCTCTGACTCATTTCAGAGGAACATCCTCTGAGGCTCCCCTGTTTTGCCCAGGACGCATTTCCCTGTCCCACTCCTGCAGAGACTGAGCCCAGCCCTGGTCCCTCTCTCCCAAGGGGCTCCAGGAGCTCCAGGCACTCCATGTCTGATCCTCATGCATGCACAGGATCTGCACAGGGAGCCCTGGGCATTGAGAGGAAGCGGCAGCAAGCCCGTTCTGACCCTAATGCAGGATCTGAGTACCTCCAGCCCCAGGGCTCCCCCTTCCCCACAGTCACCCAGCAGGTGTGTCCAGATGTTGCCGGTCTCGGTGTGAATGCGGAAAATGCTCCGGAAGCAGGCGCGGAAGGAGGGCATGGGGGGCCGGTGTCCGTGCAGGAGGTAATCGTTGTCCTTGAGCCAGTCAGGCAGCACGTCGTACGGGATCACCCGCCAGCGCCCTTCCCACACCTGCAACACACCAGGGGATCATGGCAGCCCGGAGCCCCAAACCCACGGGAACAGCCCAGCCCTGGGATGCTCCTTAGGGAGAGGAAGTTTGGCTTCTCTGACATCAGGTGCCCTGTGGGACCCTGCAAGGCACTCACCCACATCCTGCCCTTTGCTCTCCATAACTTCCCAGGGAGTGATTCCTAGTGGCCCCAGGGAGTGATTGTACCCCCACCTCAGTTCCCACAAAGACTGACTCCCAGTAGGGGGCGATTCCAGGACTCCCCAGGAAGTCAGGGGTGATTAATACCCTCAGATTTAACCCTTCCACATCCACAGACTGTTCCCTGCAGTGGGAATTCCCATTTGATCAGGGAAGAAGCACAGGAGCCACAGTGACTGCAGGCACCGGGTGACACCCCAGCTGGCACTTGGACCCCTGGGCCCCACCCAGGCCCGCAGGAACATCTGAATTGCTCCCAGGTTTCCACCCACCATGGCTGGGCCAACCCCCATCCAGCCATCCCCTTCCCACACCATTCCCAGGGATGCTGCTGGAAGTAGCCCAGCAGAGCTGGAGCCAGCTGCAGCCACGTGGAGCTTTATGTGGACACATCCTGTCACCCTAAACCCAGGGACTGGAGAATCTGCTCCAAAATCAAGACTGGGGGATCGCCACAGGCTCCGGTACCTTGTACACAAACTCTTCCATCTTCTCCATGGCATGGTGAGCCTGCAGAGGCAGGGTCAGCACCCGCACCACCTCCTCCTCCTCCTCGCGGGCCACTGGGCATGGCGGGTCCTCGGCCTGCAGCGAGAAGAGCCAGGAGGGAATCGTTCCAGCCCCTGGGAGAGGAATCATCCCTGCCCTTTTGAGAGCACCTGGGACTTCATCCCTCTGACGGGATGGGCAGGACCCGCCCGTCACCCTCGTTTATGCAACACACTGCTGCCTGACCCATCCCGGGCATGCTAATCCCAGATTTATCCTGTCGAAAAGTGGGATTAGCACCAGGGATTTTCATCCCTACAACCAAGGCTGGAACGGCCGCTTGGCCCAGCCGGGAGACCCGAGCTGGCCCACCCAAGCAGAGGCGGCTCCGAGCTGGGAACGCTCTGGGTCCCGGTACAGCTCCCGCTCTCCTCAGCCGGGAAGGAGTTCGGGAAAGTGATTCCCGGCCCTGTGGAAATGCCGGGGCACTGGAAACAGCCGGTACAGACATAGCGATCCCGGTGACATCCCTGTGAAGGACTATCCCGGCTCCATGCCTGCACGGCAGGAGCAGTTTAGGCCGGCTCGGAACACGGACCGGCCCGAGGAACAACACGGAACCCTTTTCCTCTAGCTCTTAATGGGATAACAGGCGGATTCCCGGCATAATCCGCGAAGACAGAGCGAGGAGACTGAGCCAGGCTCGGGATCCTCTCCCGCCCGGGGGTCTCGGAGGGGCTCACGCTGGCCGCGCTGGTGGGTCCTTGGTCCCCCTTCTCTTCTAGGAGCGGCCCCAGCTCGGCGAGCTCCAGGTGCGCCCGTTCCCGCTCCCGGTCCCGCTCCCGGTCTCGGCCGGCGGCCGCAAGCCCGCTGCCCGCCCCGGCGGGGGCCTTGCGGGACGCCATCGGGGCGGCGGGTGCGTACGGCTCCGAGGCAGCCGGTGAAGGTCCCTCAGCGTCCTTCTGCCGCCGCGCTGGGGGGGAAAGAAGCAGAGTTACCGGGACCGAGGGGGCCGGCGGCAGGGTTCTCCCCGGGGCCTGGAAACAGCGGACGCCCCGCTCCCCCGCCCGTCCCTCACCGGCCGCTACATCCCGCGGGCGGCGGCGGCGGCACCGGAAGCAACGCTGAGAGAACGGGAACGCACAGCGCTGGTTCCGGCCTCGGGGCCACGCCCCGGCCAGGGCCCCGCCCCGAAAAAGAGCGCTCTATGATTGGTCAAGATCACTGTCAGTCTCTCTTTTCTCCCGCCCCAACGGCCGCCGCCCACTGCGATTGGCCGAGCTGCCCCGCTGGGGTGCCGGCGGAAGCCGCTCTGGCCGCGCGGCGCAGCTTTGTGGCTACGCGCTCTGTTGCCCCCTGGTGGCAGCCCGGTGTACTGCGGGGGGACAGAGCCCCTAGCGCCCCGCGTGACACCACGGTGACACCGACACCGCCGTCCGTCTGAATTATCGGCCCCCGGGATGAATTCTCTCACCTTTTGCAAACGTAACTGTCATAATTCAATTTCTCCATCAGAAGATGCTGTAATGAAGAACTTTGTGTTTCAAGCATTGAGTAAAGTCACATCACCAAAACAAATATGCATTAGGCAGGCGAAGAATATGCTTTAGATATGTGGGTTCATTAGGCAGGCAAAAAATATGCTTTAGATATGCGGGTTCGTGTAAATTTTACTGTATTTAACCTTTTGCCCCTCGGTGTGCTTGATTTGTGGAAACCTCCTCTTTGTACCGGGTGCAGAATAAATAATGTTTCCTTTCTATTGTGACTCTGTGTTTAGAGAGCTCCTAAAGTAGGCAACAAGAGGAAACAGACCCTGTCATCCATCTGGGATGTCCCAGTGTCCCAACAGCGGACAGCCCTTGCAGCACCACCTGCCTGCCCACGTGTGGCCATTGAGGGTTTTCCTGAACGGCCACAGCAATTATCAATGGCCGAGGTCACCCCTGGCCTGGTGGGGCGGCTCGTCTTTCCCTGCCCACAGGTTTAATTTCCTTGGCTGACAAGAGCAGGAGACTCCCAGCCGCCGGCTGCACAATGGTGGATCCTGTTCCCCATCAATCATTCATGGCCTTGCTGCTGGAAGAGATTTCTTGGGGACTGCTGGAGTAGCAAGGGGGGAGAGATTTTCCGACCTTCGTGATGTTATATAGGTGCTGGCAGCACCAGGGAAGGTTGGAGGTACCTGGGTCGCCCACTATCCCTGCAGGGTGAGTGGTGTGGGGCTGAAAGGAACACAGGATTTAGAGGGGACATGGGTTTGGAGGGGACATGGAATTTGTAGGGGACACACGATTTGGTGGGGACACAAGGTCTGTAGGGGACATGGGTTTGTAGGGGACACAAGATTTGGAGGGGACACAGGGTTTAGATGGGACAGAGGACTGGAGACATGGGGTTTGAAGGGGACGTGTTTGGGAGAGGACACGTATTTGGAGAGGACACAGGTTTGGGGCTTTTTGGGGTGTTATGGGAGATGGTGGGGATAGAAGATGATCTGGGAATTTTGGGAAGCTGCATCCCCCCACATTCTGCTGGAGCCATGGGGTCCAGGACAAGTCAGGGTTGGCTGTGGGCAGGGCTCTGCTCTCCTCTCCATAGGGACAAATACTGCCGTGTCCCCCCTCCCGGTGTCCCCATGGGTGTCTTGAGCTGCATGAAGTACCTGATGTTCATCTTCAACATGCTGGTGTTTGTGAGTCCCCCTGGGCCCTGTGGGGTGCAGGGATGGAGGGAACCTGTGCCTGGGGACCAGTAACTCCAGCTGGCTCAGGGGTGGGTGACACCAGTCCCAGGGAGGGAACCAAGGGTTGAAGCATCCCCCATCCACATGGGGTGACATTTCTGTCTGGCTCAGGGGTGGGTGACATCCATTCCCAAGGAGGGGACCAAGCCTGGGACATCCCCTGAGCCCATGATCATCTCCTGACCTCCCCCTGCAGGCTGGGGGAACGTGCCTGGCAGGCATGGGAGTCTGGGTGGCCGTGGACCCGGCTGGTTTCCAGGACATCGTGGCCACCAGGGCCGTGCTGAGCGCAGGCGCGTGGCTGCTGCTGGTCGTGGGCATCGCCCTGTCCCTGCTGGGCTTCCTGGGCTGCTGCGGGGCCCTGCGCCGGAGCCGCCCGCTCCTGCTGCTGGTGAGGGAGGGAGGGAGGATGGGTGGAAAGGGGCTACAGGATATGGCCAGGGGGCACTGGGGGCAGGAGTCATGGGCTGAACGGTGGTGTTCCTGGGATGCAGGTGTTCCTGGGGGAGCGAGGAGCTGGTGCTCCTCATCCTCAACATGTCCTGCCATCCACTCCCCACCTCGTGAGTCTCAATTTAGAGCCCAGAGGATTTATAAAGCCACCAAGTAGGGTCAATTCTCTCTGAAGCCACTGGCTTCTCTCACATGGCATTTCCAAGATGACCCCACTGCTGGTAAGGGGCAGAAAAATGCCTGTTTGAGCACCAAGACCCCCATTTCTTCAGCATCCTCAGTCTCTTGCAGACACTGCTTGTTTTTAACCCCTGTCTTGCAGCCACAGTGGTCAGAGATGTGGCATCTGTCCCCAGGAGCTGTACTCATGTCCCTGGTCTCGGGGACACAGGGCACAGGCAGGGCTGGTGCAGAGGAGGGCAGGGATAATGTGAGCAAGCTGCTGGTGGGATCAGGCTTGTCTCTGACTCCTTCACCTGCTGCCTTCCAGTTCTTCATCCTCGTCAGCCTCGTCTTCCTCATGCAGCTCATTGGGGCCGTTCTCTTCCTGGTGCACTGGAAACAGGTACCAACACCATCCCCAGTGTCACCATCCTCCCTCTGTCATGCCATAGCCATGGCTCTGAGTCCACCAGGCAACTGGGGCTGGTGGAGGGACACCCTTCCCCTCACCTCCATCATCAGCACCACAATACAAACTGCAAAGCAGGTAGGGGGGATCCACTGGGTGCCCAATTCCCCTCTAAAGGAGCTTGTCCTGAGCAGAGTGGGAGAGGAACAGAGGAACAGTCCCAGCCCTGGCACCAATTCCACAGGTCCAGCCTGAGCACTTCCTGTCTGAGCTGCAGAGGAACTACGGTGGGGACGAAGGTGCTGAGGTGTTCTCCACAGCCTGGAACACCCTCATGGTCACGGTGAGCAGCCGGGAGGCTCCTGGGGCACGCACAGGATCCACCAAGGGTGACCATGGTGATGATGTTTCCCTTCTGTTCCAGTTCTCGTGCTGTGGTGTTTTAGGACCCGAGGATTTTGGGAATGGCTCCCGCTTCCAAGAGCTGCACCCAGGGATGCCATGGCCACGGGCATGCTGTGCCCGGGATGGGCTTCTGCAGGTGGGAGAATTGCTGGGCTGGGAGCAGTGCCAGGAGAGAAGACCTGGCTACATCCATGAGCAGGTACGGCACAACTCTGCTGAATCTGTGTATGTGTCCCAGCCTCAGCCAGGCTCACGGAGGAGAGCATGAGGGACAGAAACCAGGGACATTGCCTGGTTGTGGTTCAACAGTCCAGTGGCTCCCAAAGTCTTCAGCTCATCCTGCCCCACAGGGGACCCCCCACATCCCCCTGTAACCCAGTCCTCCTCTGGGCTCCCTGTGGCCATGAGGAACATGAGAGAGCCCTTCCCTCCTCTCTCTGCCCTAGGGCTGCTTCTCTACCTTCGGCAAGACCCTGCAGAGGTACATCTTCCTCCCTGGGACCTGCAGCTTAGCTGTGCTAGGCATTGAGGTAATGAGGGGGGACCAGGGACAGGGCAGGAGGAACGTCCACTCTTTGTGGCAGGGGGGTTGCTCAGTGAGGAAAGAGAGCACAAATGGGCTCAGTTCTGTCTCGGGGTACAGAGCCTGCTCTCTGCTGCAGATAGGGCAGGTGAAGGAACAGGGAAGGGTTTGTTTTACTCCCCCTGGGTCTCCTTGCCCTGGTGTCCCTGTGCAGCACCAGGAGAGCTGGCCCAGGCCCCTCAAGGGGCACAATGATGGCCCCAGGCCAGGGATCCTCCAGCCCCTCTCTCCCCCTGGCCTGGCCCGGCCCTGCTATGGGGCTGACCCTTTCCCATCTCCATCATTCCAGATCTTTGCCATGTTCTTCGCCTTCTGCCTTTACTACAACTTCGACTGAGTGGGACAGGGACACGCCCAGGGCTTTGGGAACACCTGAGGACACAGCCTTTCATCACCCAGCAGAGATCAGCTCATCACTGTATAAACGACTCAGACCCCGGGTGGGAATGACTAAATAAAATTTAATTAGAACCCGATAAGTTACAAAGCAAAGAGGGGACAGCGCTAGGAGCATAGCGACACTCTCTCTGCTCACCAGAGGCTCAGCTCACAAAATGGCATCTTTGCCTTTTATACGCTCCAGGTTGCATCAGCCACATTAGTATTCATACACAGTCCTTCTATGTCCTCCCAGCGCTTCCCACAGTCCATGGCTTTGCCCATATATATATACTTGGCTCCTCCTAGGGTCCATGACCTCATTCTTATAAGTAGATTTGGCTCCTCCCAAGGTCTGTCTCTTAGGCCTCTGTGCCTCTCCTTGGTGGAGGCCCTCTTGCATCTTGATTGGTGGTGAGATGTTACCCTGACAAGACTCCCAGCCACAAGTGTCCCCCACTCCCTGCCACCTCTTGCAAGGGGCAGGTATACATGTGGCCCTCCCCCGCATTTTTGACAGCTCTGTTGGCCAAAACTGCCAGGCAGCAACCACACTGTGGGAGGGGAGGATTGGAGGGAGAGCAGAAAACGGTTCAAAACCAAACTGGAACAACAAAAGTACATGTCAAAAAAACTGTAAACCTAAACAGAACTTCTTCTCACCATACTTAATAACTCCTCGTTTGCATGAGCCAATCACTACACCTTATTCATTACAATCCCCCCTTTTTCTCTTGATACCTCATTTATTTGGCTCATGCAAATGAGTCTCATTCCCAATTTCATTACAATACTTGAAATTGACCAACCCAACATTAATCATATTTACTTAAAATTTTCCAACCCAACATCAACCATATTACAACATCCAATTCATATATTGTCTAGGAAAATCAACTTCTCTTAACTTCTTCTCCTTATATCTGATTATATCAACTTAAACTATACTTGAATGAGTCCTAACAGTATCTGTTGACACGGTTCAGGGCAGCAAAAACCTTAGGTCTCCCTGAGAAAATGATTGATGGCTCTCATGACATGGGTAGTCCTCTGTAATAAAAGGCAAGTGACAGACAAAAATGGGAGTAACAGAGGTCTGGTATGGCTTTTACTTCCACCCACCATGCCTTATAGGGTTGCTACCTATAGCAGGTGTGTATGATTTTCCAACCCAGTATTGCCCTCCATCCCTTTGTTACTTCTCCCAATTTTGCCACCTTCCAATTTTAGCTGCCTTTAGTACTTTTTCCATTATGATCTTTTCCTGGTCCTCTGAGCCTTCCCATTTAACAGACTCTAGTAGTTTCCATCCAGAGAGACTGATAACCACAGTAATACACCACATACTAATGTCAATACATTACACCCTCTCCCTTTTGACCAATACAATCCTGGTCTTTCTGCTGGGAGCTGAAGTGTCTTTCCCTGGTGTGAAATCAAGGTGTCTCAGAGACCATACAAACTTGGCTGTCCTTCCTCATTTTCTGTGCTCCTTGGAACATTCTCTGGATTATTTGGGTCACCTCAGTTCATTCCCTCTTAATCCCTGTTTAAGAGTCAGTTTTACCACCTGGTTCAGATGTTAAAGTCCCCTCCTCGGGTTCTCCCACAGGTCCTTTGACTTGGCTTGGGTCCACCCTCGTTCAGTGGTTCTGACGCCCATCTCAGTTGTTATTAGCACTTGAAAGGGACCTTCCCATTATGGTATCAATGGTTGTTCATTCCAGGATTTAATTAACACCCAATCCCCAGGTTTTATGTATCTTGAAGTCTAGAAGGTAAACTTGGAGAATCATTCCTCATTTTCCTAAGTCCTCTAGATTTTGGGCTATGGTCTTAACATATTTCATGACATTTACTTCCCCCTCTTCATAGGTTGCAGCTTCATGGGTTGAAGCTAAAAAGGGTAACCCAAACATCTTCTCATAAGGGGATACACCTAGGTTGGACCAAGGTTGTATTCTAGCCCATAGTAATGCTAGGGGTTATCATCTTATCCAAGACATTTGAGTCTCTACCATTAAGTTAGTCAAGGTTATTTTACGGGTCTGATTCATCCTCTCAATCCATCCAAAACTTTGTGGGTGCCATAGTGTATGTGAATCCCTTTTTATTCCCACTGCTTGAACTATCTGTTGTAAAACCTTGGAAGTGAAGTGTGTCCCCCTATCTGAATCAATCCTCTTCACCATCCCGTACCAGGGAGTAATTTGTTCTAACAGCATCTTGGAGACAATACAACAGCACACATCAGGTATAGCCTCAACCCAGCGACTCAAATGATCACTAAGACCAGTAAGTATTTCCATCACTGGATCTGGGAAGTTCAGTAAAGTCCACTTGTATACTTTGAAAGGGTCTAGGGCTAGTTCCTGACCTCCCGAGGTTACTTTTCTTATTGCCTTTTTGATCACCTTTTGACAAACTCCACATTTACCAATTACTTGTTTTGCTATTCCAAAGACTCCTATACACCCATAATTCTTTAAAAACTCATCACAGAGGGCTTGGGTACCCCAATGGGTCTTTTGGTGTAGTCTGTCTAATACTTCTTTGGTAAGGGGTCTATTTAACATTTGCCTTCCATCTGGGAGCCTCCAGATACCTGCATCATTCTTCTCTGCCCCTATCTCCCTCAATCTGTCCTCTTCTGGTTTACTAAACCTTGGAATCCCTGATTCTTTGTCTTTTGATGTTAGGACTCTGGTGACCCCTTAATATGGACTACAGCAATGTCTTCTGGTAACCTCAGGGCTTCTGAGACTTCCGGGATCAACCTTTCACGTATCAGTCCCTTCCCCCTTGAGTTAAGCAGCCCTCTTTCTTCCCTTATTTCTCTGAAGGTGTGCACTCCTCCAAAGGCATATTTTGAGTCAGTATAGATTGTCCTTTTTTCATGGTCTAGTAGTTTTAAAGCCTGGACTGAAGCATAAAACTCACAAGTTTAGGCTAGTGGACTAGTCAGAGGGCAAGTTCCCTTTTACAATTACCATCATCTTTTGTTCATTTTTGATGGCATACCTGGATTTCCATCACCCTTGTATATACTTTGAGGAGCCATCTATATACAGGATCTTTCCTCCTTGGAGAGGCTGGTCAGTCAGGTCCTCCCTCACCTTGGTTTGCTATTCAATTATGTCCAGACAGTCATGTTCTAATTCTCTGACTGGCTCCCCATACAGGAATTGAGCTGGGTTTAAATACCTATCTATAACTTATTCCAAATCATCCCTGTCTATTAATATGGCCTCATATTTGAGTATCCAAGAGTCTGTAAGCCGCTTTTCAGCCTTTTCGTTTAAGATATTTCTTACTGAATGGGGAGTATATATACTCGTAACTTTTCCTCAAAGGTTAATTTCCAGTTCTCATCTACCCTCAGTGATGCAGCCACTACAGCTTGAATGCACAAGGGCCACCCCCTGCTAATAGGATCCAACAACTTAGACAAGTATGCCACAGGTTTCTAGATCCTCCCCAGTCCTGGGTTAGGACCCCATGGGCCACCTCATGGTCCACATTCACAAATGGGTGAAAGGCCTTTTTTAGAGCAGGAAGGCTGAGGGTGGGGGCAGTTACTAATTTTTGTTTTAATTCTTCAAATCTGTTTTCATCCTCCTCTGTCCAGATTATCTCCTCTTCAACTAACTTGGCATACAAAAACTTAACAGCCTTGGTGTATCCCTCAATCCACAATCAGCAATATCCTAATAATCCTAAAATCTGCCTTATCTTTTCTTTGTTTTTGGTTTTCTCCCTTCCTGGATGTAACTGTCAGCTGCCATTACTAATTCTATGACCCAAATCCGCTCCACAAATTGGATTTTTTTCTTTGACACCCTCAATCCCTGAGTTCCTAGAAAATTTAAAAGGCCTATTGTGGCTTCCTTAACTTCTCCTTCCTCAGTCCTGGAAAGTAACAAGTCATCTACGTATTGTATGAGTTTAATTTCAGGACTCAGGGTAGAGGATCACCAGGTCTCCTCTACGGCCTGCCCAAACAAATTCAGGCATTCCATAAACCCTTGGGGTAACCTCATTCAACTCAGTTGTTGTTTTGTTCCCATGGTAGGATCCTCCCACTGAAAAGAAAAGATGTCCTGACTCTCCTCAGCCAAAGGACAAACCCAAAAATCATCTTTAAGATCTATTACACTGAACCACTGATGTGAAGGTGGAACCTTACTTTAGAGAGTGTATAGGTTAGGAACCATGGGATATCAGTCAACAGTCCTTTTATTCACTTCTCTCAGATCCTGTACCAGTCTGTAGGTACACCACTTGATTTCCTAATGGGTAGAATCAGGGTAATGTGAGGAGACATTCATGATTCCAGGGTTGCGTCCTGATCTTACAGTCAATAATGGGTTGTAACCTTCCTTGCCCTTCCAAGGAGATAGGATACTGACGAACTTGGATTGGGCAACTTTCATCAGTTATTGTAATTGCAATGGGCATCATGTCCAGTTTTCCCTGATTCTTGGGTCCTGCCCATACAATTGGGTTTATTTTCTTTTCATCATCTCCTTGTAATTTGAACAGTTTCACTACCATTTCCCCTTCTATTGGTAACACCCCAATTCCTAATTGTACTTGCAAATCCCTCCCAAGGAGATGATCCTGCTCCCAGTACCAATAATATGTCTCCCATTCCTGTTTTATGACTCCCATCAAAGGTTACCTGTTTGATAACAGGCACCTGAAAACCTTCTCCTTTTGCTCCTGTTACCTGCAAAGACTCTCGGCTCTCCTCACATCCTTTTGGAATCTTCTGTACACATGTTCTCTCAGCTTCTGTGTCAACTAAAAACTCAAAAAACTTCTTCTCTGGGGGGAAATAAGTATAGGGTTATCAAGGGCTCATGATGATATTTTGTCCCCAGAAAATAGAGCCCCTGACACCCCTAGTCCTCTGTCTCATTTTGTGCTTCTCTATACACTTCTAAATTCCTTATACTTTGAGGACAATCCCTCCTCAAATGTCCCTTTGTCCTCAAATGTCCCTCCTCAAATGTTCCTTTGTTCTACAATAAGAACACCTGAAATTCTGATCTTGGTTTGTTGTTGTCTTGGTTTGGAAAGACGGGAGTCTGCTAAGGAACGCAGCAGCCTCCCCTGAAATGGAGAATGTAAACCCTCCCCACCCCTCTGAATTGCTATAAATTTTAAATTAAGGGGGCTTTCAGGCAAAAATATGGGAGCAGGAAATAACAGTTCTTTAATAGGGAAAAGAAAAAAAAAAAGGATAAAATAAACAATGCAGTCCACTAGAACAACACTGACAGAGTCAGAACCCAACCTGACACCCTATAGGTCAGGGTTGGTGCAGTCCAATTGGAAATGTGGCTGCAGTCCTCCTGAAGTATCAGGTGTGGTTCTGTTGGAGCAAGGGGAATCTGTAGAGAAGGATGTCTTCTGCCTCTGAAGATCCAGTGGAAGGAGAGGCAGCTGCTGTTTCTCTGGGGAATCCCGTGGAGAAAGCCATGCTGGTGTCTCAAAAATGTCTGGATTATATCTGGGTAGCAATGCTTGGCTCCTCCCTCTGGGCGGAGCATCTCACAATGGGATGTTATAGTTCTTATCAGTCATGCAGTGACATTCAATAGTCTGTTATCAGCAGATGTCCCCTCCCCAGGGAGGTGTGATTGTGGTCACTCAAAGAGAGAGATAAAGCAAACTGCCCACTTGACAAAGGTAATCTGCCATACAGATGGTAATGGAAAACAACTTGCATTGCAATCTTCAACAGTTGTTCTCACTCCACTATCCAAATCTCTACTTCTTTGAGGACAATCCCTCTTTAGATGTCCTTTTCCCTTACAATAAAAACACATGAAGCCTTGATCTTGTTCTGTTGTTCCTGCTCCACCCTGCCTATCACTGTCCCTGAATATCCTTGGTTGACATCCCCCTCTATCCTTTTGAGGAGTCCTACTCCTAACAGATCGACTTCCTTCTCTTATTGCTGCCACCATAACCTTGGCTTTTGTCTTTGCCCTCTCCTCTTCTCTTCCCACATAAGCCTTCTGAGCCTCTCTCAACAGTTCATTCAATCCTTGTTCCTGCCAATCATCAAGCTTTTGTAATTTCTTCAGATATCTGGCCAGGCATGCATGACAAAACTAACCTTTAATAGTGTCTTGCCAGCTGCTGATTCCCAGTTGATGCCAGAGTACTGTCTCACATTCCTTCCGAGTCTTTCCTCCATGGGGGCTTCGTCCTTCCACTGTCATTCCATCAAAAGCTTTACTCATGTTTTGATTTTGTGGAACAGCCTCCTTTATTCCTCTAATTATCAATGTTCTATATTCCATATTTCATCTCCCCTCCTTGTTGTTGTGGTTCCAGGGGGGATGTTGGATGGGCATCTTTTCTTCCCCATTCTGTGGTCCATTCTGGTGCTCTCTATCCCAGATTCCTATACCTGCTATCCTGATCATTTGCCTTTCCTCTGGGGTAAATAGTATGCCTAGGATTGCATTTTGTCCCACGTATAGGTGTTTGATCCTAAAAACTGATCCACCTGTTCCAACAAACCAATAGGGTCATCTAACAATCCTTTAAACTCTTTCTTAAAAGCCTGCACTGCAGAAGAGTTGAGAGGAGCACTCACAAACCCCATCCTCCCCTTGCGCCCCACCCACCAGTACTTCTCTAAGGGGATATACCCCGACTTGATGATTCTTGTTCTCATTCTCACACCTTGATTTTGCTTTACTTCTGGTATTCTGGCTAGGCTCATCTAGGGTTACCACCTTCTCTGGGGACACTGGTACTTCTGGGGATATTGGTGCACTTTGGGCAATAAGGTAGGCTGGTACTGCTGGAAGTACCAGTGCATCCGGAGCCATGGGAAACGGCAGAGGTAAGTTATCTAGAGGATCCCATTCCTTTTTCTATGACTAAAGGTTTTGACCTCTAAGGGAAAAAATCTCCCCTTTCCAGCAGGGCACATATTCACCTTCCTCCTGATTGTATGGTTCTTTGGCATTAACGTGTATTTGCAGGGCTTGGCAAATCCACCCCTCAAGTGACCCACACTGAGGCTAAAAGATATGATCGGGTCGTATGTCCTCCTTTGTCCACTCTATCATGCAGTACCGTATAATTTTTACCTTATCCTTCCCCTCGTATCAGGGGGATGGTCCCATTTTAATTCCAGGGGGCTATCTGATGGCATATTCCTAGGTACCCTCCTAATTTCTTCCTTAGGCTTTTCCCTGCTCTTTCCCTGTCCCATGTTATTACTTTGGGACTACCTTCTGCTTCTCCTCCTGCCTCTGCCCTGTTGTCTAGCAGTTAGATTTCCCCCTTGGGATCCTCCTCCCCCTCACTGCCCCTTTGCCTGGTAACCAAGCCCCCTCTTCAGGGCTCCCCTGGGGCTGCACTCCTCCCTCTGTGGCTCGTGGTATCCCCTCTGCCTCCCGATGTGTGCTTAATCACTACTGTGCTTGCTCTGCACATCCTGCACGCTTCCACTGCGTCTGTGCCCTCCGCACATCCCACATGTTCCTGCTGTAGTGGCCATCACCTTGCCTTCCATGCCTCCCCACCACTGGGGTTTCCCTGCTCCCTCTCTTCTGCCTCTGGCCTCCTGGGGTTTCCCTGCCTCCCTCCTGAGTGTCCTGCCTCCCAGGGTTTCCCCACCTTTGTCCTTTGTGTCCTGCCTCCTGGGGTCTCCCTGCCTTCATCCCAATTGTCCTGCCGCCTGGGGTCTCCCTGCCTTCATCCCAAGTGCTCTGCTGCCCAGGGCTTCCCCACCTCCCTATTACCCAGCGCCAGAGACTCCTGCCTCTCCAGCTACCTGCCCAACTGTCCAGTGTCCCCTTGTTCCGATGGACTCTGGTACAGGTCCTGTGTGAGGCTACTGGAGCTGTGGCTCCCACACCCAGATTAGGGGCACTGGCCAAACCTCTCCTGTCTGCTCGTGTCAGGTCTCCATGCATGTAAAAAAAAATTACCACAGCAAAAAGGAGGAATTTTACCTTTGCTTTATGGGTTCTCCTCATTCCCAGTTATCCAGCTAGAGTCCAAGGGCCCACCAGAGGTGTGGGATGGGCCCCCAAAATCAGTGAGGCCGGCCTTCCCACTTAAGTGACCTGAGGGGTCTTCATAATCAGTGGAAATATCCCTGACGAGTCCCCCCAAAATTGTTAGAAATGACTCAGACCCCAGGTGGGAATGACTAAATAAAATTTAATTAGAACCCGATAAGTTACAAAGCAAAGGGAGGACAGCGCTAGGAGCATAGCGACACTCTCTCTGCTCACCAGAGGCTCAGCTCACAAAATGGCATCTTTGCCTTTTATACGCTCCAGGTTGCATCAGCCACATTAGTATTCATACACAGTCCTTCTATGTCCTCCCAGCGCTTCCCACAGTCCATGGCTTTGCCCATATATATATATACTTGGCTCCTCCTAGGGTCCATGACCTCATTCTTATAAGTAGATTTGGCTCCTCCCAAGGTCTGTCTGTTAGGCCTCTGTGCCTCTCCTTGGTGGAGCCCTTCTTGCATCTTGATTGATGGTGAGATGTTACCCTGATGTGGGGAATACAAGCACAGAGAGCTCCCAAAGCCTCAAACATACAAGCTTGGAGATAGAGATGGATACAGGGTTTGACCTAAGACCTTGGAGAAGGCTTGAAGATTTAGAATAAAAAATTGAAACTGACACAAAGTAAGAATAAAGATTTGTAGTTTAAGCAGAAAAATGTTTTATGCAAGGAGAAATATGCTTCATGTAAGCGAATAAATACATTATGCAAGATAGTAGAACATTTTAGTCTAGTAATGGAACTTGTTATAGAGTTAGTAAAAAGTAGAAGATAGAGCAATAAGTTTCTGTAGAGTTATGTGATTGGATAAAAAAAGGGTTACAGCATTACAGCAAAATAGTATAAAAAGTAGCAACGAATGATTGTTTTATGAAGATGCTAGTGAGCTTTGTGGAAGTAGCTGATTGGATAAGAAATTTATAAAAGATGTTGTAACTAGAATTAAAACAGCTTCTGGTGTGATGGTGTTGGATGCAACAACGTTATGGTCTCACCTTCCATGAGACTGATTTTGCAATAAACCATCTTTTAATCACCTCATCAGCTGACCCCGTGTACTCTGTATCCCAAACAATTGTTGCCCACCATGTGAGGAAGAACACTTTTTGTCTCAGTTTGGGACCACCCCAGAGGACAATTAAAAGGCTGCTGAAAGGAGGCAGATTCTGTGGAATATGTACACCTGAGATGAGGGTGAGTCGAGCCCTATTTGGTTGCTGAGAGGCAGAAGAATAACTGTGCTTGCTGGATCAAGCCCGGCCTGAGCTCCACTTGGATCACTTGTGAAGAGAGCACAGGTGAGCTCTGGGGAACAGGACAAGAGATGTCCGAAGAACAGAGAAACGTTTATACCTGTTTAAAAATCCTGATAAGATCTAATTCCCATGCCATACCTAAGCAAGAACTTAAAAGATCTTTTAAGCTGGGTACAAAAAAAATTTGCAATTGCAGATCTTGAGTCCGCTTTTACTATGTCTCTTTGGGATGCTGTTGGAGTTAAATTTTATGATGCAATCTCCCATTGAGATTTTACAGCTGCTAAATTGCTCCCAGTGTGTCATGTGCTTACTGAGATATTCAGCAAGTAGTCTAGTCCAGCTGCACCTTTTGTAACTCCTTCAGCTCCACAGAGCCCACTGCTGGCCACTGTGGCTGTGCCTGCTTGGCTGCACCCCTGCCTTGGGTGTGCTTCCCTCCTGCCTCTGCTCCTGCTGCCCTGGCAGCAGCTGTGCTGCAGCTGCAGCTCCAATTATGCTGCCCTTAGCTGCTTCTAACACCTCAGAGGAGGGAAAGATGAGAAGGAGCTTGGAACTTTTAAACAGATTATGGGGGTGCAGGAGCCAGAAAATGATCATACTTCTGAAGAAGAAATTGATCTGCTAGACTCTGGTCCCACAGACCCAGATTTAAAACTTGACTTGTTCCCTCCTGACCCTAGAGATTCCCCGTTCCTTTCCAAATCAAAGGATTTTTCAGAAAACAATTTAAAATTGACTGATTGGGCTGAAACATGGTGCAAAGCAATAAAAGAAAGAAACTTTGACTTAGCACATGACTGGCTCCTAGCTATGCCAGTGAGGTACGGCAGGCAGAACATAAATCCAAGCCAATGACACATGACAAGATTAAAGACTTGCAAAAAGCTATTAAAGACAATGGCTTAGGGTCACCATATTTTAAACAGCTGTTGAAAGGCATTTATGGTAATTATGATTTAACACCTTATGATTGTCATTATGTCTCATCCATCATTCTAATGGACTCGCAATATGTTTTGTGAGATTTAAAGTGGAGAAGGCTTCTTAATAGGATGATAAAAAATTATGCAGGAGGTGCAAATGCTGCTCTTACAATTGCCCATCTGGCTGGAGGATTGCCTCACAACAGAGCAGAGGATCTAGCAGTTGAATTACCTAGGGTTGTGCTTGCTGACACTAAAGATGCTGCTCGTAAGGCAGGGAGCCCTGAAGGGGTCTACACACAAAGAAGGCAAGGAATGTCTGAGCCATTAACCACCTTCATAGATCACTTAACACAGGCCATTGAAAGGCAGTCTGATGACAATTTAGTCCTTCCATGTATGCTTGTATGCTTTGTAATCTTGCCTTTGCAAATGCTAATGAAGAATGTAAAAGATTATTTGTGCCTTGGCTGATATACAGCCAGACCTGCCTCAGATGGTTGAAGTTTGTAGTAAAATAGGCAGTCCACAGCATATAGCTACAATACAAGCAGACACTTTAGGAAAGAGACTTGAAGAAGCCTTTGCACCACAGGCAGAAGTGATAGACCACTAACTTATAAAAACCCTCACTGCTCTTAACACCTCAACAGAATACTTTTAAGGCAGTAATGCAAGCAGAGACTGTTAAAAAAGTATGCTACTGATGTGGAAAGCCTGGACATGTAATGGAAAGCTGCTTAGAGCCCACAGAAAGCACAAAACCACTTACTTTTTGCCCTAAGTGCAGGAAAGGAAGATACTATGTAAGTCAATGCCACTCAAAGTTTGATGATTCTGGGAAGCCTTCGTTGGGAAAGTTCTGGAAGTTTCGTTGGGAAACTCAAAAGTGAACGTACAGCAGCACTGCGTGACAACACCAGTGTAGTGGCAGCCCAACAACCCGAAAACTTCATAAGGGCAAATCAAACTGGAAACTTCAGCCAGATACCATTTATGAAATTATCAGTAATTTTGCAAGCAGCCCCAAGTTGTTGCCCCCAGAGGCACAACGTGAACTGGCAACTTCCAAATTAATACTTTTTATGAATGAGATTCATGCTGCAGTTCCCACAGGAGTTACTGGAAAATTGCAGAAAAGACAAGATTTTTTAATTATGGGGAAAGATAGAAACTGCTTTCTAGGACTTGTTGTTTATCCAACCGTTGTTTCAGCTAACTGTAATGAAGAACTTACAGTCTTAACTTAAGCATATCAACCACCATCAGTAATTCCAGAAAAGACTCCAATGGTAACAGCTATTGCTTTACCAGCTAACCTGGCTGAGTGAGTTTGGTTAACAAAATGCCAGTCACCACCTGAAAGCTCTGACATGGAGACTGATGTCTTTTGGATAAAGTGCATAGGCCATGATCAACCACAGATGACCTGCTACTGATGCATAATAAGCAGACAATTACAATTACAGGCTTGCAAGGTACTGGCACAGATGTTCCAATTATATCTCACATGTTTTGGCTGAGAGATTGGAAGTTAATAACACTCTCTCACAGTGATTGGGGCAGCCAAAATACGATTACAGAGTGAACATATGATTACTGTTACAGGGCCTGAAAGGAAAACAGCAGCCGTGTGTCCTTTTGTCGTACAAAAACCCATCATGGTGTGGGGAAGAGACCTGCTGTCCCAGTGGGGAACAAAAACAGAAATGAGTTTTTGACGACAGCACTCACCCCTCTAAAGCTGTTGTGGGAAACCAACAATCCTGTTTGGGTGGACCTGTGGCCCCTAGAAGATAAGAAACTTAGTGCTCTTAAAAAATTGGTAGATGAACAACTGCAAAAGGGCCACATCAATCAAAAAAACAGCCCCTGAAATTCACCAGTATTTGTCATACACAAGAAAAACTCTGACTCTTGGAAATTGCTTCATGATCTTAGAAGAATTAATGAAATTATAGAAGACATGGGACCTCTACAACCGGGACTTCCTTCTCTTTAAACGATCTCAAGAGATTGCCCTCTTGTTATCATCAGTCCAAAAGATTATTTTTTCAATATTCCACTTCATCCAGAAGATGCCCCTCTTTTTGCCTTTTCAGTTTTAAGCATCGATAGACAAGAGCCTTTGCAAAGATATCACTGGGTAGTTCTCCCTCAAGGGATGAAGAAATCACCCACTATTTGCCAATGGTTTGTAGCACGAGCCTTGTCTCCAGCTTGACAGAAGCATCCTCAAGCCATGATTTTACATTATATGGATGATTTGCTTATTGCAGCACCAACACAAAAGGAGATGGAAGACGCTCATGACTGCATAATCACAGAAGGTCAAAATGCTAGACTAGAAAATCTTACATGAAAGATAAAAGAATCCTCACCATCAAAGTATTTAGGATGGAAAATAACAGGACAGTAAATTATGCCACAAAAATTACAACTTCAGACCCGTGTTAATACTTTGCAAGATTTACAGCAACTTTTAAGAGAAATCAATTGGATTAGACCTGTCTTAGGGATTACTAATGATGAACTTGTACCACTTCTTGATTTGTTGAGAGGAAACTGTAACATTAAATCTCCTAGAATTTTTACACCTGAAGCTCAAAAAGCCCTTTGAAAAGTTACTGAAGCTCTTCAACAAAGACAAGCACACTATTGTGTAATACCACAACCCTTTTTTCTTGCAGTATAAGGAGAAAAAATGCAGTTTTATGGTCTCATATTTCAATGGGACACTTCTGAAAAAAGATCTTTTGCTGATAATAGAGTGGATTTTTTTACCTTACATGTCCCTAAAAATTTTTTACAACATTAGAAATGATGGCTCAGATCATAATCAGAGCCAGAGCAAGATTGCTAACTACAGCAGACAAGACTTTTTTGTGATTTACCTTCTTTGAAAAAGAAATATTTTGATTGGGCTTTACAACATTCAGAAGACTTACAAAATGCATTGCTAAATTATTCAGGTGTTTGTTTAATTTGATTACAGATTCTGTTTATGTTGCTACTGTGGTCAGAAGAATAGAAGGATCAGTTTTAAAAATTGTTAATAATGATAACCTGTATCGTTATCTCACATGGCTTTACTAAATTTTACAACAGAGAACTAACAAATATTTTGTTTCCCATATTGGGGCACATTCTTTGCTTCCAGGATTTTTAGCAGAAAGAAATGCAAGAGCAGACAAATTAACAACAGTTGTTGCAAATACCATACCCAATATTTTTGAACAAGCAAAATTGAGTCATGACTTTTTTCATCAAAATCCACAAGCACTTATGTGAATGTTTTGTATTTCTAAAGATCAAGCAAAAGCTATTATAAATGCTTGCCCTGATCGTAAACTTGTGCAGCTTCTCATGTCCACAAGAACTGTCAACCCACAAAGGTTGCAAAGCTTTAATTATGACAGACAGATATCATCAAATATCCATCTTTTGGGAAATTTAAAAACATTCATGTCAGTGGACACTTTTTCAGGTGCAGTTTTTGCTTCCTTACGTACAGGAGAAACTGCCAATTATGTTTGTCAACATTTTTTGCAAGCATTTGCTTCCTTAGGTGTACCTCAAGAAATAAAACCAGACAATGGTCCTGCACATACAGCTCAAAAATTGGCCACATTCTTGATGGATTGGGGTGTTTGCCACACTTTTGGTATTCCTTACTCTCCCACGGCTCAAGTGAAAGAGCACATCACACTTTGGAACGTATCTTGGATAAACAAAAAGGGAGAGTAACACCGGCAACACCACAGATGCGATTGAATAAACCTTTATGTCTTTAATTTTTTAAACAGCTCTTTTGCAGAACCTGACCCACTAATTTTTCATCATTTTTCTAATAGCCCACAGGCAAAGTTGAAAGAAAATCCTTTCATTTTAATTAGAAACAGGACAAATTGAGGGTCCATTTCCTTTAATAACCTGGGGCAAAGGGTATGCTTGTGTTTTGACAGGTAGAGGACCTAAGTGGATTCCAGCAAAGGACGTAAAGCCATATCATGTGCAAAAACACGCTGACAACCCCACAAGCAGAGAAATAAGCAGGCAGACATGAGTGGAACAGAGACTACATCTAGCAATGCATACATGAGCAACAAGGAACCAGGGAATCCTGTCTCATCTATACTGACCAAAGGCCAGAAGAAAAAGAGGGGGAGACCAAAGAAACAGCTACAGGAAGATAGTGGGAACGTAGCCATTATCCCACAGGGTGACGTAAAAACACAGCTAGTAAGAAAACCACGAGGAAGGCCAAAAGGAAGCAAGAAAGTGACTGTTTTAACTGGGGGAATGTGGAGCTAAATCAAATGATATGCTTATGTCTTTTTATTTTGTTTGCTTTTAATAGCGCAACTTTTACCATTAGGCAACCCAAAACAAATGTTTGGGTGACTTTAGCTAATGCATCAGGCTTAGACACCATATGCTTAGCCACTACAACCCCAGAAAATCCATTTTCAACTTGCTTAGTAAGGCTGCCCGTGGACATAGGGCCAATAAAAGAGAAAATTATTTGTGTTTTAAGAGGTAAAAGTGCTGGCAGCACATGGGATTGGGATCACAACTCTGTAGACGCTTGGAATTATTGGGCAGGAGAACTTTCTCAAACATCCTTAGAGCGTCAGGAGATTGATCTCCTTGGCTCAGTAAAAATGGATTTTTGTATTAAGTTCAGGTACACAGCGAAAGAGTCATGGCTGATTAAAGATTTTTCTCCCTGTCACCAAGTGTATAACCCAATTTCTTGGGGAAATTATACTTGTCCAGTACAAAGGTCTATTGACACACCTTTACAGTTGCCCCAAGGGATGTTTCTTATCTGTGGAGATAGAGCCTGGCCTGCCATTCCATCACACATCATAGGTGACCCGTGTAGCTTGGGGAGACTTACTTTGCTAACACCAAGTATGAAAATGATCACTGACAATAAATGCAGAGGTGAGAAGTTTGTTCATCAATATGAATCAGATTGTAAAGATTATTTTAAACCCTTGGAGTTTAGGAAAAAGGTTTTCAGCATCTGTACTTTTACCTCAACTTGCCTCTGCAGTAGTGTTAAAGCAACTAGATCTAATAGGCTGTTGGCTAAGTAAACAAACCTGTAGGAATGTGACCTCTGTTGATGGAGTGACCAAATTATTCTTTGTCTGCTTAAAAAGGCAAAAAGCCCAGAAGTTTCTCTCCTCAATTTGTTAAAAAGACACCTCTTAGGACCTTTGGGACTTCATCTCAAACCTGGGGCTGCCCAATTGGACAGAGGCCAAAAGGTCCTGCCTCGGTAATTCACTAGAAAAAGAAGAGAACAAAGGAAATAATCACTATTGTGGAGTGTTTTAGCAGGAGCAAGAACCTCTTGTGAAGCGGTCCAGCTGGAGAAAGATTGTCCTTCTTGGACGTCCCGGCTGGCTGTCCAGCACCACTAGCAGTAGGGGGGCACTAGCCCAATCTCCGTGGTTCAGGACAGCACCTAAGGCAAACGCTCTGTGCTATGACAGCAGCGTGACCTTGTGGTAGGACATGGCTTGGCTTATGGCTACAGTCAGCCGAAATAAGAAGAGAGCGCTCTCCAGCTGTGGTGAATCCAAATTTATTGAGTCCCAGGGGAAACCGACAACCGAAGAGAGCAAGGGAGGGGTTGCAACAGCTTATAAGGAGGGAGGGACACAGGGGAGGAGTCAGTCCTTGGACGAATAGGGTTCCAGAGGGGAGTGGGATACAAAAGATTGACTTAGGGAAAACCCCAATGGGGATAACTTGGGGGTAGGGGCCCCGGCCCCTGAGCCAATCACTCGACCCTCTAGCTGGAAGTTTCTAGAGAGTTCTAGAGAGAAGGGAGGGAGCGCCAAGTGACGGACAGGGCACCGGGGAGTGATTTGAGAAAGGGTACATAAATCTCCAAGGCAATTGGGGAGGAGATGGGATACCTGGCAGCAAAAAGGAGGGAAGGGAGAACCAGGGCAGAACCATTGCATGATAGGGCGAACAGAACAGTCCAACTTACACAGACACAACACAACACTCTTGCCCCTGGCTCAGTTTTTCTCTGAAAGAGCTTTGTTATTTTGCCTTTTATTAAAACTTTTTCTGTTTCCAACACTACCTCAGAAGCCACCCTGCTAATTTTATGCCATTTGAGGTAGCTGAGCTATCTCAGGTGTGATAGGTTCTCTGAGAGCTCATAAGATCTGGCTCAAGGAGAAACCTATCACAAACCAATGCTACTTCTCTCGTATTAAATGATTTGTTAGCACTTGTCAAATGTGTAAGATATGCAACTCTGCAAAACAGGGCGATTGATTTTCTCTTATTGGCACATAGTCATGGATGCAGAGATTTTGATGGAATGTGTTATATGAATCTGTCTGATCATTCAGAATCCATCCATAAAAGCATATAGCAATTGAAAGAAGGTGTATCCAAAATTAAGGTTGATGATAAAACTTGGTTAGATGATCTGTTCAAGAGATGGAGTTTCGCACCTTGCCTGAAACAACTTCTAAAAATAGGCATGTATATATTAATTGACATAGTAGTTGTGCTAATAATGGTGCCTTGCTTGCTTCAATGTGTCTGGCAGATGTTCGATAAAGCTGTTAAGGGAGTATTTGTGGTTTGACAGAAAGGGGGAGATGTAGGGAATACAAGCACAGAGAGCTCCCAAAGCCTCGAACATACAAGCTTGGAGATAGATGGATAGAGTGTTCAACTTTGGAGAAGGTTTGAAGGTTTAGAATACAAAAGTGAAACAGACACAGAGTAGGAATAAAGATTTGTAGTTTAAGCAGAAAAATATTTTATGCAAGGAGAAATGTGCCTCATGTAAACGAATAAATATGTTATGCAAGATAGTAGAAAATTTTAAAGTCTAGTAATGGAACTTCTTATAGAGTTAGTAAAAAGTAGAAGATAGAGCAATAAGTTTCTGTAGAGTTATGTGATTGGATAAAAAGAGACGTATTGCAGCAAAATCATATAAAACAGCAAGGAATGATTGTTTTATGAAGATGCTAGTGAGCTTTGTGGAAATAGCTGACTGGATAAGAAATTTATAAAAGATGTTGTAACTAGAATTAAAACAGCTTCTGGTGTGATGGTGTGAACAGAAAACGGTTCAAAACCAAACTGGAACAACAAAAGTATGTGTCAAAAGAATTGTAAACCTTAACAAAACTTCTTCCCACCATACTTAATAACTCCTCCTTATTGGCATGAGCCAATTACTACACCTTATTCATAACATCACTGAGCTTCATTGCTTCCCAGGCATTGGGAACCTCACTGAGTCCTCTCTCTGCTCCAGAGATGGGCCTGACTCACTTTTCTGGGAGCAAGGACAGGACCTGGGTTAAATTCCCAGCAGAGAACCTGCAGAGCAAGAGGCCAAGCACCTGACTTGCTCCTACTGCAATCTGCTGCCAGCCCTCTTCTTTGGGTCTGTGGAAGCACCAAGAATTGTCCTCCTTGGCCTAATCCTCTTGCACTCTTCACCCTGCACATCACATCGCTGACATCCTGCTCTTCCACATCCATCCTCCCAGATCCCTGGAAATCCTTTGGGCTCTTCCTCACCTGCTGTGAGCTGGTTCTTGTCACTGCCTACCTCTTGGAGTCACAACAGAGCAAAGACACCATCCAGGTTATCCTAAATGGTCCAACTGGAACCTAACAGACTGCTCTGGAGAGCCAGAGTTGTAAGACTTGAGTTTAATGACTTAGCCCTTGAGATTACATGGAAAACTAAGCCATTCCTGAGAAAGGATTCCCACCAGCTGTTTCTGACCTGTCTGTTGCTCAGCTCCTGCTCTCAGTTGGTCATGAAAATAGAAACTGAACTACTTGGCACTATTCCCACGTCTCTGAAAGTTGGAAACTGGAAGCTGAAGCAGTGGTTCCAGTTTTCCTTTTGTCATGGTTTGACACTGGCCAAACGCCAGGCCTGAAAGTCATTTGCTTACCCTCTCCTGCTACTGTTGAGCAGAGGAGAGGGAAAAAATGAAGGGCTCATGAATTGAGATAAGGACTGGGAGGAAAAAAACACTAAGGGCAAAACAGGTTTAAATTTAAAGGTATAAAGTATATTTATTATTAACAGAGTTGGAAGAGGAGAATGAGAATTAAAAGAAGCCTTTAAACCACATTTTTCCTCCCCCAGCCCCTCCCTCTTTCCCACGGACAGCGTGGGGAGACAGGGTGTGGAGGTTTTGGTCAGTTTTTCACTTGAGATCTTCTGTTAGCCCAGGGAACAGAGTTTTTTCTCTGCTATGCTGTGTGGTCCTTCCCACAGGCAAACAGTCTTCCCAAAACTGCTGTGGTGTGGCTCACTTATCCATGGGCATGTAGTCTTATAATGATAGGCTGCTCTAGTTTGGAAGCAAGGACCCTCTCTCTCTATTCGGGTCTCCCACTGGATTACAGCTTTCTCTGGCATCCACCTGCTCCAGTGTGAGCCCTTTTCTCATGGACTGTAAGTGAATTTCTGCATCCCCTGTGGACTTCACGCATTACAGGGGGACAGTTAGTTTCACCATGGTCCTCACCCTGGCTTGCACAGGAACCTTGGCTCGGACACTTGCAGCACCTCCTCCCCCACTGACCTTGGTGCTGCCATGTTGTTTTCTCTCACATGTTCTCACTTCCTCCTCTTCTCTGACTAGAAAAAAACCTGCTACTTGTAGGTACTCTTGCCAAGAAGTCCCTCTAATTCTTGCAAGATCCTGCAGTGCAGAGAAGCTGATCTCCTAGGTTCCCTGATCTAGGTTCCACATCAAGGAATTGCTTGCCCCGTTTCCCTTAGTGGCTAGTTGGCCTGGCTGTCATTGCGCGGGCAGTGGCCGCCACGGCGCTGGCACCATTTAACACCTCTCCTCATGCAGGGCATCGGGAAGGGGAAGACACTGCCCCTTCTGTCTGCACTGGTTGGCTAGGGGTGCCCAGGCAGGCAAGGCTCACCACAGGCCACACCAGCAAGGCAGTGCCTCCCCACCACTGGAGAAAAACTGCCCCTGTGTGCTGTTTTGACTTTCTTCTTAAATGTCATCACAGAGGCATTAGCAACCTCTCTAACTGGGCCCTGCATGTCCATCTTCAGAGCCATCAGAGGCTGGCTCTTTCAGAAATGGTGGAAGCTTCTTGCAGCTTCTCACAGAAGCTACTCCTGTGGCCCTCTCCCACTACCAGAAACCATGCTGCACCACATCAACTCACCTTTTCTTTTGAATATTCCAAAACCTCCACTCAACAAAATGGAAAAGTAGATATAAATAAAAGCTTTATATTTTATTAATATAATGGAACTTTTCACAAAAAAATAACACCCAAGGAAACAGAAACCCAAAGCTGGTGCAGCCTCTAAAAGGCAAACTCTTTCCTTCTATATGTGTGAGGGGAAGGGGACAGTGACAGCCCAAAGAGAACAAAAACCCCTCAGGAATCTAGGCGGGATTTCTTCTCCTTCCTACTGATGTCAACCCCTTTTCTTTTCTGCATGGTCGATTCACTGCTGGTGCTTGTTTCACTTTGGCTGATTTTCTCTTCCAAAGGCTTGGAAGCCTGTGATAGCCCAAGAAATAAAAGAGTTGTGAATAATTTAATTTTACAGCCATTGGAATGCCCTGTGCTCCACCAAGGTCAGAGCCAATTGTACTCTGGCTCTTACGCAGTGAGCCTTTGTTATTTTGCTCCCACTGCTGGGATTTTTAGGAAGGGGGATGACAGGAGAGCAAGATAATGGCTGAGCAGGGCAGTAGAACACACATAGATGAGCCACGTTGCTCCAGGGCTCTGTGTGTTGTTGCAGGGATGGCTTCACTCTGTGCCCTCCTGACAGCCACAGTTAACTTGGAAATGCATTCAGAGCTGGAGCAGTGAGCATGGATCCTACAGGGAAGATATCCCCATCCCAGAAAGGTTGTTACCCAAATCAGGTGCAAGGGAGGAAAGGCACCTAGGGAAGGGAGAAGGCCCAAAGGTAACTGATTTTTGGGCAGAGGCTTTGATCTGCTTAAGTGTGATTTTATTTTTATGAGACTCATTGGTGAGGTGACAGAGAGAAAAGGAGGCAGGAGGAGAGGAAGGATGATGGGAGGAAGGCTGAACTCCATCAGGGAATAGGGAGACCGGTCAGTGAATGGATGAGCAGGTGGAGAACAGGCACAGGTGGGCATCAGGCACAGGTGGGCAGGGAACAGAGCTGAAGGAGAACAGGGCTACAGCATCCCTAGGAAGGGTTCATCCATCTGTCCCTCCTCCTCCTTGAGCAGCCTGGCAGTTATTAGTGAATGAGCACATTTAATTGGAAGGAGAGAATGTAATGAGCTTAAAAAAATTTCATGAAATTAAATACAGATCCAAAACACAGAGCAGAAGGTGAGGAAGGAAAGAACAAAGCAACTGTGAAAGGGAAACAGACAAAAGGACTGTAGACCAAGAGGGAGCCATACCAAGTGAGCAGAGCATGAGCCTTACCCTTGGCTGCCCTGCGTATTTCTCGGTCCACTCCCTGGCATTGAGCAGGAACAGCTGCTTGTTGTACTTGTACTCCGAGGACTAAATGGGAAGAGCAAGACAAAGAGATTTGATTGAATACATGTCACTGAGAAGCTGGGACCAAGTCTGGCTTTAGGACTCCTAAACCAGACTAAAACTGCAACAAGCATGAAGTGTAAAATTCATTTAGCTTGCTTGAAGAACTTGTGCTGCCATTTGCACTGAAGATAGTGGCTTGAAGACAAGACCATGACCATCTCTTCTGGCCTCAGCTGCCTCAGGGAAGCCCAGGGATGCCCCAGCTGATCCAGGTCAGGCCATGCCCCAAGTGTGTCAATCCAGAGTGAGTGAAGCAGAAGTTGAGCCTAAGTCCAGCCCCCCACTCCCTCCCACCCATGTCCATGGCCAGGAGAGAGGGAGCTCACAATATTGGCCATGAGAGGATCGTCAGGGTTGGGCTCTGCCATCAGCAGCTGGATGGAGGTCAGCAGGGTGGAGATATTCAGGGAAGGCCTCCATGCACCCTGTAAGGAAACAGGACGAGAGCAGCAGCTCGGAGAAAGAAACCAGCACACGGCAGCCCAGAAACACCTCAGAACCTACAGCACTTCAACACAACCTGCTCACAGTTGCCTTGGGACTTCCAGCACCTAACGCCCCATGGAACACACCAGACCCACTCTCAATACAAGGCTCCAAGGAAGCCCAACTGACAACCAGGGCAGTGGTCATGGCTCCAAGGCTGCCAGAGCTCAAGGAACATTTGGATAAAGCTCCCAGGCACACAGTGGGACTTTGGGCTTGTCCTGTGCAAATCCAGCTTGTGGCCCTGATGATCCTTCCAATTCAAGAGATTCCATAATTCTACGGGCTGTACCCTGCACATCTCTGCTGTGTTGGGGCAACTCATTTTCAGACATAATGCCTTTTGACTCCAATCTTTAAAGCCTTGGAAACTTATATGGAACAAAAACCATCATGTTCTGGCTCTAAACAAAGAAGATGCCACTTAAAACTTCATTCCCTGCTCCCTGTAAATAAGTCAGGAGCAAAGAGACATTCAATCAGGCTTTTACAAGAAGCAGATAAGGAGTTCATTATCCTGCCCAGGCTCACTTACCCACACCCAAGCACTGTTTTACCTTCGGTGGTAACTTAAGAACATCCAGGCAAATCCTTCCAGCAGAGTCGATGTTGGGATGGTAGATGGGGGTCAGGAAGCGAATCTTTGGCGGCTCAAACGGGTACCTGAAGGGATAAGCATGAAGAAACAAAAGTTGTTATATCTGTAGGACCAGCTGTTTTGTCACCCAAGCAATGCCATAATTTCCTCCTCCCAGCCTACATGACACCCTTCCTCAAAAATCTTCAGAGGCAGTGCTCTGCCTATGCTGCTTCCAGCTGTGTCAGACTAACACTTCCCTGGGTAGCCTTCCACAAGGGGAAGAACATAAGAAACTTTGTACTGATGAACAAGCTCTTTCCAGAAAGCTTTGAGACAGTATGATGAGGCAAAAGTCATATCATTGCACTTTTAGGTTTTTAATCACACATCTTTGATGTTCAATGCAAAATAAGTATCAGCTACTATAAAAATTGCATTCCTTAAAAAGAGGGTCTCAATTCCTTGTTGAGAGGATGAAGACTCATGTCAGTATTTACAGCAAATACCTTATATCAGTTTACTAATACTTAAAGCAGGACTATACCAACTATTTAATCAGAGAATCAGTCTGGTTTACATTAGAAGGGATCTTAAGCACATTTCACTCTACCCCCGGCCATGGGCAGGAACCTTCCACTAGCCCAGGTTGCTCCAAGCCCCATCCAAACTGGCCTTGGACATTTCCAGGGATGGGGCAGCCACAGGTGCTCTGGGCAAGCTGTGCCAGGGCCTCCCCACCCTCACAGGGGAGAGCTCCTTAATTGAGCTAGCTAGAGTCTATTGCCCACCTACCTTTCAGGAACTATGATTTCCAGGTTGAATATTCCTTTCTCATATGGTGTGTCCACACCTCCTAAAATTTCTTTAAGAGCAAGATGAAAATACAAGAATTACATTTAAAATCAGAATTACGGAATGGTTTGGGTTGGAAGGGACCTTCAAGATCATCTTGTCCAGCAGTCCCCACGTGCCTCCCACAGTTACAGAGCTGTTCAGGTGACAGAATCACAGAATGTTAAGGTTTGGGAGGGACCTTAAAGACCACCCAGTTCCAGGAACCTCTTCCATTATTCCAGGTTGCTCCAAGCCTCATCTAACCTGGATACTCCCAGGGATGGGACAGCCATAGCTTCTCTGGGCAACCTGTGCCAGGGCCTCACTTCCCTCACTAGGGAGACTCCAGGAATAAAAAATGTCATCAAATGTCTTCTTATGTAAGACCAGTTCCACCCCCCAGCAATCAAAACTAAGGGTAGACCAGCCAAAGCACAGGCCGAGCTATGTTTAAAGGAAACTACAATCTCACATTTCAACACAGCCTTTAAAGCCCAAAGCATCACAGACCTAGCAGCAAACTGCAGCCCATCCCCACCTTTGGGAACCCCCAGGGTACGTACGTGCCCGTAGGTCATCCAGCTGCCCGTTCTGCCAGCAAGTGATGCCCGGAGGTGGCTCCGTAGCCAGGAGCGAGAGCTCCCTTGCCAGCCGTGAAGCTCTCTGCATGGTGCTGGAGCTCTGAGAGCAAATTCTGTTTCTGACAAACCTGGATTTTTAAAAACAGCACTTTAAATTGAGATTTTTTTTGGTTAAGGACCTGGGTTTTGAGCTGTTAGCCTGATGTGATATCAGAGTCACAGAGAGGCTGAGCCAGTTCCTGGAGCTGCTCTTGCACCCAGCTGGGGTAGGCGCATGAGACCCCTTATAGTCCATCCCATCCCCTCAGTCCCCAGCTGAGTCTAATAAACCCTGGGGTTTAACAAACCCTAATAAACTGGGAGGCCATAACCAGGCTCCAAACCCCTTATGGGACTGTAACATCTGCCCTGGCACCACATGGTTAAGGTACCCACTGCCCTGCTGGGGCCATCCACCAATGCCCCTTCCTACTCAAAGGCTCCATCTCCCCTTCCTGTGCAGGGGGAGACCTGAAAGCTGCTTCAAGGATGGGTCTCCCCCTACCACAGCAATGCTCCTGACACTCCCAAAGGAGTGGTCTGCCCCTCAGTCCCCGCAGACAGGGACATGGGCACACCCTGAGAGGAACCTGGCTCGATTACCCACCACAGCCCTAACCACTCACCCTGAGGATGGGGGACACCCCCTGAGGCCTAACTGCCCCCTCTAGGGATTATCCTTTCCCTCAGGCACCATAAACACCCCACAGACTCGCTCACCCGAGCACCCCTCAATTTCACTACACCTCCAGCCTGACTATCCCACTGAAGGAGCGTTCCATCCGCCTCCATCAGCCTAACTAAATACCCCTCAGCCTAATTACCCCCCACACGGACAAGAGGTGCGCCCCCCTTCCCAGTCCCCACTCCCCAAGGATGGGAACGGCCACCCACAGCTTCACCCCTCCAAGATCCCCCACATAATCCCTTCGGAACGACCTCCACCCTCTCTGCTTACTAATTACCGCCTCACTCTAACTAATTAAGTTCCCCCCACACTGACCAATCCCCGAGCTCCCGCCGCACAGACCGTGAGGCGGCGCGCGGCGGGGGCCAGACTTCCGCTATCGCCTGGCAATGGGCGGGCTCCTGGCGGGCAGCCCCACCTCCCGGGCCGCCGTTCGGGCGCTGATTGAGCTGTCCTGGCGCTCAGCCCCGCCCCCTCAATTGAATTGGAGCGCTGCCATTGGGCGAGCGCTGCGGGCGGGAACCCAAGCCCCGCCCTCATTAAAGTGCGCGCGCGGGGTGTGGCCTGAGGTTGTGGTGGGGAGGCGGGGGCGGGGCCGAAGGAGCTCCGGGACCAACCGGGATCCCCCCCGGATCCCCCCCCCCGGATCCCCGGCTCTAGGATGCTCCAGCCCTGGGACCCTCCCACCCTGAACCGCGTTAAACCTCCGCGGACAGCGGGCAGGGCTTCGCTGGGAGCGGTCCTTACATAACCCACCTGTCCCAGCCGGTGTTGTGTAACCGACCCCGTAGGGCGAGGAACCGCTGCCGTGCCCGCCGCCACCACAGGCCGCGGGGAAGGAGGTAAAGGCGGGCTCAGGGAGCCCCCCGGGGAGGCGGTGGGAGTCCAGGCTGGCCCGTTCGCCCCCAGCTGCTGCGGGGCTGGCGCAGGGGCCGCCCTCCCCCGTTGCCTCCTCGCCACTTCCCCGTCCGTCTGAGGGGCCCGGGCAGCGGGTCCTGGGGCCTCAGCCCGTCCTCCCTCCGCCCCATCCCCCACGGGTAGAGACTCTCGGGTGTGGTTCTCGACCCGTTGCCGGAGAAGCCCCAGTCAAGCCCCTACACTTCGATGTGTTTGGGACTTATTTCCTCCTCTGACTCAATATGCCATTTTCTTGCATCAAAGCTGTATCCAGCACCGTATTTATCACCTGAAGTATTCAAACAGGGGAAAGAACCTAGAGGTTGGAATCAACAGTAGCCTCAGGTCTGGCTCAGTGTGGAGAGTGGGATTATGGACCCAGATTTATGCAAAAAATTAATTCTTAGATCCCAATTAAGAATTGTTCTGGAGCCTGTCAAATCAGAATAACATTAAACAACTTAATGGTGATCGTTATTCCACTTCCCAAGCCCAGACTGTGGTTTGAGAGAGCAGGTGTAAGGCTGATCTCTCCAGATAAACCATTGTTTATCTGTTTCACTACTGCCTCTGAAGCAGCCAAAATATAGTAAAGGAGCATTTGACAATGGAGAGTGTCCCACAGAGGAAATTAAACTGTTAAAAAATTCTCTTCCCAGTTCCTTAGGCCTTGGTCTGTCCCTGCCCCATCTGGCTCTGCCAGCTCCAAGGGCCAGTGGGACCAGAGAGGAGCTGCCTGCAATCCTCCTCCTTCACTCTTGGGAATTACACAAAGGCTTGTGTGGCTTAGACCATCTTTGATGCAGAATCCACATCAGTGCAGATATTTGTGGTATTTACTGGTGTTTAAAACTGGGCAACTCATTTCTGGATGCCTGTAGGAACAGGGGCAGCACAGTGGGTTTTGGATAGTGCCACTGACAGCTTTTGCATCCCTCCAGCACATTCCTGCCTGTGGAGAGAAATGCTCAGCAGCAGGAGAGCTGGGATCAGTGACCATGTGACCTCTTTTTGGGGTGATATGTTGTAAAGACCCTGGAGCATCAGCTGTGCAACCCTCAAGGTAAGGCCTAGATTTCTGTGCTTTCTGTTGTGGTGTACTTGTCCCAAAGTACAGGGATGAATCCTGTGTGAGGTGTATTTTCTGCCTGCCTGGTTGATTTTTGGGGAGCAGATGTGATCTGGATATGACGGGGAGTGAACAGACTCGATGGGTGAACAGACTCGAGCTGCTCGCTCATGGAGAGGTGGAAGAGTAACAGTGGATAAATCTCAACATGATGTCAATGACAGACAGCACCTGCTCTGCCTTCTCCAACATTCCAGAGCATCTTTCCTTTCCTTGTGACACAACAGGAGTGTCCAAGAGCTCAGTTTCTTTCTGACGCCACCCATGGCCTGCACAAGTGATCCCCCTCCCCATTCTTTCCCATCCAGTAGGGGCTCCCACCCTCCCCAGTGAGCTTCAGCCCATTTTAATGGAGCCTCTGCTCCTCCCAGCCTGTTTTAATGAAATCCTTGTCCTCCCAGCTCTGATTCCCCCAGTCCCCTTTAGTGGCATCCCCAGAGCTGCTGTTTTCCCAGACCCTACAGCCCACCCAGGCCCTGGCCTGAGGCCCGCCTGCCCTGTGCCCAATCCGTGTTGTTGTGTGGTCCTGCTCCCCACTGCTCCTAGAAGGATGCCATCACTGGAAGGGATGTGTCCTGCCTAGGGACGAATCTTGGGGCCATCCCATGGGCTGTGTGGGGCACTGGGCTCAGAGCAGTCCCAGGCGTGTGAGATGAAGGGGCATGGAGGTGAGTGTGATCCCACAGATATCAGGGGGCTGCTGGGCCCTGGATTTGGGGTGACCTTGCAGACCATGTGGGGCCACAGGGCTTGGGACAACCCCAAAGGCTGTAAGGCTGTGGGGGCCTTGGAGCCCCTGACTGGGGCAGTCCCTCAGTGAGCCTAGCTGATGCATAGGATGCAGGGGACTCTTCCAGCACACTTTGCATGGTTTAATACCCAGAAATGCCATCTGGGTGCTCCCCTGAGCAGCAAGAGTCACCTTGTTTTTCCAGTTCTCCCAGGAAGTGGGTGCAGGGCAGAGCACACCGCAGAGCACACCACACAGCCCAGCCCTGCACTGGGCTGCACCCTTTGCTTGTGAGTTTGGAGCCTTACTGGGGAGTTGTAACAAAATGGGCCTGTCTGGGTGCTGCTGGTGCATGTGTTTGGAAATGGAGCAAATCAGATTTATGGAAAAGCTGCTGGATGTGGGTTGAGCAGGGGCAAGGGCTGAGTTGCCTGGTGCAGCCATTGTGAGGGGGTGAATGAAGCTGTTTGGCTGGAAGTGCTGAGCTGGATTAGGGGTTGTCATTTGGTTGTTTGCTAATCTCTGATCTCCTTTGGGGGTAAGGCTGGAAATTAGCATCAGGTAGGAACTCACCTGGGAGGTGGGTGTTGAACTTTCCCAATTTTATATGGGAAAGTGAGTTTAAGAGGTGCTGCTGGGTTTGGTGCAGGCAAGGTGTCAGCTGGGCTCCTTCTTTGCTTCCTGGCATCTGCTGTGTCCATTGTCCTGAACAGGGCAGCCAGAGCTTGGGAGCTGCTTTCCAAACTGTACCCTGAGACGCTTCGGCCTCAGATGCAAGGTCAGCACTCCTGCTAACCCTCTGAACTCAGCTGAAGTGGCTCAAAGGGGAATAAATGTATAAATCAAGAGTAGTTTTGTGTCATTATCACACCCAGCTCTGCTCTGGAGGCAAGCTGGGAGAGCTGGGGATGCCCAGCTTAGAAAAGAAAAGGGGAGATTTCAGAGCCCCTTCCAGTGCCTAAAGGGGCTTCAAGAGAACTAGAGAGGGACTTGGGACAAGGATCTGGGGGAACAAGACAAGGGGGAATGGTTTCCCACTGCTGGAGGGCAGGATGAGATGGGATATTGGAAGAAATTCTTCCCTGTGAGGGTGGTGAGGCTCTGGCCCAGGTTGCCCATAGCACCTGTGGCTGCCCCATGCCTGGAAGTGTCCACGGCCAGGTTGGATGGCGCTTGGAGCAACCTGGGACAGAAGAAGGTGTCCCTGCCTATGGCAGGAGGTAGAACTGGATGAGCTTTAATGTCCCTTCCAACGCAAACTAGTCTGGGATTCTGTGAAATCCATAAGTTCAGATGTCTCCTAAAATCGCCTGACAGACGGAGTATTGCACCAGGTCTCTGATGAGCCGATTGCTCAGAGGACCTCCTTGAAATCAGCTGATGACTTCCAGAAGATTTGCTGACAGCTACATCTGTGGGGTTAAAAAGTGTTTGTGCATTAAATGGAGCTCTGGCAGCTCCAACTGTTTTGATTCCTTCCTTCTGATGAGTGTTATTGGGATGTGATTTCATTGAGGGATTTAATTTAAGGATTTGATTGACTCATTTGGGGCAGAGGCCGTTCTCTGTGGAGCTGGGTAGTGATTCTGCTGCTGAATGATGGGGTCAGAGGAGAGGTTTGGTCTTGTTCCTGCATATCTCTCTCATGAAAACTTATCAAAGCAAGAAGTTTGTTCTAAAAACTGCAGAGGATTTTTTGGAGCTCTATTTCTAATTGTTAATTGATCTTGTTCTTTATAGGGATTTGGTATCCTGGAAGCCAAGGGTTCCCTTCCTCTTGTAGCCAGGATGCTGCATCGCACCATTCACCTTTTCCGGAAGGAGCTCCGGCTCCACGACAACCCAGTGCTGCTGGCTGCCCTGGAGTCCTCAGAGGCTCTGTACCCCGTGTACATCCTGGACAGAGCATTCCTGACCTCCTCCATGCATATCGGGGCCCTGCGCTGGAATTTCCTGCTCCAGTCCCTTGAGGATCTCCACAAAAACTTGGGCAAGCTGGGCTCCTGCTTGCTGGTTATTCAAGGGGAGTATGAGCTCGTTCTTAGGGATCACATCCAGAAGTGGAATATCACTCAAGTGACACTGGATGCAGAGATGGAGCCGTTTTACAAGGAGATGGAGGCCAACATCCAGCGCCTGGGGGCAGAGCTGGGCTTTGAGGTGCTCTCCCTGGTGAGCCACAGCCTGTACAATACCCAGCGGTACGTGACTGCCCCAAACCCACAAGTGTCTCCAGGGAGGTCATTTTAGAAGAGGAAAGGCCAAGTGTCTTGGTTTTTCCTTTGGAGGAAATTGAGCTGTCTGAGGTGAACATGGTGCTGTTTGCTGGGAGAACTTTGTTGCTCCCTTGGAAGAAACAGAAGAGATTGTGCACAGGTTTTAGAATTTCAGCCCAAACAGCTGCTTAACTTTTTCCTTTTGGGCAGTTTAATTCACCTAAAAACTTACTCTTTTAAACAGAGTGGAAGAAATTCTCTAACACCTTTAGTAGGACTTGTAAAAGTTCTATTGAATATGGTAAGAGTTTTTGGTGTCAGATTTTTTCAAACTCTTTCAAGTCAGCTTTCACTGGTGTTTGAATACACTTGGATCCAAGCTGTTACTCAGTGTTGAATGACTGAAGATATTGAAATTATTAAGAAGGAAAGCAGTAATAACTAAACCAGCCCTAACACTCCAATTTTGCAAAACCCCTAAATTATGTAAATGAATGGACGTGTGTAACTTGCTGTCTTGAATTCAAGCTGTTTGCACAGGTCATTGCTCTGAGAGGACAGTTATTTACTGCCCTGAACCTATATTTTGTGACTCCAGAGGTGTCCCATGCCCTGCCCTGTGTGTCCTGGCTGTATGTGGCTGTGCAGGTGAGGCCATGGCTGGAATCCTGATCCCGGTTTTGTTGTCTTAGGTCCTGAGAAACTGCTCTTGGGATAGATGTACACTCACCCAGGGGAGTTTCACTTGTAAAATCTGTAATTTCTACGTTCAGTTGCACTAATGGAGTTGTTACAGCCTGTGATGTCACCTTCCTGTCCACTGGCAGTTCCAGCTTCTTCCTTGGTTTCTGTTATGTGAGAAGAGATCTTGTTGTTTTGGTTTTTTTTTAAGGATTTTGGACCTAAATGGTGGGAGTCCCCCATTAACTTACAAGAGGTTCCTTCACATTCTGTCTTTGCTTGGTGACCCTGAGGTGCCTGTCCGAAACCTCACAGCTGAAGACTTCCAGTAAGTACCAGCCTGTGAGCAGGAATCGCTGGTCCTCTTTCTCTGCCCAAAAGAAGAGCCAGGCCCAAATGATAATGAGGCATTTTAGATGTTTTCTTGTTTTATTTCTGTGCATGGAAGGTTATTGATTCTATATACAGGGGATGTAACTGATGGCAGAATGGTCTGATACTCATCTCTTTTTGTATTTGTGCAGATTTCTCACCATGTGGGACACCTCACAGAGTAATGGTTGGATTCAATGACTTAAAGGTTTTTTCCAACCTTAATGATTCTATGATTCCATAAAAGTCTTAAGCTTTTGCAAAGCACTTTGTCTTGCTTTGAAAAGACAGGTGTCTGCTAAAGAAGGCAGGAACCTCCCTTGAAAGGGAAAATGTAAACCCCCTCCCTCCAAATTATTATAATTTTGAAATTATGAGGCTCTCAGGCAAAGATATGGGAATAGGAATAGCAGTTCTTTACTAGGAAAATTTAAAATACAAATAAAATAGTAAAAAAACGCCAAAAAACAACCAACACACTGACAGAGTCAGAATATGACCTGACACCCTGTGTGTCAGGGAGGTGGCACAGCCCCATCCCATGGGGGCTCAGCCCTCCTGCAGTGCCAGCTGTGGCTCTGCTGGAGCAGGGATCCTGCACAAGGGGGGAGTTTTCCTCTGCAGCTCCAGGGCTGCTGGAGATGGGCCTGGGCTCCCTCTGGCAATGCAGGGCAGCAGAAAGCTGCTCCTCTGGGAATGCACTGGGAAAGGGCTGACTGTGCTGTTCCAAACCTCAGATTGTACCCAGGTAGGAATGCTTGGCTCCTCCCCTGGGTGGAACATCTCCCAGTGGGATGATATAATTTTATCAGCCATGCAGGGACACTCAATGGCCATGAACAGAAGAGATCTCCCCAGAGGGAGAGTGTGAAGATACAAAGAAAACTGCCCCACCTGGTTTTAATAGGTGGCCCAATGAACAGAGGATAACTGCCCCACCTCCAACAGATGGCAATAGGATACACAGCCCCAGCCATATCTTGTAACCTAAGACACACCTTGAGAAAAGCTTTTAAGAGATGTCAAACTCCTGCAGAGGAAAGCCTGGGGAATTAACTCAAAGGCATGCTCTGCATTCCTCTCAAGATTTTGGACAGGAATTAGATGAACCACAATAGCTTGTTTTATGCAGGAAGTTCGATGGAATGATCCTACTGTTCCCTCCTGGCTTTAAATCTCTGCTCCCCTCTGCTATATGGGAAAGAGAGACTGAGCCCTTGTCTCCCAGGACTTGAGAAGTAGCTCAGAGTCAAGGATGTCTTGTGTTTAGCTCTCCATGAGGTTAGTGATTCAAAGGGAGGTAAGACGAGCAGGAGAGAGCTGGAATGGGACTGCAGGTGCTTGGGATTCAACATCAGGTGCCTCCTGCATGGCCTCAGCTCAGTGCCACCAACCCAGGCTTGGATCTTCCCATTTTGGGGGAATCGTGTTACTTCCTGAATGTTGTCCTGAGACAGTCTGATAACGAGACTTATTTAAGTACTGGAATATATAAGTTCCTGTATTTTTTTCTAGCACTGTTCTTTTTTTCCCCCTTTCTTGCCTGATTTGTTCGTTTGGACTTTTAAAATTAATGCTGATGAGAGATAAGAGGTTCACATGCTTCCCAGCAGGCCTGAGCTATGTCAATGCTCTGAGAGCTGCACTGGCCCCACCTCTGTAGGTGTCTGCAGCAGGGCTGAGCTCAGGTTTGTCCAGGTAAGTACAAAGATCTTTTGATGTCTGAGTTAATTCACGGGTTGTGAGAAGTGTCTGTGTCATCAGCACTTCCTTGGGCCTCTTCATCTGTGTTTTATGTCATGGAAGAAAAACCAAACTGATGCTCTTCCAGCCAAATGGGGAGCAGAGGCCTTGGGAAGCTTCAGCAACTGAGGCTGAGGAGATGGGGGGGGGCTGCTGAGGGGTGTGGGCTTGGGGGCCCCAGCTTGGTTAAGAATGAGTAGCTGGGGTGGCCCAGCTCTCCTGCCTCTTTTCCCTCTCCTGCTTCCTTCCCTATGAAACTGAAAGAGAGAAGGTTTAGATTAGATGTTGGGAAGAAATTCTGCAGTAGTGAGGCCCTAGCACAGATTGTCCAGAGAAGCTGTGGCTTCCCCATGCCTGGAAGTGTCCAAGGCCAGGTTGGCCGGGGCTTGGAGCAACCTGGGGAAGGTGACCCTACCCGTGGCAGGAGGGGGAACTGGATGGGCTTTAATGTCCCTTCCAACCCAAACCAGTCTGGGATTGTGTGGCTCCAGAGTGACCTCTCCTCAGAGGCACTCAGAGGAGCTGGAGTGGCATTTGGAGGCAGCACCATAATTGTGTTTAGGGTCTGAGGAGGCTCTTGGTTCCCTCCTAGGGATGGATGTGGCAGCTGGGAGGAACTGGAGAGGAGCTGCCTCTGAGCCGGTGTAGGGCATGGGAACTGAAAGGGGTCTGAGCTGGGGGTGCAGCTGACTGCTCTGAGCACTGTAACTTGGTGGGACTGTTCTTCCCCAGTTCTGGCTAGAATTCCCTGGAGCAATTGCAGGATGAACTCTTCTCCCCCAGGAGAGTACAGCCTGGGATTTCTCACTGTGCTTTCATTCTCTGTGCTCTGGTTGGACTGTGATAGATGATACTTGGTATGTGCATCGACAGGGACTGCCTCTATCTTCTGGCTCCTGTTGTTCCTTTCAAAGAGTTTTCTCTCTCACCTCAGGAGATGTAGGGCCCCTGACCCAGGCCTGGCTGAGTGTTACAGGGTGCCTCTCCCTGTGGATTTGAAGATTTCCCCAGAGAGCCTTTCCCCTTGGAGAGGAGGGGAGACTGAAGGGCTGCAGCGCCTGGAGCAACACTTGACTGACCAGGTCAGCCCTGATGGAACCCAGGCTGAGATCAGTGCCCAGCTTGGCTTGGAGGAGGGTGGCAGCTTGGGCTCGGGTTTTGTTCTCCTTGATTTCTGGGAAGTGGGAGTGTTTTCCAGGCATGACATCAAACAAGCCCCTCTGATAGTTAAGCCAGTTCCAAGAGCTTTCCTCTGTTTATTACTGACCGTGTGTCATCTTGTGCTGCCTGAACCCAAATTTCTGTTTTCATTTCAGGGCTGGGTAACAAGTTTTACTAAACCACGGACAATCCCAAACTCGCTGCTTCCAAGCACCACAGGCTTGAGCCCATATTTCAGTATGGGCTGTCTGTCAGTTCGGACATTTTTTTATAGGTTGTCAAACATTTATGCTCAGGTAAGCCAATAATTGGTCCTAAGTAAGCAAATCCAAAACTGTGACAAGTCTGGCATGGGAGGCAGGATTTAACACTCGGATCATCTTGGTAGAGACTTGGTGTATCAAAAAATGCTGCTTTGTTCGTGTCTTCTCACAGTGTCCCATGAAATCTGTGGAGTGGCTTCATGTTCTGTGAAACAGCCACAGAATGTCTGCAGCTCTTCCCAATTAAGTTTTAGAAACAGGATATTAATATTCTAAATTCATGTTTTCATCAGGAACTGTAGCGACAGGGCAATAGGGAATGGCTTCAAACTGAAAGAGAGCGGATTTGGATTAGATGTTGGGAAGAAATTCTTTCCTATGAGGGTGGTGAGGCCCTGGCACACGGTCCCCAGAGAAGCTGTGGCTGTCCCGTCCCTGGAAGTGTCCAAGGCCAGGTTGGATGGGGCTTGGAGCAACCTGGGCTAGTGGAAGGTGTCCCTGCCCATGGCAGGGGGTAGAGTGAAATGGGCTTTAATGTCCCTTCCAACCCAAATCATGGTTCTATGAATAGGGAGCCAGCAGACCTAGGATCAGCAGGGAAGTCCAGGAAAACCTTCCTAAATTTCAAGGATTTAGTTTGTCTGTCTGGTGGTTAAGGGAAGTTTCTGATTGGTTTATACAGTTTTGTTTCTAGAAATCAACTGATTTTATCTTAGACAAATTTTAATTGTTGCATAAATGAAAACCACTTTCTGAAATCTTGTTTGATTCTTAAGAAAAAGTGAGCTTTAAACCAGCCCAAGAAAACCAACCTCCTTTACCTCCATCTTAAGATTATCATTTGAGACATGGCTGAGCCACCTGAATTAAGTTAACACATTAATAAAGATATGCTTGGTGTAAGAAATCCCAGTGTGACACAGTTTTGGAAGGTAGATGGAGTATGTTTGAGGTAACACTGAAGTCTGGCAGTTTGCTTTTGCTTTGGCCCAGACAGCATTGCCTCAGATATTTGATTTCCTTGACTTGAACACTAAAGTGCCTTGAAACTAGTATTTTAGTCAGATTAATCTTTATTTTATAGGCCTGACACTCAGAAAATGAGTGAAGCTGCAATGATATGTATGAACTGAAGCTGTCACCTTGTGTCTTTTGCAGGCAAAGCATCACTCTCTGCCTCCAGTGTCGCTCCAAGGGCAGCTGTTGTGGAGGGAATTCTTCTATACAGTAGCATCAGCAACGCCCAACTTCACCCAGATGGCTGGGAACCCCATCTGCCTCCAGATCTGCTGGTACAAGGATGCAGAGAGGCTCCACAAATGGAAAACGGTAATGAGGTTCATGGCCACAGCAGCTGCATTGGAGCTTGGAGCTTTCCTCTTCCCTTGATCTGTCCCTGCTGGCAGTTTGAATGCATCTTGCAGTGGTGTGACAGGCTGTGAGAGCTGGGAATGTTGAGCCTGGAGAAAAGAAGGCTCCAGGGAGACCTTAGAGACCCTTCCAGTGCCTAAAGGGGCTCCAGGGGAGCTGGAGAGGGACTTGAGACAAGGAGTGGAGTGACAGGACAAGGGGAATGGCTTCCAGCTGACAGAGGGCAGTGTTAGATGGGATACTGGGACGAAGTTCTTCCCTGTGAGGGTGGTGAGCCCCTGGCCTAGGTTTCCCAGAGCAGCTGTGGCTGCCTCTGGATCCCTGGAAGTGTCCAAGGCCAGGTTGGATGGGGCTTGGAGCAACCTGAGCTAGTGGAAGTGTCCCTGCCCATGGCAGGGGGTGGAATGGGCTTTAATGTCCCTTCCCACCCAAACCAGTCTGTAATTCTGTGAAAGCAGTGTATGGGGGAGAGCTGATGTTCCTGTTCTGCTGCAGGCACAGACAGGGTTCCCATGGATCGATGCCATTATGACCCAGCTGCGCCAGGAAGGCTGGATCCATCACCTGGCTCGGCACGCTGTCGCCTGCTTCCTGACACGAGGGGACCTTTGGATCAGCTGGGAAGAGGGAATGAAGGTTCACTGCTGGCTTTTATTTTCCTCTGTTCTGCCTAGCCCCGAGAAACCCTGCACAGCCTGAGTCTAGCAGTGGACAGTTCTACAGAGCAGGGTTTGGTTCTGCCCCTTCCTGTGGATCTCAGGCTTTATGGAATATCCTTGTTTGTCACTCAGTGCAGTGGTGAGGGTTCATTCCCTTCCCCAAATCCTCATGATTTTTGGAGAACGAGGATACTGGTGGAGACGTGCTCAGTCTCTAGCAGGTTCCAAACCCAGAGTTTTTGGGTTGCTCTGTCTTCTGTCTATGGAGAGCATTCCTAGTGTGCCTGTGAGGAGGCAGCCCTGGCCCCACAGTGCTGTGCTTCCAGTAGCAACCTCCCAGTCTGCTTTTGTCTAGTTTTTGCTATATAGCCATTTCAGGGCTTTTTCTCTTCCCATCCCTGATGTGCAGGTGTTTGAAGAGCTGCTTTTAGATGCTGACTACAGCATCAACGCTGGGAACTGGATGTGGCTGTCAGCCAGTGCCTTCTTCCACCAGTACACACGGATCTTCTGCCCTGTCCGCTTCGGGAAGCGCACAGACCCCCAAGGCGACTACATCAGGTCAGGGGACACCCACCCCACCACCTCCTGAGAGCTTCTCAAGCTCCTCTTGAGAAGGAACAGCAGGAACTGGATCAGTTTCAAACACACACAGCTGGTAAACAGGACTCATAGCAATGGTTTTATTGAACACTTGGGGAAACTGAGGCATGGAGAAGCAGAGAGATATCTGTTATTCCAAGTGATGGCTGAGCAGGGCTTGTGTTCATTTGTGAGCACTTGTTGTGTCCAGCACCATGTTTGATCACTAGGCTGGCTCCTCTTTCCAAAGGATTTGAGAAGAACTTCCCACAGCTTCCCTGCTCCAGTCTGCACTTTTTTTCTTGCTTTTCATAGAATTCTGGGATATGCTTGGAAGGGAGCTTAAACCTCATCCAGTTCCACTCCCTGCCATGGGCAGGGACACTTTCCACTATCCTAAGGCTTCTCCAAGCCTGGCCTTGGACAGTTGCAGGGATGGGACAGCCATAGCTTCTCTGGGCAACCTGTGCCAGGGCCTTACCACCCTCACAGGGAGGAATATCCCAATATCCAACCTAACCCTGCCATTCTTTAGTTGCACACACATGGGTTTTATTTTCCACTCTAAGTCCTCTTTGCTTCAGAGTCTCATTTTTTTGTCTCTCCATAATGTGCTGATGGACTTTCTCAAAGCACTGGGCTCACTGTGTTAGTGTTGAGCAAACAGCTTGTCTTGGTTTGAAAGGCAGGTGTCTGCTAAGGAAGGTGGGAGCCTCCCTTGGAATGGAGAATGTGAAGCCCCTCCCTCCAAATTATTATAATTTTGAACTTAAGGGGCTCTCAGGCAAAAATATATGAGATTAGGAATAGCAGTTCTTTACTAGTATGTATAACAAGGCAAACAAACAACAACGACTGCAGCATCAGCAATAACAGAGCAGGAGCCCAGTCCCAGCCTTGGGGCTGCGGTGCTTTCCCTCTTGTGCAGTTCCGGGCACGGCCAGCAGGGGCGCTGCTGGCTCTCGGCGGGCGGGGCCGGTGCAGTGATCCCCGCGGGGCTGTAGGGGGCGCTGTGGGGCGGCGCGGCGAGCGCGCGGCAATGGCGGCTGGGCCCAGACGGGGAGGGATGGAGGAGAGGCTTTGCTCCACAAACCCTGGGGTAGTCAGTCCCGGTGCCCCCACAGGACTCTGAGAAACGCTAGGCTGGAACAACAGGAATGAGTGAAAAATCCCCGCGTGGTGGGCGAGATGTGTCAAGATCTGCGGCAGGAGCTGGAACTGCTGGACGTCCCGGTAGCGCACAGGGGTGCGGGGCCCAGCAGCAGAAGAAAAGCAGCTCCCAGCTGGGTTGTGGCCGTGGCAGCGAATTCCTTTTCCCAGGCTGCGGGTCCCACCGTCCTCCGAAGCCCAGATTGAGCGAGAGATCCGCAACTGCCCCCGTCCCTTACCTGCTTCTAATCCCGGGGTGTCTCTGTCCCTCCCAGAGAAGCTCCCAAAAATCAGAGGAGTTCCCCCTTCCTGCAGTCTCAAGCACACAGCCATCAGTGCTACTTAACAACACAATGGGAAAAAATACCACGAGCAGAGGAAAGAAAAGGAAAGAAAACCCAACCCCCAGCACAGCTCAATTTCCCCACATCTCTTCCTTGCATCCTGTCTAGATTTGGGTATTGCCAAGGAGAAGCCTTTGCTGAGGTACCTCACAGAGTGGGACAAAAAATTACTTTGCCATTCTGCAATAATTTTTTAAGATTAGTTTGTTTTTAAATTTTATTAATGTTTAGGGTGAAATGTCAGTGAAAATGTTAAAAACATACTTTGGAGGAAATCAAAACCGAAGTACTGTTTAAATCACCCCATTTATTCTATGCTGTGAAGTTAACTTTTGGAAGATACCACCTATGGAGATTTGAGAACATAAACCCGACTTTTTTGTGGACAATTAATCAGAACTTTCCCACAGATTGTAATCTCAATATTAACATGGCACAGGTTGGCTTACACTTCTCTGAATGAATGTTTACCTGCAGGATTATAAACCCCCCTATTATCCCTATTTTTAGGAAATACTTGCCCATACTAAAGAACTTTCCCTCCAAGTACATCTATGAGCCCTGGACAGCATCTGAAGAGGAGCAGAAGCAAGCAGGATGTATCATAGGTAATTAATTCACATTCCTTGCTAAGGATTTTTCTGCTGCTAACTATCCAAAATAAATGTGTATGAGATGGAAGCATCACGCTTCCAACATAAGCCATTTATCTTCTGAAAATGGATGAATCCAACAGCCTTCCTTCTGTTCATTCTCCATTAACATTTTTTATAGGAGTCTCATTTCACAGTACATATTTTTGCTTCAACTTTATGTCCTAAAAGTCTTGGATCACTCCATACTTTTGCCTTTAAATTTATTTATCTTGGATGCTTGACTGCTTTAAATAATATCAGAATATCTTGTGGTTTTACTCCTGGTCTAACACATCTCTGAAGGCTCTTAGGTCAAAGTGGGAGCTCTTCTCTTTGATGGCAAGGATTAGACACTTCCATTTAAGAAAAGCTGGAAGTATTCCAAATCCAGGGAAAATGTCTTTGCCGAGTGTGGTAAAGGTTCTGTCTCCACATTACCAGGTCAGGATTACCCCTTCCCCATGGTGAACCACAAGGAAGCCAGTGACCACAACCTGCAGTTGATGAAACAGGTCAGAGAAGAGCAGCACAAAACAGTCCAGCTCACGAGAGGTGAGAGATGCTGCAGCACCCACATTCCCTGTGCTGTGACACACAGACTGTCCTCAGGAACCTGGGCTCTGGGGCTCGGCTTTGGGTGCTTTTCCAGGATGCTTTTCCATGTTGGATACTAACATCATGAGCGACTCTTCTGGTTACTGTTAAAATGCTGTCTCAAGTGTGAGAACAAGAGTGTGAGCCTTTTCTTCCTTCCCTGTCCCCTTGGAGCATCCTCCTGCCTGCTGTAGAAATGCCTTCCCAAAACCAGATCTTCTCCCCCTGCCCTGACCCCCCAGCCCCAGGCTGGCTGAGTGTGTCTCCAAGGTGCAGAAATCTCTGCAGCTCTGCCCATGCCTCTTGTAAACCAGAACATTCTTACTTGTCCTTGGTACCATGATCTGCCTTATGCCGTAGCAGAAATTGAGATGCCCACTGAGCATAAAGCTCTGGAGAGTTGAGTTGTTCCAAGAAATTTACCCTTTGGCATGGTTTTCTGCATTGCTTAACCCTGTGGATAACAAACAGGTAGTTATCAGGTAAGGCTAGAACACTCCAACTGTGCCAAGCCTGAAGTACTTAATTAATTAGGTATTTCCAGTCACACAGATGGGTCACTTATGGTACCTGTGCTCTTAAAATTGAAGTCCCAGGGCCTGTGCTGAGCTCAGAGGAATCCTTCACAGTAAAACATGGAATCTCAGCCTGGTTTGGGTGGAAAAGGACTTTAAAGCTCATCCAGTTTCCACGCCCTGCCGTGGGCAGGAACACCTTGCACTATCCCATGTTTTTCCAAACCCTGTCCAACCTGGCCTTGGATCCAGGTGCAGCCACAGCTTCTCTGGGCAGCCTCTGCCAGGGCCTCAACAACCTCACAGGGAAGAATTTCATCCCAGTATCACACCTAACTCTGCCCTCTAGCAATGGGAAGCCATTCCCATTTGTTCTGTCCCTCCAGGCCCTTGTCCCATGTCCCTCTCCAGCTCTCTTGGAGCCCCTTTAGGAAGGGTCTGTCAGGTCTCCCTGGAAGCCTTCTCTTCTCCAGGCTGAACATTCCCAGTTCTCCCAGCCTGGCTCCATAATGGAATTTAGGTGACAAAATACCTTTCTATTTAAGAGTGGACCACAACAGCCTCTCTATATTATAGAAAACCAACATGCAGCAGCTGAGGGGAACCTTAACTGTTCTTTCCTTCACCCCTCTAATCTGACGGAATTAATTTTTCCAAACCTTGGAATGGATACCTATTAATGTGTCCATGATGTTGCACACTGGAATAGTACAGATATAACCACTGTATGCTGGCAGTTCTTCCAGCAGCCCTGTGGTACCAGGGACTGAATGTTGGGAAAGCCAAAATTTTGAGAGTCCCTGACTCCAAGTGTTATCCTAATGCCCATCTCAGTATGAAAACTAGCTCATACAGGGGAGCAGATACTGGAATAGAGTAAGGGCTAAGGAGTAGGATGGGACTTGGAACAGTCTGGAAGGTGTGGAGTGGAATGAAATGAGCTTTAAGGCCCCTTCCAACCCAAACCATCCTGGGATTTCATTATTCTTGTTGCCTATGAACAGAAGCATTTTGTGATACTTTGTATCTTAACCTGACTGAGGTCCGCGAAGACTTTGCAAACTGTAATCCTTCTTTATTTCTTGCTGTAGATGATGCAGATGACCCCATGGAAATAAAGGTAAAACGTGACCATTCAGAAGAAAAGATTTCAAAAGGAAAAGTGGCCCGAACAGCAGAATAAACCAAAATTCCCTCAGGGGTCACCTGCTGGGTACCAAAAGAGGCAAGAGAGGAGAGCCGGGGCCAGTTGAGTTGGCCAACCACTGTCCTCCATACTTTGCCCTGCTGATGGTGCCTCTTGCTTGCGACCTGACCTCAGGAGATTTGTTGGATCTTGAGTAGTTTTAGTGCAGTTATTTTGAGTGGCTTCTGGACCATTTGTTGAAGCTGTTGGGTGAATGCAAGAGGTGCGTGGTTGTGGCAGGTCCTGCTGCTGCAGCATCCTTCAAGTCCATGTTATTCATGCACATGTATAAATAGATTTTGTGAAAAATATCTTAATGTCAGAAGACCATGTGCACATTAAAGTGGTTGCACATTAGTATTAGGACCTTGATTTGCTTGCCTTGTAGAGACAAACTTAGGGATGTTCAGATTATTTATTCTAAGTTCCTAGTTTATGACTGTAGTCCCCAGTTTGGGGAGACAGAGTGCAGCCCCTTGTAGCTTCTGTGTAGGTTTTAAGTCATAAGTAGGAATTATTATGCATTTTAAGGACAAAGTTGAAAATATCTCACTGAATTAGGGCTAATATATAACTTGGTCACCATAATTCTCTTCCTTGGCTAACTAGAACTGGAGGGCAGAGATTAATTCTATCATGTACCACATGGAAAGATTTCTCCTTCCGCTGAAATGTATTGTTGTGATGTTTGGCAAGGCTGGATTAGTCAGTTATGATTGGGGGTTTGGGGGTGGGGAAGTGCAGTGGGGTTTTCATGGCTGCAGGTAGTATTCTGTGTTTGGAAAGAAATAAAACTTATTTCTGACATGAACAATGCAAGGGCTCTGAAGCAATCTGTCATCACAATATCCATCGGTCCTCTCGGGAAACCTGGTGGCACAGCAGCTCCAGCAGCAATCCAAACTCCTTGGAAGCATCCCAGGATCTAGTGCAGGAGCAGCACAGGAGCCATGAGCACTAGGAGGAGGCTGTAAACTGCAGGATCTTTCAATGCTGCTAGAGACCTGCAGGAACTGTCAGGACAGACCATGCTGGCAGCAGGACAGTGAGGTGTAAATAAAAAGCTGCAAGGAACTTCCTGCTGCTCCAAGCCTGCATCAAGCTCCTGGAGATGCCCATATTCCCTGATACTTCAGCCCTCCAGCAAACGTAATAGCTTGCAGGGATGGCCAGAAGGAAAGGCCTTCTGCCTCCCCCTTTATGGAAGGTAGAATTCCGAGGTGGTGCTTGTTTCTTTGGGGAGATCTGTTGCTTCAAAGCCGCCTGGCATTCCTTCCCTCTGTCACTGGGCTCCTTCCTGTGCCTGAAGGGATTTACAGCATCCCTGAAGGGCTGGAAGGAGCATCTGGGAGACTCCAGGTCTGTCAGCCTGACATCAGTGCCCAGTAGGATAATGGAACAGATCATCTTGGGTGCTATCACCTGATACCTACAGGATGCCTAGGGGATCAGACCCAGCCAGTATGGGTTTGGGAGGAGCAGGTCCTGCCTGACCAACCTGATCTCCTTCTATGACCAGGTCACCTGCCTGCTGGATGCAGGAAAGGCTGTGGATGTTGTGTGCCTGGACTCCAGCAAGGCCTTTGCCACTGTCTCCCACAGCACACTCCTGGAAAAGCTGCAGCCCATGGCTGGGACAGGAGCACTCTGTGCTGGGTTCAGAACTGGCTGGATGGCTGGCCCAGAGAGTGGTGGTGAGTGGGGCTGCATCCAGCTGGGGCCAGGCACCAGTGGTGTCCCTCAGGGATCTGTACTGGGGCCAGTTCCATTTAATATCTTTATTGATTACATGGATGAGGGAATTGAGTCCACCGTCAGTAAATTTGCACATGAGACCAAGCTGGGAGCATGTGTTGATCTGCTTGAGGGTAGGAGTGCACTGCAGAGAGACCTGGAATGGCTGGATGGATGGGTTTAGTCTAACAGGATGAAGTTTAATAAGCCCAAGTGCCCAGTCCTGCATTTTGGCCACAATAACCCCCTGCAATGCTACAGGCTGGGTAGTGCGGCTGGACAGTGCCCAGGCAGAAAGGGACCTGGGGGTGCTGGTGACAGCCGGTTGAATATGAGCCAGCAGAGTGCCCTGGTGGCCCAGAAGGCCAGTGGCTCCTGGCCTGGATCAGGAATGGTGTGGCCAGCAGGAGCAGGGAGTCATTCTTCCCCTGTACTTGGCACTGGTGAGGCCAAACCTTGAGTGTTGTGTCCAGTGCTGGCCCCTCAGTTTGGGAAGGATGTTGAGATGCTTGAGTGTGTCCAAAGGAGCACAACGAGGCTGGTGAGGGGCTTGGAACATAAACCCTGTGAGGAACCACCGAGGGAGATGGGGGTGCTCAGCCTGGAGAAAAGGAGACTCAGGGGGACCTTATCACTCTCTAGTGACCACCCTGAAAGGTGGTTGTGGCCAGATGGGGGTTGGTCTCTTCTCCTTGGTGACCAATGACAGGATGAGAGGTCAGAGCCTGAAGCTGCACCATGGGAAGTTTAAGTTAGATATTAGAAAAAAAAATATTCACAGAAAGAGTGGTTCAGCATTGGAATGGGCTGCCCAGGCAAGTGGTGTATTCACTGTCCCTGGAGGTGTTTAAAAAAAGACTTGATGAGGCACTCAGTGCCATGGCTTAGTTGGTAAGGTAGTAGGTCACAGGTTGGACTCAATGATGTCAAAGGTCTTTTCCAACCTGGTTTATTCTGTGATTCTGTGTCTGCAGCCTGGCCCAGTGCAGGGGCTCCAGGAATGCAGATCTGGCTCCTGCCTCGGGTTTCAAGGCACAGTCTTTGCCTTCAAGCCCTAAAGGGGCTGGTCTTTTTTCCTGAATGTTTCTACCTTGAAGTAGCAGTCTCTACCTGAGTGTCCTGGTTCAGAGCTTCAGTGAATTCTGGGGCTGTGTAGTACAGCAGAATTGTGAAATCCCAGACTGGTTTGGGTGGGAAGAGACATTAAAGCCCATCCTGTCCCACCCCTTGCCACAGACATCTTCCACTATCCCAGGTTACTCCAAGCCCTGTCCAACATGGCCTTGGACACTTCCAGGGATGGGGCAGCCACAGCTGCTCTGGGCATCCTGTGCTAGGACCTCACCAACCTTTCAAGGCCTCTTTGGAACTTCTGTTGTTGCAAAGCAGTTTCACGGTCTGGTCTGTGGTTGGAAGGAACAGGACTTGGCCTGCAAAGGAGCTGCTGTGAGAGCAGGAGCTGTGTTTGAGCAAGAAACAGCAAGTGCAGTTGGAGTCTGACCTCTGCTTCTGGCTGACAAAGTAGCATTGGAGAAGTTTCTGAAAGAAGTAAAATCATGGAGTCACAGAATCCTTGAGGTTGGAAAAGCCCTCTAGGATCACCAAGTCCAAATGTTTCCCCAGCACTGCCATCTACGCCCTAATCCATGTTCCCAGGGGACACATCCACACACTTTAATGAGTGGTGACTCCACCACTGCCACAGGTGAGGGGGTGCCTTGCCATGGCCTGACCACCCTTTCCAGAAAGAAATTTTTCATAATATCCAACCTAAATCTCCCCTGGGGAACTTGTAAAGTCTTTATTTTCAGTGCTGAACCTTTTTGTCTTGTCCCTGTTCCCTGGGAGTAGAGCCTGACCCCCACTGGCTGCTCCCTCCTGTCAGGGAGTTGTGCAGAGCCAGAAGGTCCCCCCTGAGCCTCCTTTCCTCCAGCCCTCCCCCAGCTCCCTCAGCTGCTCCTGGTTCTCCAGACCCTTCCACAGCTCCATTTCCATTCCCCGGTACATGTTCCAGTCCCTCAGGGTCTTTTTGGGGGTGAGGAGCTTAAAACTGACCCCAGGATTTGAGGTGGGGCCTCACCCATGGAGGGGACAGTCACTGGATGGTCCTGTTGGACACACCATGGCCAGACAAGCATCCCCAGGCCCTTTTCTCCAGCAGCCACTTGGAAGGACTGAGCTGGTTTATGATCTCATGGCCAAGAGACTTGCTCTGTAAAAATGAATTACTGGCAAGAATATCAGAATGAATCAGGCGAGACTCCATTTCTTCATGCAGGAAAAAGCCAATTCTTTTTTCACACAACTCATTTTTATACAGTTTTTACTGACCTCATGTGCAACTTTAACTGGTTAATAGCTAATTGGTTAATAGCTTTCTTGCCAATTGCTCTATTGGTTAGTAAAAGGTAAAGGCATTTACTTGTCTATCAAATCTCTCTATTTTTAAATTGTTTACATATTTTCTTCACTGGTTCTCACGTGATAGATTTAATGTTTATGGAAGTGTTAGTTGTTTTTCACCCAGGAATAGATTGTTATGTTAGCGAACTGTTCACACAAGGATTGTTTTCACATGGGAAATTGCAAAGTGCTAGCTGCACTTAGAAGCAATGACAGGCCAGCCATCCATCCAACTGAGCAGGTCTGATTTTATGAGGCCTTTCTTTTATAATTTTTCTACTTGACTGCAATAGCAGAGTGTTTCTGTCTCTGCACATTTTTCTCTGCTGAGGTGATCTGACTTTGGAGGCAGCAGGATTTGATGTGGAATTGTTCAGATACTGACCCACAAAAATGTACCTGATGCAACTCTCTGAATTCTGGGGTGTGGAGACAAGTAATGGCATCTTTGCTGGGCATTTCTGGCATGATTCAAAGCCGCTCCAGCTGGATTTGGGTTCACCTTAGGTGCTTTTATTATAGGAGGGTGTCACGATCCGTTCTTACGACGGGAATTCATGATGGTTCGTCAATTGATCTCAGAGTGCAAAAAACCGACACAGAGAGGGGATTTGCAGTAATAATCAAGAACAAATGCACCTTTATTGAGCAACCACAGCAAAATGTGTTAGGGGGGATTGGGGAAAAGGGAAAGAATAGGGAAAAGAGAGGGAGGAAGAGAAAGGAAGGCATATAGCTACCAAACATAGAATGACAAAATCCTTCGAAGTCCAGTTGATGGAGTTCTCCTGGTCATGTCAGGGAGGTCTTGAAGACACGGGTCAAGTCAAGGTTCTTTATAGTCCTTTTTTGGTAGGGGGAAAACAGGTCTTCGAGTTACTGGGGGGAATCAAGTACAATGAAGAATAGTCTATTGAAATTTCTGAGGAGAGAGAAGGCATTGAAGAAGGGTACACACAGTACCCATATTCTCAGCAGTAGGCAAGAACCATTGTCTTCTTGTCCAATGGTCACATCTGCAGGCAAATATCTCGCTTTGGTCAGGTCAGCTCCCTCGCACACTTCCCCCACGTTAGGGGTTTCAGTCTCAGTCCTTGAGGGAGAGGCTTCTCCCATCTCAGTCCATCTGTCACTGTGGTTGTAGAACAGATGAAGGATCTTCTGTGGGGACCACCAAAGGTCACCCCAGAAAAGTCCAGCCAAGCTGAGAGATGGGGAAATTCCAGGGCTATTGTTGGGAAAGCGAGTGTAGGCGAAGAAGAGCAAGGTGCCCCTTCTCCTTTCACTAGGTTCAGTGTTCCAATACAGCAAACACACTTGCAAACAGTAGCTTGGCAGGCCAGAAGCTCTGCTCAGGCCTCAGGATCTTGGCAAGCAACCATCTCGAGGAAGACCAGGATTCCAACCAGGGTGTTTTTCGGTCATCCCAGTTTCTGTCCTTTCATGACGATCGTGAGGCAGATGAGAGAAACTTCAGACAGAGACTTACAGAGGGAATGTGTCTGATGGTGTTGATTTTGTTTGATCTTTTTTTTTTTGACCACTCCTGTCCCCCCTCTTTGGCTTCTTCACCCCTTCAACCCACATGCCCAAAGCTTCTCTCTATGCCTGGGTGATATTCTTTTTCATTTTTGCTTCCTTATGAGATTTATCTTGTAAAGTTTTCATTTGGGAGTTGTGAATTAGGGCTTTAAGTGTCTTTCCTGAGTCACCGTTGGCAGAAATGAGAGCGAGACATGAATTAAGTCACCTTTTTTGGGTCACTTGTGTTCTAGGGAGCCTTTAATGGAATCCCAGACTGGTTTGGGTTGGAAGGAACCTTAAAGCTCACCCCATTCCACCCCTTGCCATGGTTAAGGACACCTCCCACTAGACAGGTTGCTCCAAGCCCTGTCCAATTCAGCATTTTCAGAGTTGATTTAGTATTTTTCCAACAGTGGAGTTGATGAGCTATCTGCCTTCCTGGCTATTGAGGAAACTTTCACTTCCCATAACAGGGCAGAGCTCCTGGGGGGCTGCAGCTCCTCCTGAAGGGCAGCTCTGATCTCTGCTCTCTGTGAGCAGGGACAGGACCCCAGGGAAGGGCTGGAGCTGTGTCAGGGCAGGGTCAGGCTGGAGATCAGGGAAAGGCTCTTTCCCCAGAGGGTGCTGGCACTGCCCAGGCTCCCCAGGGAATGGCCACGGCCCTGAGGCTGCCAGAGCTCCAGGAGTGTTTGGGCAGCGCTGCCAGGGATGCCCAGGGTGGGATTGTTGGGGGGTCTGTGCAGGGCAGAGGTTGGACTGGATGACCCCTGTGGGTCCCTTCCTGCTCAGGATATTCTGTGATTCTATTGCCCCAATTCCTTTGGCACAGGAAGGTGATCAAAGCAGCTGCTCCCTGAGCAGCTGCAGCCGGGCTCTCTCTGCATCCTGCCATGTCACACATGATGGTGACAGCAGAGCTTTTGGAGTGGCACTGGCTCCACAGCACCTCTGTATTCCACTTTGGTGTCCCTGAGGATGGGATATGCCATGATGGCCCTGCTCCCTCTGCCCCAGCTGCATCTCCACCTGACTGGTTCTTCCCTTGCTGGAAGTTCCTTTTCTCTCAGGAACATGGTGGGATTCTTAGGGGTGTCCTGTGCAGAAATAGCAATTGGACTTGACAGGTCCCTTCCAACTCAAAATATTTTGATTCTATGATTAAAAACATTCACCAGCTCAGCCAATTCTACTGGCTGTGTTGAAGGACTGAAATCACAGGCCAAAACCAGGAACAATTATGTAACCTTATCCCTGAGGGCTTGCTCCTGTATGGTGACAGCTGGAACTTTGCCAGCAGTGACAGCAGAAAGAAGTCCCACCCCTCACCTCGATATGGTCCCCCCAGGTCACAGGGTCTGCTGTGCTCTGACCAACCCTGGTGGTGCTCTACTTCCAGTGCTAGAGCATTTGTTTCCCAACACCTTCCCTTCTGCAGAGCAGGGCCTCAAACAGCCCTCCCTGGCCGGGAGTGAGGAAGCCAAGAGCCTCCAGGGAGGTGCTTGACGCGAAGCCATAGCTGACCCTTGAACCAGAACCACCTCTCCAGGCCTCCCATGGATGATCCTTTTCAGAATAAACCTGTTCACTGTGAGCCCAATGCACTGAGCCACAGCTCCAGCTGAGCAGGGCTGGTGCCTCTGTGCTGCCCTTGAACCTTCACCAGCTGGAGAGAGGGAAGGACAACCTGCCTGTCCTCCAGTCAGCACTGTCTTGTTTAGGATGGATGTTTATGGGAGAAATAGATGAGTTTTAGACTGATTGTGTTTTTATGGATAAGTAAACTATGTTTTCTCAGGTTTCTGCTGATGGGAGAAGTTCTGGGTATTAATCGTTCTGTCTGAGCTAAATTTAAATCTTTTCCCATATCTAAACTCCAAGACCACAGAAATCTGTATCCTAATGTTTTTCATTACATTACATAGTTAAGTGAGATATCACTTTAAAAATGAGATTTTGAATTCCAAGTAATTTACTCCTTATTTCATTCAGTTCATTAACAGGAACAATAATTACCCTCCTCTGTGCAGTAAACACCAGTGGGAGGAAGTGGAGCCCAGGCCCACAATTGGGCCTTTTGCCCAAATGGGACTTTTCCCCACAATTAATTTTTTTCATGGTCCAAATTGTCCTGTCAAAATTGTAACTTTCCTTTTTTACTCAACTGGTTTTCCTTAATCCTAAAACTTTAAGCATGATGGTGATGGATCCTCAAACAGTCCATTGGCATTTAAGACTTTGGATAAGTTTTGAATTTTAATTCTTTGTGGTTGAGTGGAATTGGACAAAGAAATATCTTGAACAAAATAAGCACTATGACACAGGATTTGGTAAGCCTTGAATAGAATTTCAAGCATTCATTTGCTTAATGTGTAGAAATCAGATGTGGAATGTAAAATTATTGTGAACTCCCATAAAGTCCAATTTTAATTAAAATAATGGGATCAACTAATCTCAGCCTGGTTAGGGTGGGAAGGGACATTAAAGCCCATCCAGTCCCACCCCTGCCATGGCAGGGACACCTTCCACTATCCCGGGTTGCTCCAAGCCCTGTCCTACCTGGCCATGGACACTTCCAGGGGTGCAGGGGCAGCCACAGCTGCTCTGGACAACCTGTGCCAGAGCCTCAGCACCCTCACAGGGAAGAATGTCTTCCCAATATCCCATGTAACCCTGCCCTCAGCCAGTTTTTATGGTTTCAAAACCCTGAATGATGTTTTTGTGTGTCTTATGCCAACTCTACCTTTCCAAGCTGCAAAACTGGCAGTGAATTTAGCTAGTCTTACAACTTTATATATACAAATTTGCTTTACATGGTGGAAAATATGAATTCAGATGTGTCCTCAAAGAGGTGGAGCCCTGCCCTTGTAGGACAGGTATGGCTTTGTTGACTCGGTCCTAAATATTGCACTGAGAACTGTAATAGTTTATAACTGACGTAATACATATTGAATAGGGAGCACATGGTATCATTTGGTGCTTTCAAGGCTCCAGATGAATTTTGGCATTAGTTCTGTTACAGCTCAATTTTCCATCTCATGATATCTCAGTGGCACCAAGTTTGACAAGAGCAAGTATTCACAGCATCCCTATTGACAGGCAGTGGATGCATCTGTCTGGCTGCTTTTCCAGCTGAAATTGCAGGCCAAGGAGCAAAGCGACCCTCTTGAGAGCAGACTGGACCAACATCTGACAAATAAATAGCTAATCATCTCTGCACACAAGTCTCTGCTGACACCAGACCTCAAAGTCAAACCCAAATGATGCCAAATGAACAGGCAGGAGAGGAGACAGTCAGCTGAAATATTTTTTCCCCAAAATGTTTGTTTGAAGCCTGTGGCTCTGTGGTTAGGAATTTAGAGGAAGCTGAGTTAGACCTCGCTCAACATGTTTGGATTCAACATGAGGAAAATTTCTGACCATGAAAAAAACCCAAGAGGAGTTGTTAGCCTGACATCTCATAAATGAGGAAGGCAAAGATCAACCTCCAGAGGCTGGAGGACTTTGCCAATTCAAGAGAGTTGAAAGACTTAGCAAAAATTACCCAAATCTGAATGAATTTGAATTTTCCAAGAGACCAGCTAGCATTCTTTAGCTAAAAAGGACCAGCAGTAAATACTGCTGGCAGAGAGCGATCTTGGGAAATAGCAAAAACTTATTCTCAAAGCCTTTACCTGTCTGTGCTGGAACAGGTGACATACAGAACGTGCTGGATGCTGTATTTCCAGTTCAGTCAGACACCTAACCTCATTCATTTTTTAGGCTTAGGAACCAGGTGGGAAAATAAGGAAATAGGAGAAAAAACTTTTGACTGGGTAGAACAAGGTGCTCTGGTGAGGCAGCTGTAAAGCTGTGTCCAGTTCTGGGCCCCTCCTGGAAAGAGAAACATTGAAGGGCTGGAGCATGTCCAGGGGAGGGAATGGATCTGGAGCACCAGGAGCAGCTGAGGGAGCTGTGGGATGCCATGACCCATTGGTTGGCTCATTGTAAAACCTCATCAGGCTGAACAAAGGTCAAGGAGCTCTTGTGCTTTTATTGTAGTGTTGCCTCAGCTCCAGCAACCAGCCAGCTGAGTCTAGAGTATAAACTCCAAAGGTGTTGACCAACAAGCTCTTGAATATTTACAATGCACTTCCACAGGAGTGGTGGCTACAAGCCCTTAATTTTGTGCCCTTTTCTTCAATGAGTTGTCAACTCCCACAACAAACTCCTCAGAGGAGCTGGCTCACAAGCCATGGTACCACTACTCAATCTCCCAACTCCCACATCAAACTTCCATACAGAGCACAGGATGGAATGTGAAAAGCATGCTTTGCCCAGGCAAAGCAAGGGAGCAGCTCCAGAGCACCCTGAAAACTACAGACCTGCCAGTGTCACTTCAGTGCCTGGTAAAGTTATGGAGAAGGTTACTGTGTATGGAAAATTGGTCATTGGTCACAGCCAGAATGGCTTCATGAAAGGAAGATCCTGCTTATCAAATGTGATTTCTTTTCATGACAAGGTGACCCACCTGGCTGACCCAGGAAAGCCAGGAAAGCCAGTTGATGGAATATTTTTCAATTTCAATAAAGCTTTCAACGCTGTCTCTCCCAGGATCCTTCTAGACAAAATGTCCAGCCCACAGCTGGATAAAAACATCATGGAATGGGTGAGCAACTGGCTCACGGGTCAGGCACAAAGGGTAACAATAACTGAGGTGACATCAGACTGGGGACCTGTCACTATTGGGATTCTACAGGTCTCCACCTGAGCTCTGTGCTCTTCAACACCTTCATAAATGACTTGGATGCAGGACTGGAAGGGATACTGAGCAAGTTCACAGATGATACAAATCTGGGAAGGAGCTGTTGACTCCCTCGAAGGCAGGGAAGCCCTGCAGAGAGACCTCAACAAATTAGAGGTGGGCAATCACCAAATGTATGAAGTTAAACAAAGGAAAGTGCTGGATTCTGCAGCTGGGATGGGGCAAACCTGGATGTATGGACAGAATGGGGAATAGGAGGCTGGAAAGCAGCGCCTGGAAAGGGACCCAGGGGTCCTGGTCAGTGGCCAGTTGGGTCTGAGCCAGCAGTGCCCTGGCAGCCAGGAGGGACATCCCTGTCCTCGGGGGCATCAGGCCCACCATTGTTGGCTGGGCATGGAGGGGATTGTCCCACTCTGCTCTGTCCTCACCTTGAGCGCTGGGAGCAGTTTTGGCCACCACAAGATAAAAAAGACATTAAGCTGTTGGAGAGCATCCAAAGGAGGGAAACAAAGATGGTAAACAGCCTTGAGGAGAAGACATATGAGGAGCAGCTGAGGGCAGCTGCTCTGTTCAGCTGGAGGAGACTAACAGGAGACTAATCACAGTTACAATTTCCATGTGAAGGGAAGAGACAAACACTGATCTCGTCTCTGTGGTGACCAGGGAAGGACCAGAGGGAATGGCTGGATCCTGGAGTGTCAGCAGAGGTTTAGATTGTGTATCAGGGGAAGGTTCTTCCCCCAGAGGGTGCTGGCACTGCCCAGGCTCCCCAGGGAATGGACACAGCCCCAAGGCTGCCAGAACTCCAGGAGTGTTTGGGCAGCACTGCCAGGGATGCCCAGGGTGGGATTGTTGGGGTGTCTGTGCAGGGCCAAGAGTTGGACTCTTCTTGTGGGTCCTTTCCAACGCAGGACATTCTGTGGTTCTGTGAAATAAAGTCAGAAAAGAGGGAGGAAGAGAACAAGAGCAGACTCTCACTAGTCCTTAGATCCCACCTTATTCCTGGAGCTGAACTTGTGAGACAAAGTGAAAGAGAGGAAAAAGAGAACCAGGGGCCCAATCGACTTCCCTTCATAGTTAACCCGGTGCAACCTCTTATGTAAATTAGATTTTTTGTTCTGTTTTATTCACAAATGCACAGCCATCCCTTCGAGAGGGGAAGCTGAGCATGAGTCTCTGAGAGTTGGCTCAGGTCCACAGGACCTGATCTGATCACACCTTTCCTGTTGTGACAGTCACAGTGTCTTAGGCAAATCATGCCTGTGCCTGATCTTCTCAGGGGATGAAAAAGGAGGCTCAGGGGGGACCTTGTGGCTCTGCACAACTCCCTGACATGAGGGGGCAGCCAGGTGGGGTCAGGCTCTGCTCCCAGGCAACAGGGACAGGACAAAAGGAAACAGCCTCCAGCTGTGCCAGGCAAGTTTAGTTTGGATATTGGGAAAAATTTCTTCATGGAAAGAGTGGTCAGGCTGTGGCTCAGGCTGCCCAGGGCACAGGTAGAATCTCCATCCCTGGAGGTGTTCAGGGGATATAGTTTAGTGGTGGCTTTGGCAGTGCTGGGTCAACAATTGGTCTTAATGGTCTTAGAGGGCTTCTCCAACCAAAATGATTTCATGGTTCAGTGATTCTGGGTTGTGACTAGGATTACAGGTGTTGTAGAAAAATGGAAAGAGGTTTGCAAACATGATTTTGGGCATAAGCAAATCCCATTGAAAAGTTGCTGGCCAAGAAGTACCCATAGGGGCTTGAAAAGGCTCCCTCCCTGGCTGAAATGGTGGGGTGTTTCTCCAGGTAACCTCTTGATGCAGCCCAAGGGTTGGATCAGTGCAGGATCATCTCAGAGCAGTGACATGGACAGACTGTGACTGGTCATGGTGCCTTTGCCTGGTGTCACATGCTAGACACTGTTCTCAAGTGTCCCCATGACACCTCTCTGCCCACCACTGGTTTCATGGCAGGTTCCAAACTCAGTCTTACTTTATAAAGGAATAGTAATTCTAAAGATTAAAATTTTTCAGGTGTATCAGGAACCACAAAGATCAGAAGATGGTCTAAACCTCTGTGTCTTGAGCCTCAAGATGTGCCAGTGGAGGTTCAAGTTGGACATGAGGAGGAATTTCTTCATGAAAAGGCTGGTCAGGCATTAGAAGGGGCTACTAAGGGAGGTTTGGAGTCTCCATCCCTGAAGGTGTCCGAGGAATACCTGGACATGGCACTCAGTGCTCTCATCTGGCTGATAAGGTGGAGACCATTCACAGGTTGGAGTCAATGATCTTGGGAGTCTTTTCCAACCTGAATGATTCCAGGTTTCTGTAGGTGACTTTATAAACTCAACTCTTTGCCTGGATCATGCTGTACATTAAATAGGAGGGGGATGATTGGGTTGGATATAAATTACTCTGGCGAGGAGGAGGACCTTAGAGAGAATCAGTGGGTGACTTTGCTCTCGCCCCTCCCAGCTGAGGATGCCTTCTTGGTAACATTTTGCATACAATTATAATTACCCATGTTAGCACATCATTATTAGTATGGTTGTTGTTAATCATCATCATCATCATCATCATCATCATCAATCATCATTCTATTGGTGCTGGTGCATTTATCAATGGCAATTCCAAATATGTATTTCTGTTGTTTCAATAATTCCTACTGTTTGTGGATCTGTGATTATGCAAGTCCTTATTGCACAAGACCAGACTTGTGGTGCCCAACTGGTTGTGATTGGAAATTTAACCCAGCTGTTCCCAGCCCCTCTGAGGACCAGTTGGTCGGACAAAGGGGGATTATTTTCTGCCAAATCCTATAATCTTCACATGACACCAATAATTGTCATGGGCAAACACTTGATGTTGGAAAAAATAATTTAGTTTATTGGAAATTAAAATATGTTTGGATGTTGAGAAACCAAGACAAGATTTAAACCACTTTTTTCCCAGGCTCAGCTTCACATCCCCAACTCCTCCCTTTACCTCTAGCCTGGGTAGTGCAGTGGGGATGGGGAATGGGGGATGTGGTCAGTGTATAAAAAATCCCCTCTGCTGCTCATCGTTCCTTGCCTTTTTCCTTCTACAGGGTGGGTACTTCATGGGATAGGTGTGGTTTCTTCACGACACACCCACCTTCTCCTGTATTACCCCAACATCCTGTTGTTACCACAGTCTGGACGTTCACAAATCCAGGGAGTTTTGACTCATTCTCTTGCTTGGGGTGGAGGAGGGAAATGGGGACTCCATTGTTGGTAGAGTCATTGTCCTTGGACATTTTTGGAGGAGTGACTGCTTGTGGCACTCAGTGGTCTTGTCCAGCTGGTGACTGGTCACAGGTTGGATTTGGTGGTCTTGGAAATCTTTTTCAACCTAAGTGATTCTGGGATTCTGTGATCCTGGTCATGGGGCAAGAGAGAGGACAGAATATGAAAGGGTCTTTCAGTCTGTTCCCAAGGAGCAACATGAAAATTAGTGACAAGAATCTCTCAAGCAGTTTTGTAACATCTCAGAATCCCAGAACCCCAGACTGGTTTGGCTTAGGAGGGACTTTAAAGCTCATCCTGTCCCACTCCCTGCCATGGGCAGAGATGCCTTCCACTATCCCAGGGTGCTCCAGGGCCATCCATCCTGGCCTGTCTTCATGGATAATGTGCCATGGAGCGCCATGTCTGGCCCCATCGGTGACTGTCAGTGTGTTGGCTCAAGGCTGGGGAAGGAGCTGGAGCTCTGGGAAGTTGGGATGTGGGCTGGCATGGTCCTGGTTTACCATCCCTGCCGAGGAAGGAGAATGAGCCTGGTGACAGCGATGGAGAGCACAGCTGCCAAAGCTGTTCAGAGAGCAGCCAAATGTGTCCCCAGCATTTTGTGTCACTTGGGCAATTGATGGTTGGGGAAAGCAAAATTTTACCAGGTGATTCTGAAACTCATCCCTTCCATGAAATAGAGTCTGACACTGCAAGTCATGGAATTGCTGAGGTTGGAAAAGCCCTCCAGGATCATCGAGTCCAACTGTGACCAATCCTCACCTTGTCAACCTGATAAGTTTCACCACTATAATAATATAATAAAATATCATAAATATAATAAAATACAATATAGTGTAATATAATGTAATGTAATATATGATATGATATATAATATAATATAATGTCATACTATATGATATAAAATGATAGGACGTAATACATTTAATATACTAATATATTTACTTTGAGTAAATAGTACAGATTATATAAAATGTAAGAGAATAATGATAAATTTTCATTCTATTTGATTATAAATGTCGTTATTTATGACTTTAATTTCAATTTATTATTTTACCATGATTAGTTATAATTATACAATTATATCATGATAATATTAGATGAGCTATTATTCATGTTATTCATGTTATATATTACATAACATATATTACATATGGAGCTCACTGACAGCATGCAATGCTTCTCACGTGTGCATGTATTCACTCCACTCTCTCTGACAGACACCTGCTGTTGCATACATTATAGCACATATTTGCATATGCAAATTGCCCTGTAGCCGCCCGCCCGCGCTCAGTGGCGCCGTCCCGTGGCCAGCCCGTGGCTCCGCCCTCCGAGCCGGCCCCGCCCCGCCCGTTTCCGCCCGCACCGGAAGCACCATCCCCGCGCTGCCGCTCGCGGCCGCCGGGCGGCGACACTTCCCGGAAGCGGCGTCCCGGAAGCGGCGGCGGTAGGGGCGGGGCGGGCGGAAGTGACGCGCATGCGGAGCCGCGGCGGGGCCGCCTCGCCATGTCGCGGAGCCCGGGGCGGCGGCCGCAGTTGTGAGTACGGGCGGGCCCGGGGCTCCGCCTCGCAGGGACGCCCCGCCAGGTACGGTCCCGCCGCTCCCCGCCCGCCGGGACCCGTGGGCGGAGACGGGAGGGCGGGGGCGGCGGCGGCCCCGGCGGGACTGGCGGGAGGCGGCGGGGAACAGGAGGAACCTGTTCGTTCCTTTCTCTTCCATTCCTTTATTATCCTTCTTTTCCCGTCTCTTTCTTATCCCGGTCTATCCCGTCCTTTTCTTGTCCTTTTCCCTCTTCCCTTCCCTTCTCCTTTCTTTTTCCCGTTCCCGTTCCTGGCGGAGCGGAGCGGCCGGGGGCAGTTCCAGCTCCTCCCGCGTGCGGTGTCGTCTCCGGCTTGACGCCACTTGAGTTTTGGTTGAGTTTTGGTTGAGTTTTGGTTGTGTTTTGGATGTATTTTGGTTGAGTTTTGGTTGAGTTTTGGTTGTGTTGAGTTTTGGTTGTGTTTTGCTCTCGGGGGCTCTTGGTGTTCGTTGTCACTGCTGCCACATCGCGGTTAGGGTGGGGTGTGCTGGAGGTAGCCGGGAAAAGGAGTGGGGATGGGAGAGGAATTGAACGTTTCACAGTCACGGAATTATTTCCGTTGGAAAAGCTCTTAAAGACCAGTGAGTCCAACCATTCCCCAGCACTGCCGCATTCAGCACAAACCCATATCCCCAAGTGCCTCATCCACTAATTTTTTTAAACACTTCCACGCATGGTGACTCCACCTCTGCCTTGAGAAGCCTTTTATGATGCTTGGCCACCCTTTCTTTGAAGAAATTTTCTCCAGTATCCAACCTGAACCTCCCCTGGCACAACTTGAGGCTGTTCCCTCTCCTCCTGTCCCTGTTCCCTGGAAGCACAGCCCAACATCACACGGCTGTCCCCTCCTGTCAGGAGTTGTGCAGAGCCAGGAGGTCCCCCCTGTGCCTCCTTTTCTCCAGGCTCAGCCCCTTTCCCAGCTCCTTTAGCCGCTCCTGGTGCTGCAGCCCCTTCCTAGCCCCGTTCTCTTCCCTGGGCTCTCTGTGTCATTCACTGATCCCTCATTGTGATCAAACCCCGAAGAGGTGCCTGTGCTGGGCTGTCCTGGCTGGAGTTGTGCCCAGGGAGTCTCGGGCTGCCCAGCTCTCTGTGCCTCCGTTCCTGCTGCAGAGCTCAGCTGGCCCAGCCGTGCTTTGGCTCTGCTACCTTCCCTTGTCTCTCAGGGTTCTCAGGGTGCTTTGTGTGTTCTGGGATGAGTTCTGGGTGGTTACTGAATCCCGGGGCTGCCGTGGGATCCACGTTGGGTGTTTGTGATGGTCACAGATTCCTCCCGAGCTTTTGTGGCGGAGGAGGATTCGGTCATGGATCAGGAGAGCTGTGGTTGATAGTAGAGCTCAGGGGCTGTTTCCTGGCAGTTTGCACATCCACAATTGTCTCTACTCCAGGGAATATTACACAGTGGATGAAAAGAGTTCCCAGAAGCAATTACTGTCAAACAGAAAGTGTTTTCTCTGCCATTATGGAAAGCTTCCGGTTTAGGATAAAACCTCAGATCATGAGATAGCTTAAACTGAAATTCTGGTCAGGATTCCTCCAAATTCGACATCAATTTCTTGATTTCCTTTAGATGATGATAATAATTATGGTTATTGTATATTATCTAGATTATATGTTACTATGTATTTATTATTACATTACTATTATTATTTTATTACAATTTTTAAATAATCCATGGAATGAATGCAGCTGTATTTATAAAATAAATATGTATCAACTACAATCAATTAATTTTACTTTATCCCTGGGTGCACATTTCCAATTGACAATAAATAGTTACTTTACCACTTCCTGGATCCAACTGAACCCATTAAAATTAATTCTTTTGGTTCTCTGGAGTGGCCCATAGTCCCTGGTTATTTATTCACATTTGTAGATGAAAGTTGTGCCTAAAGGAACAGTTGGGAGTGAAGGCAGATGGAAAAGTAGCTCATTGTTCCTTCTGATGACTTTGCAGGAAAATTGAGCCAGTCTCTGGTCTCTGCTGATGCATTTTTTAGTGGCACTGTCAGGATTTATGTGGGAATCATGTGCTGGTGTTTGCACTGGATTTGGTGAATGAATTTATTTGGCAGAAATAAATATTCCTATTTCTTGAAAATAATCCGTGGGTGGTTTTTTTTTAATGGAAGCATAAAGGACAGAAGATGAATGTTTGAATATTCAGTATTTTGTGTTTTGTGCTGCTTACTGAGAGTAATGAAGAGAAAGAGAAGTTTGGACAGTAAAACTGGTGTGTCTGGTCAAGAAAACAGCAATTCTGGTGAACTGAAGGAAATGTAGATTTTTTTTTTTTTAAATTTTTCTGTTTTGAAATAAGTAAAGAAATAAATCTCCCAGTGTCTTTCTGTTCTCTCGGCTTTCCTGCCTTCCTTAATGCCAAATCCATAGGGAGGTGTCAGTGTTGCCACACACAGACTGTTCACCAAAAGAAATCTCCTTTTTGGGTCAAAAAAAAGTAATCTGGTTGACAGATCCCTCTGTGAATGTCACAGAATTTTATTCTATTGTTTTTATTGAATTTGATAATTTCTTTGGTGATGTTAAATAAGATTTCTTCCAGTCCACCATTTTTTGGTCTTCCATGAGCTTATTTCCCTCAAGGTTTGTTTATGGATCTGCCTTAGGCCTTTCTAAAGTATCATAACAGCACAATTATTTCTGAGTGTTTGTGTATGAGACTTGAGGAGGTTTATTCTTACGGGGCTGGAAGTGAAGGAGGATGAAGAGGAGAAAGAAAACTCTACTTCAATAACTATGGGAGAAACCCCCATGGACAACTTGGCATGATACAGATTTCTTTTTTTTTTTCTCTTTTTGGTTAGGAAAAGAAATTAACCGGTTCTTTAACCAAATTAATCTAACACCCTAAGAAGGGAATACTGAGGGAGTTTTTTCCATTCTGCTTAAGACATTTTTAAAGATTCATTAATTCAAGGAAGCAGTAACCTTGAAGACTGAAGCAAAACAATTTCTAACTCTTCACCACTCATAAATGTATGGGGACAGTGCGACAGCGCTTTATTTTATTCTGGTAACATGAAACTTCCTCGTGGTTGTTTTTTTGTATCACCTAGGAAAAGTTTCATGATGTGAAATTGTTGCAAAGAAGCCTTTTCAACTTAAGAGAGCTTAAAAGATTTGCCATGATTCTTTCCTCTGTTGTTGGAGTAAATATGTGTGAATTCCACTTCTCGGTATCTTGTTGGACTTTTCATTCTCTCCTGCCTATCCTTGAGCTTTTTGTCATTCTCCAAACATGTAAATACCTGATATTTGTTTCAAGTTAAAGAATGCTATTTCCCAGACAATTATGATTTTTGGGTGTCTTGCTCTTCTTCATGGAGATAAAAAGCTACAGTTGTGTTCTGTAACCATTAAAAGTAGAATGATCTGAAATTCAGGCAAATGAGATTTTTTTACTGGTGCTTTTCCCCCCAGCCTACTTTTAAAGATCCTGTTTGTAGCAAGTCAAAACCAGTTTTTAAGTCCGTTGAGCTGGAGGTGAATGGTGATTCCAGGTGGAATGAGGTGAGCACTGCAAACTGGCAGAGGAACGTATTGATGCAAATATATCATCAGCTCATCTCTCCCTGTTTTTCTTGCTTCCTCTCCCTCTGGTCTGTTCCCCCTCGTCTTGCCCAAAAGTTAGAAATGTCCCCTTACTTTGACAGGTGGAGGAACAAGCCTCTTTGGAGGTTTCTTCTTGGTGCCAGTTTGCAGCCCTAGTTAGTTGAGGGCGCAGGTAAGTGCCTGTTTCTCTGTTCAGCACTTCCACATTTGTGTGACTTGCTGAAAAAATCCTTCTGAATTTGCCTTTACTTCTTATATGTAGAAGCACAGTTGAGTTTGTAGATCATGAAGTTATGGAAGAAGTGTTGAGAGATTCAAAGCACAGAACAGACAAAGTGTTGTCCAGGAGCTGATGCTGTTCTTCATTTGCATTGTCAGTAGTGCTAGAAGGTTTAAAGTTCTTCAAAAGTCTTTTTTCTCTGCTTTAATTATGTTCAAACACACAAATATTTCTACTTCCTCTTCATTAAGTAAAACTGTTTTCTGTCAGATTGTTGCCTGTCAGTGCTAGTCCATCTCAAGTCTCATTTCTGATTCCAAAGCATCCAATGCCATTTTGCTCCTAAGCCATTCAATGACAGCTTCCATTAGGAACTGTGTGATATATTGCCCATATTTTAATTTTCAGTACCTTAAAAACAAAAGTACTGCTGAATTTCCTGCCCACTGCACTGTTACCTTATGTAAAAATCTCAGTTTTCACACATTGTGACTAGAAATGAGGCATTGTACCAAAATACTAGGTATGGGAGTTAATTCCAAGGTCACAGCAAGGAAAGCTCTGTGTCCCTGATGACTTTGTGTGTTGGGCAGTCAGTAGTGGGGTGTTTGTGTCAGTCCCCAGGGGAGTGGGACCGACAGCAGCAACTGCCCAGCTTTGGGAGTGAGGAGCATTCCTGTGACTTCTCACTTGATGGGAAAAGGCAAAAAGGCAAAGGTTGGTCGACTCCTGAGCAGGCACAGTGGTGGGAGGCAGGACTGAGCTCTCCCAGACACTGCTCCAAGCTGAGTCAGAAGCCCAAAAAGACAGAAAAAATGCTGGTTTCAAACCTACCTGACATAAAGCAGAACACAGCACTTATGTCATTGGGATGGGACTGGGAACATTCCCATGTTTGTGTTCCCAAGGCATTTACTGATGTAGGAGGTCAATGGGATGGAGCTGGTGCTCTTGGTGACTCCAGGTAGAGTTGGCAGCTCTGCCTGTTAATCACTCTGGATCTGCTGTCAGGAAACAACTTCCAGTGATTTGGTCTCTTCATTCCAGTGAGGGCAGCTCTGTTTACGCACACACGTCTCTGCAGTGCTTTGGGCAGTAGATTGTTCTGCTCAGAGTCCGGGAGCTCTTTGCAGAAGAGCTTGCTTTGGGCAGACTCCACCGGAGTGGAAAAGGTTCTTTGTCTTGCCATGGACTCAGAAAATCTTGGCATTTGGAACAGTCCCAACTGACTTGTGTTTTGACAAGATCTGTTGGTCTCTTGGTGAGTTCTTACCTTCACCTGCAAGAAATCTTTGTTTTCTCTTTGAGATGTCCCTAGTGTTTCCATGTGTTCTTCCTTGGTTTTGAAGCCTTTTCCTTCCCAGACTTAGACTTCTGTTCCCAAAAATGTTTATAACCCAGTAGTATTTGAGGGTTTTCCATCTCTTTGAGGACAAACCACCTCTGTGGTCTGTGTCTGCCTCAAGAATGGCCAGGCAGGTGCAATGGAGGGACAGGAGCCACCTGTTCCACAAGATAAACACATCCTGCTTCCAAATTCCTTTGTTGTGTCTGAAGTAATTTCTGCTTTCATCTTGCCTTGCAAGTACTCTGCCTGTATTTTCCTGAAGTGTTCCTGAAATTCATAGTTCATAGCACTCAGGAAGGATATAAGTAGTAACAGGGAGGTGGGAAAGGGAAGAATATGGCTTCTCTGGGAAATCGGGAGGTAGTGGTTTCATTTTCAGAATGAAAGGCCCCGTGAGGGGAAGCAGAGGTAATGTGAGGTGTTTCCTGGGGTCTTCTAACTTATTTTTAATCTGAAAAAGATGCCATTTCTTGTTATTCTGGAGTGTTGAAGTTGGACACTATTTTCAGACAGTCTGAGGTGGTCTGAAATGAAAACCCGGGTAGGTCAGTAGGAAGCTCCTGAAGATTAGCTCAGTCATTTTCCAGGAGTTAATATGCTTCAGCCCTGGGTGTAGAGTTCACTGATGCTCATGAATTAAAGTACCTATGCTTATTCACTTACACTGCCTTTCATTTTTCTCTCTTTTCCCTTTTCTTTGTTAAGCATTTCAGGCTGTATGTACCGAGTCATTCAGACAACGGGACCAGATGGAAAAAACCTTCTGAAATTGCTTCCCATTTCTAAAACTTCTGGAAGCTTTGTGCCAATAGTTCAGTCTCCAGCCATGCCAAATAATTCTAATGCAAATGTTTCTAGCCCAGTCCATCTTACTTTCAAGACACAGATTGGCAATACTGCTGCACTTTCATCTGTTAAGATACCGATTTTTCAGCCTCCTAATCCTGGAAAGATTATTCTTACGAGGACATTAGACAAGCAGGAAAATGCTAGGGCAGGTTCTGAAAAGGAAAGCTTGATTTCAAATGCAGCTGCCAATGCCCAGAGCAGCTGTGTGCCCATGGATGGAGTGTCCTTGCAGAACGTGGCCATCACGAGCTCCTCTCACCAGAGCAGCCCAACCTACACAGTGGTGAATACCAAACCACTCCCAGTGACTGTTAAGTCTCCAATGCTGCCCTCCGGACACCACCTGCAGATTCCAGCTGATGCAGAAGTGAAATCTGTCCCAGCGTCTCTTTTGCCACCTGCAATACAGCAAAAAATCCTGGCAGCTGCAGCCACCAATGTGTCTGGAGGGGCTGACAGTACAAAAGCACCAACAGTGATTTACGTGTCCCCCGTAAACACAGTGAAAACCTCCCAAGTCCTGCCCAAACACTTGCAGAGCTTTTGCCCTCAACCTGCCACGGAAGTTTCAAAGACACTGATAGTGACAGCTGCCCAGAAGGGATCTGGTTCTTCTCTTGAGCCAGTCACATCCGAGGGGCAGCAGTGCCAGCAAACTCCCATGAAATGGATTGTGCAAGAAACTGCCCCGCTTTCAGCAGCTTGTCGTATCCCTGTAAAGTCTTCAAGTAATGTGGCTTCCAAGATCCTGAAAACTTTGTCAGACACGAAGAACGTAGAAGTTAACCCTGCAAATATTTTACCACTCTGTTCTAATGGTCCTGGTGGAAGCCAAACCAAAATCACACGTTTAAAAGATAATGCTCTGGTCATGTACAATGGGAAAGTCTATTTATTGGCCAAAAGAGGCTCTGATGTTCTGTCAGCCCAGGCTGACAAACAGACATCTCCCTCTTCTGATGCTTTACTTAAAAAGGAGACACCCGAGCAAATTGATTCTACTGAAGTCAATAAAATAACCAGTAAAGTGGTGAATCTGGTGTTGTCAAAAAGCAAAGCAGTGGTGCTGTCTCAGAAAGACCCAAAACCATGTACAGTTTCCAAAAATTCGTCACCAATTAGCTTAAGAAATGACTTACAATCCACATCTGCAGCTCTGCTGACACCAAGTGCTAATCAGCAGGATCCCACTGTTATCCTGAGACAGAATTTGCCCTTCACCAAGAACGTTTCTTGCAGTGAAGTGATCCCAGTTCCAGCAGTAGGGATGCAGGAGAGTGTGTGGCAAAATGGCAAAGACATAAGTCATTCCCCAAGAGCAGCAGGGGCTGTGTTACCTCAGGCTAAGCAGGAATGTGCTGTCAGTGAAGACTGGCCAAAGGTAATAAATCATAAACATGCTGCTCAGTGGTTCTGTGGTCCTGGTTTTAGGTGGATAAAATGACTCTTGATGAGGTCACACATTTTTGTAACCAGGTGTCCTGGAAATGCTGTTCTAAGATTTGTTCTAGTCAATAAATGGCCTTTTTCCCAATAATTTTGCATTGTGCGAGTGAGAAATGCATAGAAAAGAAAGGGGCAGAGGAAAGATGGCTTTTGATTTCCTCCCAAGATAAATGGTCAGCAATAACTGGACTCCAGGGAGGCCGTTCATGGTTTGAGCTCTTAGATGTTGATGCCACGTGCTTACAGCACAACCTTAGGGCTGTAGGGGTCATGTACGGTAGAGAAGGACAAGTTTGTGGCTTCACAAGAGGAAAATAAGTTGGAAGAGCAGAGTTTGTCCTCCAGAGACAGCTCTGGTGTGGCACTGTCAGCTCCAGCCTCCAGGCTCTGACAGCCATGGGCAGGAGCTGTGTTTCCTTCCTCCGCTGCCCTGGTGGGGACGGTCCACCTCCTTCGCTCCTGGGTCCATGCCAGGCAGAAGGAACATATTCTTTTAAGGTCATAATGTTGGAAATATGTTAAAAGTTGTAAGCCTCCATTCAAACTCCCCACACAGGATCGGGGATCATGTTTTTAGTAGCTCCAGAGCCAGAATGAATTTGTCTCCAAAGAAAAAAAATCCGAAATTTGTTTATGTTGTCCAGGAAGGACAGAAGTGTCAGCTGAGTGTATTTTTGCAAATTGTAGACATTTAATTGTTGCAACAGACTGTAATAAGTAGTTTTTTGATTGTTTGTCAACTGAAAAATGGTTGAAATACCATTTATTTTCTTCAGTGCTGTGTGATGCTGAGTCTCAGCATTTGCTTTAACCTTGGTGAAAAATAGCTCAGCAAATTCGGTGTTCTTGTCCCTAAATTTGCAAAGCCCTGGATCGCAGAGTAAAGACACTACTTGCTCTTCCCTCCTCTTTCTTTGGTACTTTGAAAGGGTAGAACAAGTGATTCTCATGTTGTTTCTTTTATTTCTGTGGGTTTTGGTTGGCCTGGACATTTTTTGGATGTTCCAGTGTACTTAAGGTGTTAAATAACGAGTGTTAGACCTATAATAATTTGCATATAATTTATCAAAATCAGTTTATCTGTGTCAAATGTTACCTGTGTTAAATGTAGCTCTTGGAGAATGGCAGAGAAAATAAATGTTCACCTGTCTTTCTAGTATTTACTTTTTGTATAAATGTTATCTTTATAGTTATATAGTTATATAGTTATACTTTTTGTATATTAAATGTTATCTATTTATAGATATATAGTGAGAGAGTGATTGATGGCTCTCTCACCATTTCTGTATTTCAGATGCAATGTGTAAAGATGGATTCACCGGGAAAGGTTATTCAAATCAATCACCAAGAGCACTCACACTGGAGACAATATTTGGAATTAAGGAAAAAATTTGGTCTCTATAAAGAAGAGAGAGTTTACCTTACGAGAGTCCCATTAAGGGCCTTCTGTGAGAATCCAGAAGAAGGGGTTTGTTCCAGTGACAGCTTGGAAAGGAAAAATGAGTCTTGCAGTTCATCCTCATTGGATGTGGAAGTAATGAGTCATCATCAGGAATGTGTTAAAGAAAAGGTACCTGAGATTTTTCAGTGCTAAACACACTCAGAAAACAGTGTATGTTTAGTCAGTACAGAGATGGGGGTGTTTGGAACCTCCCACCTCTGGAATCACCAGGAGAGTCAGGAGTTGTTAGGATCTTTATGAGAATTGTTCCTAGAACTTGTTTGAGATTTCTGTATGACTCAAGCACCCTCTAGGAATTTTTATTCTCGATTTTGGGTTCTGCTGGAGGAAACTTGAGCAACAAATGCTTTTGAGAAGACTGTCTCTACTACTATGTTAATGGTCCTTGTTGGAATAGGGACCTGACCTCAGGATCCCGATTTATATTTATGCCTCTGCAGATGGTTATGTTTGTCCAGCAGTGCAGTGGGTACAGGCAGAGGAATGGGTTTACTTGAAATTAAAATAAATTTACTTGTGGATCTGTCCAATCTTTAGAATTACAAATGTTATTACAAACTTCGTCATTGTTTGGGTACTTCTGGATGGAAGAACTTCCATGTTAATGCATGGAAAGGATTTTATCTATCTAAGTATTTCTGTTCAGCTACATTTTCTTCTGTGTGATTCTACTCAAAGACTTTCTCAGGTTTACTAATTTTGTGCTAATAATTGAGCAGATCCATGGCTGCTCTTAACATTAGCATTAACCCATCCCTTAGAAGTGTGCAAGACCAGGTTGGATGGAGCTTGGAGCAGCCTGGTCTCATGGAAGGTGTCCTTGCCCATGGCAAGGGGTGGAATGGAATGGGATTTAAGGTCTCTTCCCACTCAAACCAGGATGTGATTCCATGATTCAAATAATAAAGCATCTATGAGGAATTTAGTCTGATAATGGACATTACTCCTCAGATTGAGGTTTTGGAAATGTAGACATGAAGAATTTTTCTACACTGAACTTTCCCATCAAATTAGAAAGTTTTTGTCTTGCAGTACTGTTAACTTAAACAGCCACAGGAGATGATGGATGAGGCCAGGAAAGGCAGACATGCAGCATTGACTAAAGAAGGAATTCAGTGTCTGGAATTGTTAACTGGGAATCTTCGCTAGAAAAACATCAAACACAAAAATATGTTTGTTCCTTTGCTGAAAGAAACTTCTTCCAGGCAGTAATTTTAAAAAGCTTGCAACAAATAACTTATAATTTGTGCTTAGAGAACTTGGTGTTATAATGTAACTGATACCAACTTTAACAGAAGTGCATTTTGTCTGTTTCTAACTGCAGATAATTGTGGATCTGGAAGAAGATTTGAATAGGAAAAGGAAAATAAAATCCTCACCTTTGTCAGACAGTGGCAAGAGGAGGAGAACTTCAGTCAAATCAGCCACAAGTCCCAGTTTAGAAATCACCAGCTCAAGTTCCAGTGCACGTAACAGGAGTGTCTCACCTGCACCAGCCCCAGCACAGCCAAGTGTTCCCACTGGCTTCGTCGGAGTGTCCCAAGAGAGGGACTTGGAGCAGGACACGTTCTTCCGGTACAGTGACACTACCCACCCAGGGATTTCAGTTTTAGTGACTTCTGAAGAGGATACTTCCATTCTGGAAGGTTCTTTCCGAGATGATGCTTTCCCTATGGCTCCCCCAGACCTGGAGGAGACAATACGGGAAGAAAGAATCAAGCGACTGAAGCAGACCCTGCGGCAGCAGAACGCGGCGCTGGAGGAAATGCGCCGGGAAAGGCAGCAGAGCTGAGACCCCTGCCCTGGGGATCCCAACCTCATGCATCACCTCTTCAGTGACTTCAAGAGGAAATCCCTTGCTTAAATGAATATTTTCTGGTAGATGGAAGAACTAGATTAATTTTAAGTATGTGTGTATTTAGAGAACTGTAGGTTTTTGTTAAATGACAGAAATAAGAGAGTTGACCATCAAATTCTACTTCTAGGACATGATCCAAGAGCACAAACAAAGGGCATTTTTACCAGCATATTCCCCATATTTTGAATAGAGGGGGTTCTGTATTAGCCTCAGCAAATAAACTTTCCCCTTTTGAATTCCATGGCCTGGCTTTTAGAACCCCAATGAAAATTGCAAACCCTAGTTGTAGATACTTTTTTGTTTGTTTTTCTTATGTGCATGAGAACTTTGATAACTCCTGAGAACTGTTAATTTTCAGAAGAGGTCAACAGTCAGTGGTTAATAAATGCTATTTAAATTATCTGGGAATTGGACTTTAGACAGTAACAGTGCAGATATTTATACAAAACCTCTTGCAGATGTGAAGACAGAGGCAGGAGGAACCCTGTGACAGTTGTTTGGATTCACGATTCTCTCTGTCATTATTGTGAGCCTTTATAAGGCCATGGCCAGCTGTGCAATGTGGAAATTTGGTTGTGAGGTTGTTTTGGAAGAGTGGGATGTATTTTTTTTTAAGCAGAATTCTGTTAAAAATAATTTCTTGAAGCTAAAAGACTTCTTTATCCCTGGGTGGTATCTTTAACAATCCTCAATGAGTGTTTTTTAATTTGTTGTTGTTTGAACATGTCTCTTGCCACCTTCAGTTGTGGTACCTTAGATTGCCTTGTAGGAGGGGATGTGCCCTCAGACTGTCTTTACATCCTAATTTTTGGAGAACCTTGTGTGTATTTCCCCACCGTGCTCTGTTGTATGTGTAGGGACACCTTTCCTTGTCCTCTATTGTCCATGTCTGATCATTGCAGGTTCCTTCTGCAGTTTTTCAGTTTCCCTTTCACCAAATAATAGCTTTTTTTACCAGCGGAGTTTATTATTGCTTTGTTCCTGTCTGTATTTATGCTAAACATCACCAATCCTGGCAAAGCTCTGCTGCAGATTTGTGTTCATGGAAGGCTTTTTTTTTACTGTCCTTACTTTTGTTTTTATTCCTATTTTGTTTAATTTTAATCAAATTCTCATCTGCGGGGTTTTAATTTATTATCCCATGGATGCCCAGTTTATCTATAGGGTTTTGGTGGAGGATGGATGTTTCTTGGAGAGCTTAGTCCTGTATTCCTTATTTATTTAAGTTTTCACAGTGGGAAAAATTCCAATGGATTGGAGAGGCAGGAGAGGTTTTTAGAAGCGAAGAAAAATGAAGTTCCTGCTCTGAAGAATCACAGAATCAGAGAAGGGTTGATGTGTAAGGGTTCTTAAAGCTCATCTCAGTCTACCCCCTGCCATGGGCAGGAACACGTTCCACTATCCCAGGTTGCTCCAAGCCTCATCCAGCCTGGCCTTGGATACTTCCAGGAATGGGGAGATCTTAAGCTAGACCGAGGTGATGGCCTAGATGCACAGCGGTGGATGAAGAAGGAAGGTGAATAATGTAAATAAACTCTGCAGTGATTGAGATTACTTGATAGGAGGGAAGTGTGGTGGAACAAGCAAGTCAGGATGGTAGTGTGGTATCCATGGGCTCACTGTGTATGGAATGGGTGTTTTGGGACAGAATTGACTTTGGCCAACCCCAGACACTCACCTGCTCCACTCACTCCCTTCCTGCGGGATGTAGGAGAATGGAAGAATGGACTTGTGGGTGGAGATAAAGGAGTTTAACAGGCCAAGCAAAAGCCGCTTGCACAAAAAGTAAAATCAGGAATTCAGTCACCACGTCCTGTCAGCAGGCAGAAGATCAGCCATTTCTGGGGTCTCCGTGTGCACAGTATTTACTTGGGAGACAAATACTGTGACCAGAAATGTCCTTCCATCCTCCTGCTTTCATAAAGCTTTTATTTTCTGAGCATGGCCTCCTGTGGTATGGAATAACCCTTTGATCAGTCTGGGAATACTGTCCAGTTTCTTGTCCATCCCCAAATTCCCGTCCATCCTCAGCCTGCTAGGGGGTGCACAGCAAGAGAAGGAAAAAATCTGGATATCATGGGAGCTCTCCTAAAAACACGGGTGTGTGATCAGCAGTCTCCTCAAAATCCCAAACATGGCATGATGTGGGGCTACTGCAAAGGACATCAACTCCATCTCACCTGAAAGGATGAAATGGGACTTGGGAAGGAGATGGAGGCAGCCTTGTGTTGTGTCTCTGGTGCTGCAGTCACCTGGTAGATACTCTTCCAACAGGTTTTGCTCACTGTTCTCTAATAAATGTCTTTCCTTTATTTTCCAATGATCTCAAAAAAAAATTAATGAAGCCGAGTTCTCTTATCCTCTCGTTTCACTTGAGGATTCCAGCACTGACATTCTACAATGCACCATCTTTCTCCCAGAACCTCTTTTACCCTAACAAAGTAGTCCATTTACCTGAGTTTTTTGTAGAGACGATAAAGTACTCAAAGTTTGGAGAAGAATCCTCACTGCAAAATTTGGAAGAAATGTGACCAGGATTTGATGGAAGAAGATGAATGATGGAAAACACCTGGTGCAGTTCAGAAACCCAGTATGGAAGAGAGTGATCTTCCTTGGAACAGCACCAGTGCAAGTTTGCAGGGATCACTGAGAGCCAAGAGAAGCCTCTTGATGTTCCAGCGGGGGAAAGTTGTGCCAAGAGGAGCAAAGGGGGCTTCTGACAGCCAAAGACCTTGAGGCTGTTGGAGCTGCTTCTCATCCAGACTCACCATCTGCAGCATGGATTGGAATTTTGCTGCCCTGTTAATCCATGAACTCCCACGATTTATGAAGAGTCTGTGACAAGAACAAGAGTTCTGGAAGTGCTGGCTGTCACCCCAGGAGTGAAGGTGACTGGTAGCCATCCCTGAGTGCAGCCCAGTCTGGCAGGAAAGTGTTACACACTGGGATTGCTGTGTTAAGTACATATGAAATCCATGGATTTAGGATATAAATTAGAACTTCAAGCAAATTCCTGGCAAGAATCAGTGGAAGACCATTTAGGAATTTCAGAGTCCAAAGAGCAGAGGTGGCAGTGAGTGCTGGACAGAACAGATCAGGAAGTGAAGATGGTGCTGGGCAAGTTGCCAACATCAGCCAAACCTGGTGCCTTGGAGTCCCTGGCCAGAACTATCCCTGTGCCTGTCTCCTGTACTGGAGACCCACCACAGCCCCAGAATTTCTATGTGAGGCACAAACCTTCACCGAGGTCTGTCCTAGACATAGAATCATTGGATCATTTAGATTGGAAAAGGCTCTCATGATCATCAAGTCCAACCATTCACCTGAAGTAGCCAAGCCCAGCACTGACCATGATCTGGGCATTGCCAGGTGCAGCCCAGGAAGCCAACTGGGGGTGGCTTTTAGGGAGCTGTACCAGGAACACCCATCAGATCAAGCTCTGGACAGACAATAGCAGTGTCACATTCACAACACAGCAGAGCATAATTGATCCAGGAGGTTCAGGAATGTTGAGGATAAACTCCAGGTGAGAGAGGAGCCAGGAAGGAGAGGAGCTATGCTGGACCTTATGCTCACCAACAAGGATGACCTGGTAGGAAATGAGAAGCTCAAGGGCAGCCTGGGCTGAGCGAACATGGAATGGTGGATTCAGGATCCTCAGGGCAACAAGGAGGGCACAGTGAACCCTGGGACTCAGGATGCCTCTTCAGGGACCTCCTTCATTGAGTCTCATGGGATAAAGCCCTGGAGGGAAGAGGGGCCCAGGAGAGCTTGTTTGTATTTAAGGATCACGTCCAAACTCAGGAGTGACGCGTCCCGAGCATGAGGAATTTGAACAAAAACTCCAGGAGGCCTGTAAGGGTGAACAAGGAGCTCCTGGACAAACTCAAAGAGTGTGGAAGCAAAGACAGACAGTCTAGGAGGAATACAGAGGGATTGTCTTAGCAGCCAGGGATCAGGTTAGGAAACCTGAAGCCCTGGTAGAGTTAAGTCTGTCCAGGGACATCAAGGGCAACCGAAAAGCTTCTATAGGTACATTGGTGATTAAAGGAAGACTGGGGAAAATGTGGAAATGTGGGCACTCTCCAGAAAGAAACGGGACACCTGCTTTCCCAGGACATGGATAAGTTCTGAGGTTCTCAGTGTTTGTACCTTAGTCTTCTCTAGGAAGTGACCCAGTCACACCGCCTGAGTTGCAGGGGCAAAGGCAGGGACTGGGAGAAGGAAGAACCATCCACAGAATTCCAGAACCTTTAAGGTTGGAAAAGCCCTCCAAAGTCATCAAGTCAAACCTGTGTCATCGAGTCCAACCTGTGACCAACACCTACCTTGCCACTGAGCCCAGAGCACTGAGTGCTACATTCAGGCATTCCTTGGACACCTCCAGGGGTGGCAACTGCATCATCTCCCTGGGAAGACCCTTCAATGCCTGATCACCCCTTCCAGGAAGAAGGGGATGTCCAACCTGATGTCCAACCTGAGACTTTCCTGGTACAACTTGAAGCCGTTTCCTCTTTTCCTGTCCCTGTTCCTTGGGAGCAGAGCCTGACCTCCTCTGGCTGCCCCCTCCTGTCAGGGAGTTGTGCAGAGCCACAAGGTCCCCCCTGAGCCTCCTTTTCTCCAGGCTGAGCCCCCCAGCTCTCTCATCCATTCCTAAGAGGACTTGTGCTCCATACTCTTCACCAGCTCTGTTCCTTTGTCTCGGCTTGAGAAGATAAAGTATCTTCTACTGGAGTATCTTAAATACTCCAGTAAAGGAGTACTTAAGGAATATGAAGGTACACAGGTCTGTGGGATCTGATGAGATGTGTCTATGGATCTTGGGGGAACTGGCAGAGGAAGTTCCTAAGCCACTCTCCGTCACATTTGAGAAGTTGTGGCAGTTCAGTGAAGTTCCCACTGACAGGAAAAAGGAAAATTTGATCCTGTTTTTCAAAAGAGAAGGCGGATGCAGTATGCTACAGGCCAATCAGTCACACTGGTGTCCGGCAAGATCATGGAGAAGATCCATCTGGAAACTGTGCTAAGGCACGTGGAAAATAAAAGGTGATTGGTGACAACCAACACGGCTTCTCTGAAGACAAATTGTGCCTGACAAATGTGGTGGCCTTCTATGACAAGGTGACAGTGCTGATAGGTGAGGGCAGAGCAACTGACATCATCTACCTGGAGTGTGCAAAGTACTTGACACTGTCCTGCAGGACAGCCTTGTCTCAAAACTGGAGATACATGGATCTGATGGGTGGAACACTCACTGGATAAGGAATTGGCTGGATGGTGGCACTCAAAGCGTTGTGGTCTGCAGCTGTAGACAAGTATGTCTGAGTGGAGACCAGTGGCAAGTGGTGCCCCAAGGGTCTGTGCTGGGACCAGTGCTGTCTTTGTCAGTGACATGGACAAGTGGGATTGAGGCACCCTCAGCATGGTGCTGACAGTGAGATGTTTGGTGGGGTCACACACTGGAGGAAAGGGATGGGGCATCCAGAGGGAGCTGGATGGGTTGGAGGGGTGGGATCATGTGAAACTCATGAAGTTCAACAAGGCCAAGGATGAGATCCTATCTCTGGGTTGGGGTGACCCCAGCACAACTCCAGGCTGGGGGATGAATGGACCAGCCCTGAACAGAAAGACCTGGGGTACTGGCGGATGAGAAGCTCAACAGGAGTGACTCCATCAGTGATGAGGGAAAGCTGACAGATGTCATTTATCTAGACTTCTGTAATCATTTGATGTGGTTCTCCCCCAGTATCCTTCTCTACATTGGAGAGATGGATTTAACAGGTGGACTGCCAGGTGGATAAGGAACTGGTTGATGGTCACATCCAGGCGGTTTTGGTCAATGGCTCAGAGTCCCAGTGGACATTAATGACAGTGGTGTCCCTCATGGATCTGTACTGGGATCAGTAATGTTCCTCAGGGGTCCGTACTGGGACCAGCATTATGTAATATCTTCATTAATGACAAATAAAGGGATCTAGGACATCCCGAGCAGGTTTGTAGGTGACACTGAGCTGAGTGGGCTGGGACACCCCTGAGGGAGAGAGTCATTGAGAGGGACCTGGACAAGCTCAGAAGTGGCCCATGGGAAACTCAAGAGGTTTAATAAGGCCAAATTGCAGGTGCTGCAGCTGGGTCAGGATGACCCTGGGATGGATCCAGGCTGGGAGTGAGCAGATGGAGCATGGGAGAATGACTTGGGGGTGTCAGTGGGTGAGACCTGGATATGCCTCAGCCCAGAAACCCCCCAAGCCCTGGGCTGGTCCCCCGGGGGGGCAGTAGGGGAGGGAGGTTCTGCCCCTCTGCCCCACTCATGTGAGACCCCACCTGCAGAGCTGCCTCCAGCCCTGGGACCCAACAGCAGCAGAAGGATGTGGAGCTGCTGGAGCAAGTCCAGAGGAGGCCATGGAGATGCTCAGAGGGCTGGAGTCCCTCTGCTCTGGAGTCAGGCTGGGAGAGCTGGGTGTGTTCACCTGGAGACAGATGCTCCAGGGGAAGAGAAGGTTCCAGGGAGACCTTAGAGCCCCTTCCAGTGCCTAAAGGGGCTCCAGGAGAGCTGGAGAGGGACTTGGGACAAGGCATAAAGGGAGGGGACAAGGGGGAATGGCTTCCCACTGCCAGAGGGCAGGGTTAGATGGGATATTGGGAAGGAATTGTTCCCTGTGAAGGTGGGGAGGCCCTGACCCAGGCTGCCCAGAGAAGCTGTGACTGCCCCATGCCTGAAAGTGTCCAAGGCCAGGTTGGACAGGACTTGGAGCAACCTGGAATAGTGGAAGGTGCCCTGCCCATGACACAGTGGGGGAATGAGATGATCTCTAATGTCCCTTCCCACCCAAACCATCTTGAGATTCTATTAATCAAGATCTGAGGACTGTCCACAGAATGAATCCCTGGGCAGAGCTGAACCAGGGCCACCCACAACAGCCCAGGCCAGGGCTGGATGCGCAGGCTTGGGCTTATGTGGAGCTCATGGGCCATGAGTGTGTGAGGAGGTCCCAGGGGGCTGGTCAGGGCAATTCAGGTGTTTTAATGGACCCTATCAGTCTGTTCAGTGCTGGGCTGGTCAGGCATTGGAAGGGACTGCCCAGGAAGTTGGTGGAGGCACCATCTCTGGACTTGTTTAAAGGGTGTCTGGATCTTGCTGGGTGATGTGATTTAGGTGTTATGGGGCTACAGTGGCAGTATGGGATGGACTTGGATGGATGATCTTGAAGGTCTTTTTCAACCATGATGATTCTATGGGAGGTGGGACCCAACCTAGACCCTGGGTCATGACTGTTGCTGGGACTGCAGAGAAAGGGAAAAAGGCAGGGAGGGATTCACTGGGAGTGTGTAATTCTGGAGCAGCTGGGAGCAGGGAGCTGCTCCTCGTTGCTGCTCATCCGTCTCTTGGCAAAGGGTGAGACAGCAGGAAAAGGGTTTTGCTGGCATTGAGGAGGCCCCTCAATGTTGTTGTTGTTGTTAAACAGAGAAGAGTTGGATGCTCTGAGGCTGAATTTCCATGGATCTGCAGCTGAGCAGGAATCCCAGCACGTAGTGCTGGGCTGATAGGGGAGCAGTGAGGGAGGTTTGGGGGCTTTACCTGTAAGCCCAGGAATGTAGTGGTTTGGGCAGTAAAATCATAATCTTTGAGGTTGAAAAAGCCCTCTGAGGTCATGGAGTCAAATTTTCCCCAGCACTGCCAAGGCCACCATTAATCATGTCCCCCAAGTGCCACATGCACATGGTTTTTTTAAATCCCTCCAGGACTGGTGACTCCACCACTGGTCATGGGCAGCTGTGCCAGGACTGGACAACCCTTTTGGGGATGAAATTTTTCCTATTGTCCAACCTAAACCTCAGTCTGCCCTGGCTGGCTCATCACAGTGACATTAAGTTACAGAGAAATTCCTGCTCTCTGGGCAGGAATTGCTTCTGGGATGTCTGTTGTCAGGATCAACCTCTCTGTGTTTCACAGGGATCCATGGAGAAAGCAGTGAATGGAAGGTGAGGAAAGCCCTGTGAGCAGGCAGATGCCTTCTAGAGCCTCCTTGAGAGCTACATGAATGCATCAATTGGGGTTTTTTCTTCTCTTCCCATCATATCAGGCAAAGAGCTCTCTCTCTCCTTCTCCACAGGGATCCCATCACTGTTGGCACCATCTCTTGCTTAAACCGTTTGTCTAATGAGCCTTGGGGGAGGCAAAGGATTCTCTCCGCTGAAACATCACATTTCTACATTGGAGCAGTTAATCAGGAACTGGGCTTTACCTATTCCCTGCTTAGGAAGTGTGTGCCAAGTGTGCAGCTCTCCAGGGTGGCTGGGATCCCTAAGGATTCATCAGCAGGTAAAATAGAATACTTGAGAAACCTTCCCAGGCCATTGAGCCCAGGGTTCTCTGTGACTCCATGGGAATCACATCCACCTGTCCTCTTACCCCACTGCCCTCAGTAGTATGGCATCTTTTGGCCCCAAAATGTTGTTTCCACTCTGTGGATTTTCTGAACTCTGGCTGAACCAGGCTGAAGGTGCAGTAACAAGGATGGAGACATCCCATTTAAATCTGGAAGAAAGAAGCTACTCAGGGAAAACTGGGGTTTCCGGAAGGCCTCCAGCTTAGATTAATTTCTCTCCATGTGCTTTTGTCTGCTTCTCCAGGAAGGGAAGATGTCAAAGTAAGGAATTCTGGAGTGGGAGGGAATGTGCTGGAACTCATGTACAAGCCTTGAGCAGTAACTTGGGAAGGGAACTGAGCTATTCCTGCCAAGCAGGGCTCAGAGGCAGCTGTGGAGGTACTTGGTAGGTCTGTGTGCAATCAAATATCCCCTAAGTCTGCTGTACTTTGGTAGAATTAGAGATATTTGTTTTTAAGGCTTCTGACTTGGCCCTGGGCATGAGTGTGGGAGGTTGTCCCTATGGATTGACCCTAGAAGCAGCTGGTGTGTCTGGCACTTAGAGGCTCATAGAGCTCGGCCTCTGGAGCACACAGACACTCCACTCCACAGGGCTGGGATAAGGACTGTCAGCACCCTGGGAGCTGCTGGAAGCAGCTGGAGGAAGGAGCAGCTGGCTTAGGTTGGAGGCTCTCAGGGAGCACCAGGGATGTCGAGAACACGAGGACAGGGGTCGCGCTCTGGGGTGTTTAAGGGACAGCTCTTGGCTCAGTGGGAACAGGACATGGGCTGCCTTGGCCAACTTTCCGCCTGTGTAACAGGGATGCTTGGCATGAGAATTCCTGGGTCAACCTGCCTGACAGCTCCAACAGCTCCCAGGGAGAGGGAGGGAAGGAAGGCCAGGTTGGACAGGGCCTGGAACAAGCTGGTCCAGTAGAAGGTGTCTTTGCAAGTGGCAGGGGATGGAATGGGATGGGCTTTAAAGTTCCTTCTGAGCCAAACCCTTCTGGGATTCCATGGCTGTGTGGTTCCTGCTGCTCCCTGTCACTCCTCTCCAGAGCCAGCACAGGGCTGCCCTTCCAGCAGGAGGGAGCTGCTCAGCTGCCTCTTGACCTCCAGAGCAGGCTGTGCTGTGAAGAGGTTTTTCCCTATGGGCTGCTCAAAGGATGGGGTGGCTTTGGGGTCCATTCCATCTGGCCCAAACTACAGGGCATGGATCAGCCCTCTGGGCCCAAGGGGAGCAGAGGTGAGGGTGGAGGCATCCAAAAGGATTTGGCCTGAGGAGCACTGGAGAGAGGAGGGTGAGGGAGGTCAAACTGGGTGTGGAGGAAGAGACGAAGAGACACAACTCATTAATAACCTTCATTTAATCCTTCATGACATTGGAAAATGTAGAAATGTTACAGACTCATTCACAGTACTGGTAACATTTGCAAAACTGTGCAAAGCCCTTGATGTCAAGTACAAGACAATCGCTTCATACATTTTTTATATAAAATAAATGTTTAGAAATAACAGCTGTTATTGCTATTAAATTCCTGAGTTCTCTCCATCCATCAGATGCTCCCTGCTATAAGCAGTGCCTGCTCTTCTGCCTTGAAGCTCCCTGGGCTCTCGTGCAGGGTCTGGCCCTGCAGGCTGACCACGGCTCGCAGGGAGATTTTCTGTGGAGGAAAAGCAAAGGAGGTCCCTGTGAGTGGCTCCCTCATTGCGTTGGCACTGGGAAGTTCAGTGGCCAGAGGAAACACCAAAGATTTTTGTAAACACCAACAGATCAGCTCAGAACCATGTGCCTGCCTCCTAGCTGTGCTCTGGACTGGCTCCATCATTTGCCTTGTCCTGGAGGAGAAGGCCCCTGTGGCTGTGACAGGCCTGGAAGTTAAGTCAGGCAGGGCCAGTTAAAGCCAGCCTGATGCTGGAGCTGTGGTAACACAGCAGGGACAGACTCTATGGGGGTAACTTAGAGCTGCTCATGGGTCTCCAGCCCTGGTGACTGATCCATGCCAGGTTAATGGCTGGACTCCATCACCTTAAAGGTCTTCTCCAACTAAAACGATTCCATGATCCCATAAAATCTAAGGCTGCCCTGCAGCACCACACTGGGTTATTCAGAAACAAAGAATGTTAACTTCATTTTACCTGGAAGTCACGGATGTAGGTGAGGAAGAAGCTGAGGAAGGAGAATGCCAGTGACCACTCGGAGACGGTGCTGATGATGTGGGGGGTGTAGCCCTACGTTACAGAGGGGAAAAAATCTGTGTGAAAACTGCTCTGGAGCCTGCAGTGGCACAAGGATGGCTTGTGACTTGTGACATCCCATGTGAGATCCTGCATCCAGAACTATTCCCACTGGACACCAAAATCCCTTATTGTATCTGGAATCTCCAAGAATGAAGTACTGAAGAATGAAAAAGACCAGGAAAACACCTGCTTCAACTGGGATGATGCCCACTTTTAATACGCACCTGCAAAACCTGAAGCTCACTCCAGAGCTCAACTAACAAACAGCAGGGAGGTTCAAGGCCCTCCTCAAGATGCAGGAGGGATTAATTTAGAGTTACACTTGAAGATCCAACAGTTTTGTGCAATCAGAACTTCAACAAGTGCTGGCACAGCTTGCCCAGAGCAGCTGTGCATGGTCCCTCCTTGGAAGTCCAAGGCCAGGTTGGACAGGGCTTGGAGCAACCTGGGATAGTGGGAGATGTCCCTGCCCATGGCAGGGGATGGAACTGGATGGGCTTTAAGGTCCCTCCCAACCCGCCCCAGTTGGGATCCCACAATTCCAAGGAGCTGCTGGCTGGTTCTGCTGGCACAGCTCTCTCCTCTCCCACTCCAGTCTGTGTTGTGAACTGCAGGAAGTTCCCACCTGTCCCTCCAAATCCAGCTGGATTTGGTCTCTATTCCCCCCCCCCCCCCCCAATCACTTACTCTTTCCTGGGGGTCCCAGTGCAGCTTCTGCACCAGATTCTGTCCATACAAGCCACTGTACAACACAACTGAGGACACAAACACTGAGGGAAGAGGTTAAGGAAGATTCAAAGCCAAGAATGAGGAACATGGAACTTGCAGACTGTGTTGAGCTGAGGCTATGAGATCTCAGCCTGAGGAGCAGTAATGGTGCCAAGGACTGTTCATATTGTGCCCTTCAACCTGTAGCTTGTCCCAACCCACTGGTTATTGTCACGTGAAAAAGTTAATTTGAACCTAAAACCATTATTTCTGTTCTCTGTGTGCTGCCTCTCATTATTCCTCTGATCAAACACAGCACTCTCATGGAAGTGTTTAAGCTATGATCAGATGTGCACACTTACTGAGCATTTTACTGGTATTTCCCACCCTAACAAGAGTCTAGATCTCTTCCTCTGATGGCTTGTCAATGTCTCAACTACCTTTCATTCTTGCTGTAGGCCACAGGTCGGAATTCTGTATCACCTGCAGCAAAGAGGGTTTTTGGCTTTTCTATTTCTCTCTTAGTCAAGGTTTGAGAAGTGCTTTGGATTTCACCCCATGTGACAATGATCCCCCATTTAATCCAAGACCTGGATCTTTCTGGAGTGTTTGATGTCCCTTCTTCAACATCTTAGAGAGGGAAGGTACCCAAAAAAGTGCTCTTGCTACACAACAAATAAAACTCAGATCATTAATTTATAGACAACCTGATTTTCATAGGATTAAGATATTAAATTCTTCAGTGGTTAATGAGATTAAACATGAAGAGCCTCCTGATGTTAAAAATTAATTTTGGTGGTGAACAAGGCGGGACTTCCTAGCACAAACATGGCCTTAAGAACCTAGACTTCCAAAGCTTATTTAAAAATGGATGTGAGTGGTTTAGGAGCTCTGGTTACTGATTGGACCAAAGAAACCAAATTTTCTGCTTAATTGAACTGGGCAGCTTTAGGAGCTGTTTGTTATCTGCAGGAGTTCCTGCTGCAGTGGGAAGAATTTAATCACTGTGATATAAAAATAACTGGTTCCCATTCCCCCCCGCCCCCCAGTACAGGGGGTCATCAACTGCCTTGCTCTGGGCTGGCAGTTCTGCTGTTACACTCCACCACAGGACCAGCAGTATTTTCATAGATTCAGAGAATTGTTTAGGTTGGAAAAGACCTCTGAGGTTGAGTCCAATTTTTCCCAAGGCCAAGGCCACCACAAACCCATGCCCCCAAGTGCCACATCCACATGCCTTTTAAATTTCTCCAGAGATGGTGACTCCACCACTGCCCTGAGCAGCCTGTGCCAGTGCCTGACCACCCTTTCTAGGAAGAAAGTTTCCCTAATATCCAACCTGAACTTCCCTTGGCACAGCTTGAGGCCATTTCCTCTTGTCCTGGCCCTTGCTCCCCAGCAGCAGAGCACAACCCCACCCTGGCTGCCCCCTCCTGTCAGGAGTTGTGCAGAGCCAGAAGGGCCCCCCTGAGCCTCCTTTTCTTGAAGCTGAGCCCCTTTCCCAGCTCCCTCAGCTGCTCCCAGTGCTCCAGACCCTTCCCCAGCTCAGTTCCCTTCCCTGGACACACCCCAGCCCCTCAGTGTCTCTCTTGTCAGGAGGGGCCCAGAGCTGTCCCAGGACTGGAGCTGCCCCAGCAGTGCCAGCACAGGGGATGGGCACTGCTGTGACCACAGAGCTGACACAAAATACAATTCCTTCTGTCTTCCAGTACCTGTTACAACCATTTAACCCAAGGCTGCAGACTTCTCCCTTTCCCTTTCTTTCCCTTATTACATTATGAGCTGTAAATTTAGAACAATAATTTCCCCTTTCTTTCTCTTTCATTGTTATATATGTACACATCATTACTTCTACAACTTCCCTATAATTTTGGTTAGACTACATTGGCACAAAAACCTCTATAAATCTGAGGTTTGTGGGCTTTTGGCATCTGTAAGAGGAACATAACTTGCAGCAGATCATATTGTTCATAGAACATATTTTAGTTTCACCCATTTGGTTCCTCCCTATTCAAAGCTGAAAATCTTGTTTGCTAATACCAAAAATTTCTGTTAAATACAACAATTCTCAAAGTTTCTCAGATGATTTCCTTGCTGTCTGCCAAGGCCCCTCAGCAGGTGAAGGTTCTTCATGATGGATAACAAGCCTGTGCCCCACTGTCCCTGTTCCTCTGACTCCTACAGATTCTATAATCCTGCAGCAGCAGGGATGGGAGCCCAGTGAGATGCTCCAACCTTGGGAAATGGGACATAGGGTTTAGTGTTGGTATTGGCTGCCAGCCTGGAAATACATGGGATTGGTGGGGATTAAATCAGTGGCCTGGCTACAGCTGCAGAGAGACAGTGTCTAAGCAATGGGTTTTGCAACTTGTGTCTCTGGAATTCAGGAAGTTTGGTGTTGTTGTCCTGTTTGACACAACAACTGAGTTTAATTTTTAAATCCAGTTTCCAAGTCCATTGTAGTGAGCAGGAGAACTGTTCTGGTGGAGTTTCCTGACTGTTTCAATGATTGGGGAGAGGAAAAGGCCTCTATTTCTGAGTGAGTTTGCTCACATTTGTTATATAAATATATGGCTAAATGGGAATGGGTTCCCACTGAGAGGGGGCAGCGCTAGAAGGTCCCTTCAACACAAACCATTTTGTGTTTCTCTCTTTCTCTAAACCCCACAGCTGCTTCCAGCACTTGGAATTCAGAGCTAAAGGGGGTGATGGAGTCTGATGCTGAGGGAAGGTGGTAGGGAATGCCAGTCAGAAATATCTTGTCTTTTGAACTGCAGGATGGGCAAGGAGGAGATCAGAGGTCAAAGTCCCCCCCTGACTCACCCTTGAAATGTGCTCCAGACTTGTCTCCCTGGCAAGTGCCAGCACATCATCCCTGTTCCAGACCCAGCTGGCACAGGCAGCCCTGCTCCACATGGTCTGTTTTCCTCTTGTGCTACATTCTGGGCTTCTTTTTCAGTTGTATTCAACTCTAACACTCTGCACCATTTTTGTCCTCAGGAACACACTTTTATATCTTACCTGTTTTTTCCCTGCAGTGAAACCACCCATCCTTTAAGCACACTTCCCTTTGGCCCCATATTTCTTAATTTAGTCAGACCTCTTGGGGATAAACTCCTATTTTTCCTGTTTTCAGTCTCTGGTGTGCAGTAGGAAAGGGGAGGAGAAAGGGTAGTAACTGTCCCTCTTTTTTTTTTTTTTTTTTAAAACATCCAGGGGGGAATATTAAAAGTATTAAAGGGATTAACCATTTTCCCTGAAATTCCCAGGTTGGAATACAGAACAGGGCACACTATGGGGTGTACAATCAAGGATTCTTGTGGCATGTGGTGGTGGTTCAGCTCAAGTAGGTGTAAATCCTGTGGAGACTGTTGGGTTTTGGTGCCAGTGCCCAGACAAAGGATACTGCTCAGGATGCTGGAACAGCTCCACAGGAACACAGCCAAGCGGGCCCAGAAGATGTCTTTGCTGTGAACTTCTGGCTGCATCAGGTAGGACAGGATGGTCTGAACCAGCATGTAAATGGACCCCACCCCGAAGGTCAGGCAGGCTCCCAGCACGTGGATGTAGTACAGGATGCATTTCTACAGAAAGAAAGTGCTGCATGTGAAAACCTGGTTTCATCTTCTTTTGTAAACCTCTGGCATCCACCCCTCAGTGACCTCCTCCCATTCTGAACTAAGCAGTTCTGGATTGTGCCAGTCCTCAGGAGACTTTTTTGGAAGCACCATTGTAAGATGTCTGGAAGCCAGAACCTGCCAGCCTCTGGAATTTCTGCTTTTGTTAAGTTCTTGTGGTGAAGTTACAGGTCACAGCTGCACCTTCAGTACAGGAATTTGTGAGGGCTCTTCTCATAAACAGACAATATCACAGAAATTGGGTGAGAGAATCCCTGCAGGTGGGCAGGGAGTGGGAGTGACAACATTTCTACCACAGGAACCTGTGCATCTATGAAAGATTATATAATACAGGACAGACACAACACGATTCTAGCACCCAATTTTGGATTAAAAATAATGAGGTTTTGCATTTCTCTGAATGAACTCTGGTTTGAATAAAGATTGTTTGTCAATTTAGTACCTTGGAATACTCTGAAGGAACAAGGTTCAATCAAGCAGCAATACTTAAAAACACCACCAGGAGGACCAAGTGTCAAATAGCAAAAATAACTAAAACCAGAAGATATTCCAAAAAATCCAACCCAAGTAAAAATTTATTATTAAAATATATGTGTGTGAAAACCCAGGTGTGCTCACCCCTTTACTCTCATGCCCAGCTTAGCACATGAGCCAGAGACAGGGAACAAAAAGTGTCATCTGACTTGTTGCACAAGGCACGGCCTGGCAGCCTCCTGCACCCCAATCACGCAGATGTTTCCTGCCTAAAACATGAGGTTCTCTGTGTATCTTACTGAGTAACTCTTAAGATCAAGCTTTTCCTTGTGCACTTTCTGTGCACAAACGAATTTTAAGTGCTGCATCTACAGTGAGAATTTCTATTTAAGAAATAAGCAGGGTGCAAAGGTGTGTGCTCCAAAATCATGTACTGTGCAGGGAGGTGTCAGCAGAGAGAAATTCTCTATTTTCACACTTTGGGGTCTTCAATCACCAGTGGATTTCAGGGCAATATGCAAGTGCATCACTTCCAACTTTTGTTTTGCTCAAGATCAAACGAGACACAAACTGTTACCAGATTAACATGCACCTACAGGGTTTTGACTGTTGTGAAATACAAATAAAGTAGAAAAACCCTTTCTTGAGGGCAGTGGAGGGAAATAACGGAGTTGAGCAGACCCTGGAAGATTCTTCTTGTGTGGAAGTGCAGAATGGGAGGCTGGGACCTCTGAGGGCTCTAGAAAATAGTAAATAGATTGAGGCCTCCAAAAGAAAAAATGCTAGAATGAGAGTGCTGAGGTTTCTAAGACAGGGGGTGCTAAAGCTCTTGAGGAGCTGTGCTAGGGAAAAGGTGGAGCTTCCCAAGAGCTTTTCCTCTTTTGTTTTCCCTGTCCCTAATCCAGCACGAGCCTGAGGTGACCCTATAGCCTGTGGTGGCTACAGGCACCACAACAGAGCCCCAAAATCCATCAAGTAATTAATGTGATAAGGCTGGCAATTATACAATCACCTGGCAAATAAAGCCAATGAAGGGGAGCTGCTCATGGTGTGATGAGTGAGAATACCAGATTTGGTTTTTTTGGAGTGGAAAGTATTGGGTAGAAAAAAAAAAAGAGACCTGGGATGGAGAAAATCAGAAAAATTAATGTTGCAGAATTTTCAAGAATTTGAGAAGGTTTGAAGGAACCTTCAAGAGGTTCCTTGAACTACCCAAGAGGGCAGTTTTTCCAGAGCTGGGCTTGTGGGGTTGGGTGGTTTTGTTGGCTTTACTTCTAGTTGTAACAAGTTTTTGATACCTTTTATACTACTTGATTCCTGATTTTCCTGAGCCACAGTTGTGGGTTTTCAATCTGGATCTCAGGCTTTCAACCTGCCTGGAAGGAGATCCAAGTGTGGCTTCTGCAATGCTTGGTGGTTATGAATGTTTTGAAATGTCACGAACAGCTGCTCACAAGTCCCAAAGCAAATAAGGAATAAATAACAAATTAAAAGTCAAACCTTATATTTTTTAACTGTTCTCTGTAGAGAATTTCACAAAGAAGCAGTTTGCCATGGAAAGTTGCTTTCTGTAACTCTGCAGTTTATCAGGTGTGACATCGGGTATCTCAGAACAGACACAGCTCTGGCAGGGCCAGAGCAGTGCAGGCAGAGCACAAACCTGGAAATTTGCAATAATGCAGAGTCCAAAGCAGCTCATCCATCCCAGTGTGAGGCCCAGCTTATTCAGCCTGAGGATCTTGGGTTTTTCTGGGCTCAGGGCAGACACTTGCTTGTACCGGACGTACATGGTGGCCATCCCTGCCAAAGACAGCCACAGGCAGTAAGATTCCTGCTGGGGACCAGTGTCCCTGTTTACCTGGGAAGATGCTGAGGGTCAGAGGCAACTTTTAAAATACAGGAATTTTTTTAGGGCACAGTGAAATAGGAAAGGTGAAAGGCTGGAAATGAAAATTGAAATAATATAATGGCAAACTAGTCAAATTAATAGATTTTTCTATCTATTTCATTTAAAAGCCATATTAGGTTGTTTTCCCTGCCTCCATTGTTGCAGCACAGGTAAGGTGACTGCCTTGAATTTGCATTTTTATTGCTTTACTTTTCTGTTTGTTTTTTTGAATGCATTTTTTGTCCTTCTGGAATCTGCAATTGCCATACTGGCAATTAATGGATAACATCCCTGACACACACTTTGAATTGCTTAAGAGAAGTGAGATTTATTGCTCAGTATTTAGTTTTTGAGTGAGAATTCTGGGCTGTTTAATGATCTTGAGAAGGAAGTGAACTTTTTTAAAGCTGATGCATTCCAGAACTGCCTGCAGCTCACCAAGGACAGTTTCTGTACTCACCCAAGAAGGTTGAAACATTTAACATGATCCCAAATAAGCATCTTTCAGGCGGTATTGTCCCTGTATCACTGGAAAAGATAAATGGAGTGATAACATATCCTATATTATTTATGTTAAAAATACTTCCAACACAACTTTACTTATTTCAGTCTACAAAGGACATGTAAAAAAGTGCCTCCCAGATGATTTTCACTGAATTTTTCATTACTCAAACTATGCTGTGCTGGTTTTAGAGCTGTAGAAATCACCATGGTAAAGACAAGCTCTCCCTGGCGCAGGGAATGATCATGCTCAGAGTAACTGTTCCTTTCATATTGATCTTGATGCCATAAAAGGTGAATAAAAAGGATAAAAACTGGAAAAATAAAGAACATGGAAAACTGAAAGAGCAAAGCTTGAGTTATATCTATCAGCCTTGACAGAATAAAGTTGGCAATGTAGATTTTAGTATGGATTTTCTGGTGCAACAAACCTGGTGGCAGCAAGTGGTTTCACTCTGAGCAGGGATGTGGTGAAGCACCCCAGGGATGTGGTGAGGCACCCCCAGTTCATCATCATTTTAAAGGTATGCTCACAGAGCCAAAGCTTAAGAGTTTGGCACAAAACCAGAGACCTTTAAATAGAGTAACACATAAATCCCAGAATGGGTTGGGTTGGGAAGGACCTTAAAGCTCATCTCAATCACCTCATTCCAAGCAGGGACATCTTCCACTAGCCCAGGTTGCTCCAAGCCCAGTCCAACCTGGCCTTGCACACTTCCAGGCATGGGACAGCAACAGTATCTCTGGGCAAAGTGTGCCAGGATTCACCACCCACACAGGGAAGGAATTTCTTCCTAACATTTAACCTGAATTTCCCCTCTGTCAGTTTAATATCACCTATAACTACATCTATAATGGCTCTAAAGAGTAACTTTAGAACTGGAGCTGCTGGGTAAGAACTGCTATTTAAGTCTGGAGTTGGGAAGAATTCACAGGAGTGCAGTCATTTCAGTGCTCTGTCACAGGTGGACATCACTGACCTGATGTAGGGCACCAAAGGGTCAACGTGGTGCAGGACAATTGCAGTAATGTAGGAAAAGATGAACGATGCTGCTGACCACACAACCAGTGCCACGGGCAGGAACGAGAGGCCTTGCTGGAACCACCACATCCCAGGGCTGACTTCTGCCTCCAGACACTGGGAAGAACCAAATGCAAAGGTTTACTAAGAGTTCTCAAACATTTACTGAGATTCTCAAATTTACTGAGTTCTCAAGGGTTTACTGAGATTCTCAAAGGTTATCTAGGATTTTACTATGAGGTCTCTGAAGTTTTGCTTTCCTTGAGGCAGGCTGCTTCCCATACAGCAGTTTGATATATCTCATTCCCCTCCTGCAAACCCAAAGTGAACACTGACTTCACAGAAGAAATCATAAATAAGCAGAATTAAATCTGGAAATGTTAATTCTGAAATTCTTAGAGTATCATTAGAAACCAATACTGTCATTTTACTATGTGGCTTGGATTTTTTGCTGCCAGAAAAGGGTCAAGTGGGTCACTGTGAATAAGTGACTCCATTTTCTTCTCAGCCTTGTGTCACAACAGCAGGTCAGTAGAGTGAGCTGACAGAGAACGTGTCTCTGCACTGACACTGCAACTGATGGTGGCCGTGGTGGAGCCTCCAGCTTCTATTAACACTTAGCTGGGTACATGTGGAGGAAATGACCCAAAATTACTTTAATACCTGCCCTCGATTATTCCCTGTCAGACTCTGTGACTCGACATCTGTTATAGAGTCCCAGGGCTGGAAGGGATTTTAAACTCCACCTTGTTCAACCCTCTGCCATGGCAGGGACACCTTCCACTATCCCAGGGTGCTCCAAGCCCTGCCCAACCTGGCCTCGGACACTTCCAAGAATGGGGCAGCCCCAGCTTCTCAGGGCAACCTGTGCTAGAGCCTCACCACCCTCACAGGGAGGAAAATCCCAAAATCCCACTAACCCTGCCATTAGTTGCACACACATATGTTTTATTTTCTACTCTGAGTCCTCTTTGTCTCACAGTCTCATTTTGTTGTCCCTCCATAATATGCTGATGGGCTCTCTCAAAGCACTGGGGGAGTTTCCTGGGCTCACTGTGTTAATGTTGAGCAAACAGCTCAATTTCCCCACATCTCCCATCCTGCCTAGATTTGGGTACTGCCAAGGAGACTGGGCACTGTAGAGACCACTGTACTGAGGTACCTGTACTGAGGTACCTCACAGAGTGGGACAGAAAATGACTTTGCCATTCAGCAACAATTTTTCAAAATTAGTTTGTTCTTTAAATTTATCAATGTTTAGGATGAAATATCAGTGAAAATATAAAAACCCTTCATAGTTTAGATTTAAAAAAATGAAGTAATGTTTAGATCTATTTATTCTATGCTATGAAGTTAACTTTTGGAAGATACCACTGACGAAGTTTTGAGAACATAAACCCAATTCTTTTCTGGAGAGTGAATCAGAACTTTCCCATGGCTTGTAATATCAATAATAACAAGATGATATTAACAGGGCAGGGGCATCTTTCACTAGAGCAGGTTGCTGAGCTCCATCGAGCCTGGATTCACGACCTCTCAGCTATCTGAGTTCACTGCTACCAACCACAACCCTCACACTCAAGGGTTGCTCACAGCAGTTGCTGTTTTACAGGTGAGAGGAAAAGATCCACGTGCAGTACAGTGAAATTGTGACTCTGTACTCACACTGTCCAGTTCCCTAAATCTTAGCCTGACAGCAAATCTGTGTCTCAACCCAGTTCTCTAAGAGCAAGAAGGGTATCTTAGGTTGGAAATGGGGGGTGTATTCTATTCCTATCTGATGGAGGAGTTATCTTCTGTTAATTGGGCAGTTTTTCTTCATCTCTTTCACAACCCATCCTCCCTCCAGGAGGTATGTGCTGTTAATGAGGCCATTGAGTGTCACTGCATGATTGATAAAATTCCATCATCCCACTGGGAGAAGCTCTGCCCAGAGGAAGGAGCCAAGCATTCCTACCTGGATAGAATCAGAGATCTGGAAGGCCAGAGGCAGCCTTTTCCACTGCATTCCCAGAGGAGCAGCCTTTTCCCCACTGCATTCCCAGAGGAGCAGCCTTTTCCCCACTGCATTCCCAGAGGAAGACCAGGCCCATCTACACCACCCATGGATCTTGAGAGGAAGACTACACCCTTCTACAGGATCCCTGCTTCAACAGAATCACACCTGCCACTGCAGGAGGGCTGAGCCACCACTGAATGGGGCTGCTGCCACCTCCCTGACCCACAGGACCCCTGACCCTGTTCTGACACTGTTCTTGTTGTTTTGTATTACTGCATTGTTAATTTTATTTTTATTTTCTTCCCTAATAAAGAACTGTTATTCCTGCTCCCCTATCTTTGCCTGAGAGCCCCCTTAATTTCAAAATTATAATTTGGAGGGAGGGGGTTTACATTTTCCATTCAGGGGAGGCTTCTGCCTTCCTTAGCAGACACCTGTCTTTTCAAACCAAGACAAAGGGCCACCCTAGTGTGCTCACACAGAGAGAACTGTGACTCCTCCCTACTCTTGCTGCAAAAGCAAAGTAATTAGCAACTAGCTTGAAACACAACCAGAGCTGTTTCAGCCTCCCAGAATGGCTGAGGTGGGGAAGGAGCTCTGGGAGTCACCTGGGCCATCCCCCTACTCAAGCAGGGCCACCAGAGCCAGTAGTGCAGGATGACACCCCAAGGATGGAGATATCACAACCTTTCTGGGGAGCCTGGGATCACCAGTGCCAGTCACCCTCACAGGGAAAAACTGTTTCCTGATGGTCACTGGAGAGAAGAGGAGAAAAAGCGTTTCAACATGGTTAAAACTGGAGACTGTAAATGGAAGATGAAAAAGGATAAAGGTGAAGAGCAAATAATGGAGAGTGAACATCCAGGGGCATCCAGGCAAAGATCTGTATGTGAGAAAAGCAAAATAATGTTGAAAGAAGGAAGTATTGAGAGATTTTAGAAGGGCATGGCCTGGGGTGGAGAGGCTGAAAGAAAGGAGGAAGAGAAAGGAAGAAAGAGGAAGCACCAAGACTAGAAAGTCTCATGGCCAGAAAAAAGTTGGAACAAAAGTGGGTGAATCTTGCAAGAGATCAGAGCTAGTCAACCTTCACAACCCTTGCACAGAATAGACAACTACAGCCTTGTAAAGGTGAAGGTTCAGCTGCTTGTGAGAAAGCTGGTTGGTGACAGGTACAGGTGTCTAACAGGATATGTAGTGAATAAGAACAGATTGACAGAATTCAAGTTGCCTGATCTCTTGCCCATTTTTAAGCTAAATATAAGGTTTGCCATCTGATCATGATTTTAAGACTGCCAGCAGTAATGACTGTAACCTCACAATCCCACCTCTAGTATGAGCAAATTGGGAATTTGAAAGATAAATGAGGATTTTGCATGACATTCTCTGTTATAAATGTTATGTTCCTGGGTATGTAATTCCCAGCTCCAACCAGTCAGTCTGAATATACTTTTCATTTCACATTTAAATATTCATAGCGCCTTAATTTTATTTCTGAGCTAACATACTTTCCCCTGCAAACAAACCAACCAACCACCCAACCAACCACATTCTACATACCTGAGAAAAAGGGCATCAGAGGACATGTCACTTAAGGGGAATCCAAGGTCATTTTTCTGCTGAAGCTCCACGTTCGTGTCATTTTTCTCACTCTGAGATATAAAGGAAAAAAAGCAAGATGTGAGGTTCTTCTGTACCTCTTGCCATGTTTATTCTTCTTAGCACCTTCTGTTAGTCAGTGCTGCGGACTGGACACAGGTTTGACTGTTGGCTTGCCCCACAGTGTATTTCCTGCATTCCAAGCAGGTTAAGGAGTGAAGCTTGTGTGTGGTGGGGAGGTAGAAATGAAGAAAAACTGGTGTTTAAGGCTCTTTGATTTTAGGAGTTGTCTACACAACCATTTAATTTGAACTGAAGAGCTTTCAAGAGATGAAGTGAATGCAACTAAAACCAGTGCATAAGACCATGGCTTTCACCTAAGAAAGGGAACAGAACATGGAGACTTCCCATTTCATTGTGGACACACATCCCAATGTCCTGTTGGTGCAATGCTAAATACATGGCTGGAGAGGGGCTGGAGCAACCTGAGTATCATAGGACCATTTAAGCTGGAAAAGGCCTCTGAGATCATCAAGTCTTACTATTCCTCTGGCACTGCCAAGGCCACCACTAAACCACATCCTCAGGTGCCAAATCCACAGCTTTTAAATCCCTCCAGGGATGGTGACTCCACCTCTGCCTTGGACAGCCTGTGCCAGTGCTGGACAACATACTCCAGGAAGAAATTTTTCCCAATATCCAACCTGAACTTCCTCTGGTGCAGTTTGAAGCCATTTCCTCTTGTCCTTGCCCTTGTTGCCTGGCAACAGAGCCCGACCTCCCCTGGCTGCCCCCTCCTGTCAGGAGTTGTGCAGAGCCAGAAGGGCCCCCCTGAGCCTCCTTTTCTTGAAGCTGAGCCCCTTTCCCAGCTCCCTCAGCTGCTCCCAGTGCTCCAGACCCTTCCCCATCTCAGTTCCCTTCCCTGGACACACCCCAGCCCCTCAGTGTCTCTCTTGTCAGGAGGGGCCCAGAGCTGTCCCCAGGACTGGAGCTGCCCCAGCAGTGCCAGCACAGGGAACCACGCTGGGCCTCCTGGACACACCATGGCTGTGACAGCCCAGATGCCACTGGCCTACTTGCCCACCTGGGCTCATGTCCAGCCACTGTCACCAGAACTACCAGATCCTTTCCCAGCTTTCCAGCTACTCCTTCCCCTGCTTGGAGCATTCCACGGGATTGTTGTGACCCAAGGGCAGAACATTGCATTGGTCTTGTTGACTCTCCCACTGTTGGCCTCAGCCATGGATCCTGCCTGTCCATTTAATCAGACATTCCATAACTCCTGACTTCTCCTCCCACAGGTTTGAGGCACTGCCTTGGGGATGCAGAGGGGCTGAAGCTCTGTGGGGATGAAGGTCACAGACAATGCAGATTCTCTACCTGCTGATGGTATTTATGTGCCTGTGCAGACTGATTTACCTGGGCTAGGAAAAGCTTAGTAAAGCAGAACAGCTATTCCCAACTTCTCCCTGCATCCTGCCCTTCATGCAAAATAAAGGCAGCTCATCAGCACTGTCTGCTCCAAGGCAAGCTGGGCGGCAGAGAAGCCCTCACTCTGTTAGGACTGGGAATCTCTGTACCCTGAGCTGTCACTGAGCCCAGAGCTGAGCCCTGCACATGACTTATCATCATTTTCATGTGGTCTGGCACAAAGAGCGCCTTCAGTCACACCACAGAGCACTACTTAGGCACAGCTTCTTACTGAGAGTGTATGTGCAGGCTGGTGGAATCATGGAATTTCCTGAGCTGGAAGGGACCCACAAAGATCATCCAGTCTGTCACAGACATCTCTTATGAAAAATCTTTTCCTTAGGATGTTTCCTCTTGAGAAGCTGAGAGGCCTCAGGAACAAAATGTAACCAATGGTTATCTGCTGCTGTGGAAGGCAACAGGTACATCTGGGATTGGTCTCATGTGGTTGTTTCTAATTAATGGCCAATCACAGTCAGCTGGCTTGGACTCTCTGTCCGAGACACAAGCCTTTGTTATTCATTCCTTCTTTTTCTATTCTTAGCCAGCCTTCTGATGAAATCCTTTCTTCTATTATTTTAGTATAGTTTTAATATAATATATACCATAAAATAATAAATCAGGCCTTCTGAAACATGGAGTCAGATCCTCGTCTCCTCCCTCATCCTCGGACCCCTGTGAACACGGTCACACCAGTCCAACCCCTGCCCTGCACAGACCCCCCAACAATCCCACCCTGGGCATCCCTGGCAGTGCTGCCCAAACTCTCCTGGAGCTCTGGCAGCCTCAGGGCCGTGCCCATTCCCTGGGGAGCCTGGGCAGTGCCAGCACCCTCTGGGGGAAGAACCTTTCCTGATCTCTAGCCTGACCCTGCCCTGACACAGCTCCAGCCATTCCCTTGCATCCTGTCCCCGCTCACAGAGAGCAAAGATCAGAGCTGTCCCTCAGGAGGAATCTGCAGCCCCTCAGGAGGATCATCCTGATGGCACCAATTGGGCTCTGCCCTTCTTGCCTTTCCCAGCAGAAACCCTCTCACTAACACTCCTTACACTAAAAAGAGTTTTATAATTTTCTCCTCCTTTAAATTCTCTTATGTCAGTCTGATCTACCCTGAGTTCTTTTCTCCCTCCATCTCTCTCCTCATTAAATATTTTACAGTGGAATCAAGTCAGTTTTCCCACTGTTCTGGTGCAGACTGCACATCTCCAACACAGGCTTCACTCTGCAAATCCCTGGGCACAGTCAGGGCAGGGTGTACTCCAGGCTGTCCCAGCTTCCTGCTGTGCAGCTGCCCTGCATCCCTGCCAGCTCCCAGGCTCTGTCTGGGCACAGAAAGAGGCACCTCCAAACACCAGGAGGCAGAAAGGAACTGTCATGTGCCAGATGCAAGGTCCTGAGATAAATTATTATCAACACCTTGTCCTATCCCATTGTTTTCAACAGGGAGAAGGAAAATATACACTCAAACTCGTTTTTTCATAAGCTCCTTTGCAAGCAGATTATACAACAGCAATGGCCAGCCTCAATTTTCCATATAACTATGATTTTCTTCAACATGATTTTCTTAAACATCTATTCCGATCTTCAGGCACTTTAAGGTTCTAAGGGTTTTTTTTTTTTTAAGCTCCAGTTTGAGTATGACAGATTGTTTCCAATATCAAGGGCAAGTGAAGAAAGAGTTTCAAAAGCAAAGGAGATTTTAACCCTCTGGAAATGTTTCTCCCAGTGCAAGAATGCAGCCACACCCTACCCAGGCTGGAGCATGTGGACTAGAATCTCCAAAGGAAAATGAAAGGTGGGCAAGACCATCAAGGGCAGGAAGTTCATGTTACCTGGAATGACAAAGCTGCAAAGATGGTTGAATTACGTGGGGAAAAGGGAAATTCCTGAATTACAAATGATCCCTGGGTTGTCAACCTGCCTCTTCCCTGCTCTGCAGCCAGACAGGCAGTGATAAAGCACTACCTAGGGACACTTCCTTTTGTCTCCAGCAAACTGTCCAGTGGACAGTGCTGAGGGGAGGGCAGAGGAATTTGTCTGTGCCTTCCTAAACAAACAGAGGCTGGATGGGGCTGTGTCTGAACAGCCTGCACAGGTTAGGTCCTACTGATAAGCCACGGGTAAAGGTCACTGATCCTCAAAGTGCTGACGTCAGGAAGTAGGAAATGTGTCACCTCTGCTGTCCCTGCTGCAGGGTAATGACAGGTGACTCATTTTGGGTGTTTTCCCAGTACAGACACCAAAAAAGTTGCCATGAAATCTTTCAGTCCTGGAGGGCAGCTTCCAGGGGGTCTCCATGTTCTGGCCCTGTTCCTGTTCCCTGGCTGGGAAGACACAGCAAGGCCTGGAGCCAACCCAAACAGTGCCAGGACACCGTGACACAGGATGTCCCCAAGCCTGCTTGGGACACCCGGCACACGGTGACAGTGGCTGGGTGCTCCGGCTGATCCAGGAGCTCCGTGTCACGGCACTGGCCAATCCCACTTGCCTGAGCTGAGTCCTCGGGGCAGAGCCAGAGATTCCCAGGGGACAGCTGGAACTGGAGTCACTGCAAGGTCACTGTGGGAGTGGGGGCGCTGGGGGCAATCAGAGAGGGAAGGGAAAAGGAACCAGGATGGAGGGAGGTTTAGGAAAGGAGGAAAAGAGAATAAAGGGGAGAAACGGGAGGCTGAAGACAGAGAGATGAAGGGGCAGAAGCTCAGTGGGGTCCTCGGGGCAGAGGAGTTACTGGAAGTGATGGGGGTTCACTGGGGATGTGGTGGGGGGGGATCACTGGGGCTGACAGGGAGGCACAAAGGGGATGAGGGGGATTTGTCAGGAGAGGGAGAGAGGACAGCTGAGGTTTCTGGGGGTCCCGAAGGGCAGTGGGGATTGCAGGGCACCCGGTGGGGGCTGCAGTAGGGTGGGGGTGACATGGAGGGGGTCAGGGGACACCGGGGGGCCACTGAGGCGGTGATGACAGAGAGGCCATGGCGTCACTGAGGATGGGGGATCTCTGAGGGGATGACCCTCCGTTTCCAAGGGGGTCTCTGACGTGGTGACAGCGACATCGGAAGGTGAAGGTCGCTGAGGGGGATGAACAGGGGTCCCTGAGGGGGTGACAGAGGATCTCGGAGGGGGTAATAGGAAGTGACAGAAACACCGGGCGGTCGCTAAGAGGTCGGGGGATGGTCGCTGGGGGGTGACAAAGGTAGCTGGGGGGGAGTGAAGGGGAGGTTGTTGGTTCTCTGAGGGGGTGGCAGGGGTGACAACGACGCGAGTTCGCTGTTTGGGTCCCCCCCCGCTCCCCCCGCTCCTTCACCTTAGCCGCTCCCGCGCCGTCCCCGCACTGCCCCGGCCCCGCCCCCGGCGCGCGCTGCCACCGCCTCCTTTCCGGCCGTCGCAAAAGAGGCGTAAAAGCAGCGCCGCCCGGTGCGGGGAGCGGAGGTAGTGCTGGGGGTACTCTGGTGGCGGCAGCGGGGTCTGCGCGGGGCCCCGGCCGGGCGGGGGCTGAGGGCGCATGGGGGAGCGGGGAGGGCCCCGAGGTGGGGCCGGGCCGGGGTCCGGGGGGAGCCGGGGCGGCGCCGTGGGCGGGGGCGAAGCGCCGGCTGGGCCGGGGGTGCCCTGGGCCCCTCCCCGGCCGGGTGTGTGCCAGGCCCGGGCGAGTCCCGAGGCAGCCGGGTCGGGCGTTTGTTTTGGAGAATGAGATGCTCCTAGGCTGTTTTTCCCCGGCTCGTTCCCTCAGGATGAGGGAAAAGCCCCGTTTAATGCACTGGGAGTCATTTTTCTGGTCATCCAGGGCAACGCCCACAGGGACCTCCGCGGTGACTAATTCTGGTCTCCTGGCCATTGTAGAGGTGCAGCTCGGCTTCCTCCCGAGCTTATCGAACACAGCGAAGGCCCTGCCACTTTCTCTTCTCCTCCCTCTGACGGGGTTGCCTGAGGTGGCTTTTCACTGCTGGAATTTGCCTTGCTGAGGGAGTGGAGAGTGGAGCTCAGATCACTTGTTCTTAGGCCAGTGATGACCTTTGATTTGCTCAGTTTTCTCTACCCGTGCAGTGCAGATGGCTTTAGAGCTCTCTGTCTTCTTCCTTTCTCGGCTTTATTTGCTGGCCTTCAACCGGGTTTTCTTTTTTTTCTTTTTTTTTTTTTCCCCATGGTTGTCTCCTACAGATAAACAGCAAACTCTTATTTTGAGTCTCCTTTCTGTGCTGCTTCTCTACTTCTTGTGGAGTTACATGTCCCTGGTCATCTGCTTCCAAGGGAGATGGAACATTGTGAGGGTTCTTGTTTGTGCTGAAAAAGTTGCTCCTGACCCTGTATTTTCTTTTCACAGCTGCTTCATGCTGTCTCTGGCCAGCTAAAGCTCTCCAGCTCCTGCATAATTTCTTGCATCTCTTGAAAGTTGAACAGACAATGAGCTGGGTTAAATTTAGAGAAGAAAAAAGCTATAGCAAAACTGAAATAAGGAACAGAAATCTGAAAAAAAATGTGCATAACTGTTTTTAAGTGGTTGTCCAGCATCACTGTGGAGACAAAGCTGCTCCAAACCAATTTAACTTAAGACTTTTCAGTCTTAGTGTAGTTTTTGGTGCTGTCAGTTGATAACCTGAATGGTGTCACCTGCTCTCCTGGGAGAGGTGTGAGGGGTCTGGCTGTGCCCCCAGTCTGTAACACAACTCACTGCTGGGGTTGGGAGTTTCTTCTGCTGCTGGAATTACAGCTGGTGGCTGCAGAGTTTTACTGCTGCATTTGGAGCACTTGTTTCTTGTCGTTCTGTCAGCAATTCTCCAAATAACTTTCAAAGGAGTAGTCCTATGAAATCATCTTGCTTTGCTGATGGCAATTGAAATGCTCTTTAGGGCAGCAACTGGGAACTTTTGATGTCCTAAAATCTCATTTGTGTGCTCAGGCGTGTCTTGCCCCTCTGTGTTGCAGGATCTTATGGTTCTCCAGCCCAGCTGCTGCCTGCCCAAGACAATTCCTCGGCCACCCAACCCATGAGTGGGCACCGGAGCCTCAAGAGGCGATGTGGGGAGTTGCATCTGGAGGGCCCCGCGGGCTGCGGCCACGGCCCCAGCGCTGCCTGCGTGCTCAGCAAGCTGGTGCAGCTGCCCACGCCGCCCCTGTCCAAGCACCAGCTCAAACGGTTAGAGGAGCACAAGTACCAGAGTGCCGGACGCTCCCTGCTTGAGCCCCTCATGCAGGGCTACTGGGAATGGTTAGTTGGAAGAGTTCCAGCCTGGATTGCCCCCAACCTGATCACCATCATCGGACTGTTAATAAATATATTTACAACTCTGCTATTAGTATGTTACTGCCCAACAGCTACAGAACAGGTGAGTTATGGACTCCTGGCACTCTTTCGTTTTGGTTGCTGTCACTGGTTTTGGATGGGTTGTCGCTTTGGGGAGAGCTGGTTCTTGCTGTTCAGCCCACAGTCCTTGTCACCTGTTCTCTGTAAATGTTTGTGCCTCTCTGTGATGCTGGCATGCAGAGAGAGCATGTGTGGATGCTGGAGTGAGCCAGCAGTTCCTGGGGCCAACGCACCCATATGGAGCAGGATCTGACACCGAAGCAGCCATGAGGGGCCTGCTGCACAAAGCTCAGCCCTGCCAGGAGTTGGAGCAGTGGCTCTGCAGCTGCCTGGCCTGCGTGGCAGGAGGAGTTGGTACCTGTTTACTTTCTGTGACCAGAGCAGGGCAACTCCCCCTCAGCTCAGGGATCAGAGTTGCCACATGAGCTGGGTGGGTTGGACATGCTGGGGCTGCACCAGAGCCAAGGCACTGAGCTCTAGAGTAGTGCCACTTAAGATATCAAAGCTGGTGTGACCAAACCCAGCTTAGTGAGCCACAGGGACGCCTTCCTGGGCCCCACAGGTTCTGTGTCCTGGCAGCTCAGTCAGGACTTTGGCACAGCGTGGTGGAGATGTGTTCCTGAGCTGTGGCTGTGCTGTGAGAAGGCCAGATAAAAGTCAGTAGTTTTATTCTTTGTTCTGAATGCTCTAAAAGCGCCTCACTTGCCCTGAGCAGAACTGTTTTCACCTGATTTCAGGGATACAAAAGTCTTTTTGAGGCATTTCAACTTCCCTCTATCACCACTTACCTCATAAGGCACTTGAATAATCATTTTTGTGCACTGGAAGAGTTTTCACTTGAATGTTGAATCTTAAAAGCTGCTTTTATGTGTGTGCACTGAGAAAGGGAGTTATTTGGTGTAGAAATGTGTTACATACCACATGGCTGGGAATGTCTCAAGAGTTCCAGCTTTTAAAACATCTGAACTCCTTCCTAACCAAGTCTCCCAGCTGAGGTTGGGAATCCAGCAGGGCACAGTTTGTTCCCCACCAGTCTCCATAATCTCATGTAGTAATCAGCACTGCATCCCTGCTCCACGTATGACATGGGAAAGGGATGTTTGCCTCTCCTAGAAATCTGTTGAAATAGATTGTTTCACAATAATCTGTGGAATTTGGCAGGTGTAAAATAAACAGTGACTATTCAGTTTGAGCAGGGAATACTTGGAGCAGCTCCTTCCTTTTCCAGGCTGTGGCATTGTGGTGTGTGTTGGTTTAACTTGTGTTTACTTCTGAGCAGGGTTACGTGGGGGCTCAGACTCTGAAATCTGGTCTGATAGAGAGACTTCAGCTCTCAGGAACCCAGAGCTGGTTTGGGTCACTAAACGAGAGCAGAACTTAGAATTTGGAGAAGAGTTGTATCTTGGTTGGTAACTAAACTTCTGAAGTGCCCAGGAAGCTGCACTCAAAGCATCAGAAATTCAGTGTTAGCTGAAGGCTGCTGTATGAAAGCACTGTTTGGTGTTTAACAGTTTGAGAAGTACTTTGTGTGAGGTGAATGAGATTTTTTTTTTCCTCACTTGAACTGAAAAATAACTTAGTGCTGAGGCAGCTTTGGCCTGATTTGATTTGCCACATGGCACAGCATGACCAGGGAGGTGCTTTTTAAGTGTCAAGGAGCTGTGTGGGGAAGAAAATGGGGCTCTGAAACTCCAGGAGCAGAATTTCTCCTCCTCCCCCCAAACCACTATTGATTTCTGATGTAAATTTTCTCCTCCTTGTAGCTCAGCCTTAGTTCTGCTTTTTTTTCAAGAGTGACTCCTCCCTTCCTGTTGCTGAAAGGTGCAGCCAGGGCAGTTGGCTGTCACTCAGGGCCTCGTGCAACCAGAGAGTAAAGGAGATGCAAATACTTCCTGCTTAGCTGGGAGGACCCAGCTAGAAAAGTGCTGACTGATGGAATGGTACCTGAGTTAAAAAAAAAAAAAAAGGAAAAATTACCTGGATAAGGAAAGAGCTGTGAAATCTTACTTGGATATAAATAGGTCTAACTGGAAACACCTACACTGCTCATGAAAGGAGCTTTTAAGAAAGGAGAGCCAGCAGACTTATTTTTAAGTTTATAGAGAAACCTTCAGGGTGATGCTATTTAACTTAAATGTGGCAGATAAAATCTGTATGTGAGGGATAAAAATGAGAGGGAGTTGTGTGGCATCAGAACCTTGGCTAAATGTGGTGCTCTGCTCTTGGGTGACACATTTCCCCTTTCTCACCTTGTGCTGTCTGTACAGACAGTACTGAAAGCACATCACAGCAGCAGCTTTTGGGGCAGAACGAACTGTTTTGGTAAATGGCAGGAGCAATGCAAATTGCTCCTAGAAGGAAATACATTTAAGTTGATGTGCTACAAATTAGTCATGGCTGTGTTGGCCAAAACCAGCTGGACTTCAGGGCTTTATGAGAGGCAGGTCAGCTTGATTAAGCTGTATTTGGTTTTTCTTGGTGTGGTCTGTAAAATAAAGGTGCTTGTAAATGCTCACTTCTGTGGAGTGTGTCAAATGTGAAGATTACAAAATAGCCAATAATATCTGATTTATGGATGTGTAAATGGAGATGGAGTAATGGCAACTCCCTGGCTTTTGTGTTCTTAATGGTTTATGCTTCAGAAAGCATAAAAAAGCCTGGATTGTAATCTTTGCTCCAGCAGGGCTTTGGCATTGTTTGTGTTTCTGTCAGAGTAGAAATCGTTTTCATGGGTGTGACCATTAAAGTTCTTAAATGTAGATTTGGCAAAGCTGCTGGTGCCTCGTACTGGAGGGGACGCTTGGTGGTGGAGGGGCTGTGCTGCAGAGCTCCAGAAATGTACTTGGACTCAAAGTCTGGGCACGGGTAGTGACACAGCTCTCAAATGGTGCTGGACTGGTGAAGATGAACACTGTTGAAGTGTTTGTGACAAAGTTGGGGGCTGAAAGTTCCCAAGTTTCTGAAATCACAATGACAACTTGCATATATTTAACGAGAACTTTGTTACGCACCGCTTTGCAAATGTAGTATTACAATTTTTCCAGCTGTACAGTGCAACTTCCTACTTCAGAGCAGGGGCTGTAGCTATTAATCTGTCACTGGTTTATTTACATTCCACATGTAACAACCATTCTGTCTGTCCTTGCAAGGACCAGATGCTGAAAGGTCCCTGGGTGAGGAGGACATATGTGCAAAGGGAAAACTGTTTTGTCAGGCTGTGGGACAGCTGCAGGCTTTCTCTTTCTTAAAGAGAATTTTATCTATTTTAAACCTTATTGTGATTGCCTTTCTCTCTTAGGCACCTCCCTGGGCATACATTGCTTGTGCTTGTGGCCTTTTCATCTACCAGTCCCTGGATGCTATAGATGGAAAACAAGCAAGAAGGACAAACAGCAGCACTCCGTTAGGAGAGCTTTTTGATCATGGCTGTGATTCATTGTCCACAGGTATTGTTGTCATTTTTAATTGAAGTAGGAGGATTAAATTGCTCTGTTTCAGGGATCAAATCTGCAATACAATAAAAAAAGCTTCTTTACTGAAGAAAGGACAACTGATAGTGTTGAATGTATCAATTTCAACCAAGAAAGTCACCTTTCTTTCCATAGAACAGTGCTCTGGATCAGCTGAATGTCTTCTCTTGTATTACATTGAAAACAAAACTAAGCATGTGACTAATTCAACCTGAGCCAGCACTTCTATATGATGCTTTAGCAGAGTCTTGGTTCTAAGGTATTTTCTGTAAGAAATTGTCATAACACTCTGGCTATATTATTTCATATTGACTTGATACAGAGTGATACCAAGACAGGTCTAAGCCTAAGCAGTGGGACTCTACAAGTCAGAGTTTAGGATTTGAATCATCTAGGTAATTTCCTGGGTAGGTGGAGTTCATTGAGCCAGTCTGAAGTTTAACCCCATTGCAAAAAACTTGTAAAATCATAGAATATCTTGAGTTGGAAGGATCCCACAAGATGGAGTCCAACTCTTGATTGGATGTTTTGGGTTCCTTAAATTCTAAAGGTCTTGGGCTTTAAATTTTATGAATTCTTTATCAGAGTTGTATATGGAAAGGGTGGAGGGGAAAGCTTAGATATGTTACTCATCCTGAATGTATCCAGACCTTTGATTTTCTTAATGCCATCAGAGAAATTCAGAAGACAGGGAAAAATGTCTGGCAAACGCAGGAGAAAACCCCAAAACTTGTTGCAGGCTGCAGCTGCAGAAATTACTCAAGTCCCTTAATGACATTAGGCATCACAGGGAATAAAAATGTAGGAGACTTAGAAACCCTTAATATTGATGACTTCTAATAGCTGATATGGATTGAAATCTGTGTTGTGCAGCCTGTATATTTTTAAGCAGAAGCGTTAATCTCTTATGCCTGTGAAATAGCCATGCCAGGATAACCTTCCCACTGTCCCTCCTCTGGGCCCTGTTGTTAGCTTTGCTTCTGGTGAGGATGCTTACACACATCCACCCTTTTCACTCTGTGACTGATTTTCTCCTGCAGTCTTTGTGGTTTTGGGAACTTGTATTGCTGTGCAGCTGGGCACCAACCCTGACTGGATGTTCTTTTGTTGTTTTGCTGGGACGTTCATGTTTTACTGCGCGCACTGGCAGACGTACGTCTCGGGGACGCTGCGCTTTGGCATGTAAGTACCTGGCTGAGAGAAAGGGAAAGGCACCCTGTTCTCCTGAATTGCACCTTGTGTGGCCATAGTGCAACTTCTCAGAGCAGTAGCAAATTGTTTTTATCCACAGTGACACCCTTAGAGCTTTTGGCAGGTGTTGGATCTGTAATTAATAGTGAACGTCCCTTAGCTTGTGTTTGGAGTGGTAGAAATATAATTTTGGCCTGTTAGTTAATTAGAGCTTTTGTTGTGATGTAAAGCTAAATAAGTAATGGAAAGTACCTGCTGTTTTATCCTAAGACTGGAATGCTTTGGTCAGATGGCGGCAGTCTGGCTTTAGCATTCATTAAACTCTGTCTTGATACTGCTTGATTGTGATGTGCAGTTATTCGTTAATATTAACCATAACCCTTAAAATATGCTGTAGTAATTGCCCTTGTGCCTCCAATTTAGAGTTCAGAATCCCTTTTAGTTAGTGCAGATCATGGTTCTGTCAATAAATGGAACCAAAATTGCAATACCAAGAAGGTCAGGAGCAGAAATCCTGTTTCCTGCTGGATGAGGCTGGGTGGGAGGTGCAACACAAGGGCTTGGTGAGCTGTGGGATTCTCTAACCTTAATAAGGAAATAGATGTATTCTGTGTTGAGAATTTATTCTGTGTTCATGTTCACAGAGTAAACAAACACATTTCAAATAAATGTACTGGAGAAATTTTTTTTTTTGCATCTGGAAACTGAAGTTTGCCCTTAGTTTGTGGGATTTTGAAACAATTCTAGAACAACTACATACAGATGTCTACTAGACTGTTATTTATGGTCTATAATTGCTAGTCTATAGGCTAAAACAGTATAAATGTGAATCTCTTGTATATGACAGCTTTTATTGGCAGGATACTGTTTCAATAATGCGGATGCTCTTGAGAAACTTAAGTGTTTCTGCTCAAAAATTTAAGATGTTGGATCAGTTTTAAATATGTATTAGAGGAAGAAAAGAAGAATATCTAGGCTTCTGTTCCAACTCTGGCTACACTAAAGCATATTGACTGAAATGATCCCATTCTGGTACTTAAATCTTTAAAATAAGACATGTGGCTCAAATACTTTCCTGTTTTAGGAGTCTCACTTGCGTGCTGTACCAGAAGTCTGAATGCTTTTAGCTTCCTTCAAACTTTACAGGGCCCTGATAATCAAAGATTTCTGGATATTGATCAAAGAACACAAAAGCCTGACCTTGACATCTGCTTGACTTTACAGATGGAAGTATCAGCCTCCCCAAACTGCTGCTGTGCTGCAGAGAAGTGTTTGGGTCAATGCTGGTGTTGACTGGGACATTACTTTGTGAGGAGTCTGTATTTTGGAGGCATTTTTCAGCAAATTTCATTTTTCTGCCTGGCCTTATAATAATATAAGAATATGGTGACCATTAATATGTAGTTAATTCATATAAGGCAATAAGCACCTAAATGTGTGTATCATTAATTTAGATAACACAGCACTGTGTAGTAAACATATTTGTTCCTTCTTTTGCCCTCTGTAACAAGGTTAATAGACTGTCATAAGCTGATGTTCATTTTAATGCCTAAACCATGAGACTATTTATCCAGTTAACAGATTCTCACTGACACTTTTTTATGAAGCTTTCATTTCACTAATCTAAAACTGAAAAATGGTATTTTATCAACTCTTTCAGATTCACTGCAGTACACACACTTAGGTATCCTTAATCCTGAATAAGTGGGCTCAGAGACAGCTGTTGAAAGGAGCCAAAAAGATCCTTGTGCACAGGAGCTTTTTCCTGTCTGTATCTCATGTTGTGACTCTCAGAGAGAGGGTGTGGTAGTGATGTTTTAGGGAATGTGACAGTGTTTTTGACTTGCCTGAATTCCGAAGCAGCAGGAAAGAGTAGACAGCTGGTTATCACTTACTCTATTTGTGGTATGTCCAAGAAATTGTATTTCAGTGCAGAGAGAGCTCGATAATGAAATGTCTTGGAGAAGAGCAGAGGGTGCTAAAGGGAGAGATTGTATTTCCCTCCTTCCACAAAGGCCTAAACTGTTGGGTTATAGAATCAGCCTGTCTTGCTGGAAAAGTCCATCTTAAAAAAAAAAACAGGGAAATTAGTGTGTCAGACAAAGTGTGTGCTCGTGGAACAGTGTGTGGTTTGTGTATGGGGAAGGGACTGCAGCTCCAGGAGCAGCTGAGGGAGCTGGGAAAGGGGCTGAGCCTGGAGAAAAGGAGGCTCAGGGGGGACCTTCTGGTTCTGCACAACTCCTGACAGGAGGGGGCAGCCTGGACAGGGTCAGGCTCTGCTCCCTGGGATCAAAGGACAGGACGAGAGGAAATGGCCTCAAGCTGCACCAGGGAAGGGTCAGGTTGGACATCAGGAGGAATTTCTTCCTAGGGAGGGGTGGTCAGGCATTGGAAGGGGCTGCCCAGGGAGGTCTGCAGTCCCCATCCCTGCCCAAGGAACAACTGGATGTGGTGCTCAGGGCTGGTGACAAGGTGGGGATCAGTCAGGCTGGGCTTGATGATCCTGGAGGGCTTTTCCAACCTTAACAATTCCATGATTCTCTTTGGTGTCACTGTGCCAACCTTGGCAAGTCCCTGAAGCTGAGCAGAGCCTGTCAGATTGCAGGGCAAGATCAGTTCCCCTAAGGGAGGAGGAAATGGGATCCATTCTGTGAGGTTCCTACAGATTCTGCAGGTGGAGAAGGAAAACTTTGTTCAGTTGGGCCCAATTACTGAATCCATCAGCTGTGTAGGTTCTTTGTCTTCTGCCTGACAGCTGTGGGGGATGTCCCTGTGCTACTCCAGGATTTAGAATAATCAGTTGAGTCAATAAAGTTCTATGATCTGTCTCCATCTTCAATTGATCACATAATTCCATTAATTATGATCCTGGCAACCACCACTCTTCAAAAAGCAATTGGTGTTGATTGAACAGCTCAAATAGCTAGAGGTCAGTATTGCTTAAAAATTCCCCAGCAGGAAGCAGGAAGTGTCTCAAGGCAAGTAGGGCAGGCTCCAGGAAAGTCACTGTAATAATATCAGCAGTGCAAAGGCAGCAGGGAGCAGCAGGGATAGAGTTAAATGCAGAAGTTTTAAGTAAAACACCTGATCTGGGAATGATCTTATGGAAAAACAGGAATACTCAGCACATTTGAAAAAGAGAAAGGGGATTTTGAATGGCAGAGAGACTTAGTATTGAAGCAGCCCAAATAATGACTTTGTTCTCCTGACCTGGTTTCCAGCCCAGGAACTGGTTTGTCTGGTTGTGGATTTGCTGTGCTGCAGCAGAGGATGAGCTGAGTCATGTATTGGGGCAGCTGTGCCATCACTGGGGCTCCTCTGCTTTGGAAACAGAGAATTTTTTCCTGCATATCCCAAAAATCAAACTGCCAAGCTGCAATGGACTTCCGTGTGTCCTTGTGGAAGCAGATGAGAGGTGCTTCAGGAACATGCTGCAGAAAACAGATCATTACGGAGTACAAATCCTGAAAGGATTTTTCCGATGTTATCTGGAGCCCAGGTGTGATCACCTGGTTCTTCCCTAATCCAGGGTTTTCTCACTTGGATTCAGTAGTGGTCCTGGTCCCTGCAGGAAGTGCAGGAGGAGAAGCAAGTGTGTGCAGGCTCAGGATGTTCCAGCTGCTCAAGGTCAGAGCACAGCCTGACTGCAGGGGCTGTCCCACATGCAGGGGCTATCTGTCCCTGTCAGAGCTGGATTCTGAAGCACAGCTCAGAATCACAGAACCATGGAATTGGTTTGAATGGGAAGGGACATTAAAGCTCATCCATTTCCACCCCCTGCCATGGGCTGGGACACCTTCCACTAGCCCAGGTTGCTCTAAGCCCTGTCCAACCTGGCCTTGGACACTTCCAGGCATGGGGCAGCCGCAGCTTCTCTGGGCAACCTGTGCCAGGGCCTCACCACCCTCACAGGGAAGAATTTCTTCTCAATATGCCATCCAACCCTGCCCTTTGGCAGTGGGAAGCCATTCCCCCTTGTCCAACCTGGATATACTCTTGAGAGACATGAGACACAAACTGCTCAGATAAAGTCCTGGTGCATTTGTTCATGATGGAAGTGCTGGAGGTGCTGAATCATATTGAAAAAACCCAGTGGGCACTGAACACTCAAGGGTCCATCCAGAGACATGAGGGCTGTACCATGGTCTCCAGCATTTCTTCTACAAGTTACTGCATTTTCTGGTTTATTACAACCTTTTTTAATGAAAATACCATAAGTTGTGATGGTAGGAATTATAGCTGTGTATATATGTGGGTAAATATAGACGCAATGAGATGGAAATTAGTTTCCAAGGAGGCTTCACAAAGGAATATCATAAATATGAGAGGAAGAATCAGTTTTTACCACCTTTCATATAACTGAAAAGTTAAACATGGTTACACTGCTGTTTGAATAATAATCCCCAGAGAAAGCAAAATAATTCAGGCTGCTGAACAAAACAGCCTTTCTTGATGAGAGTTGGAGAATTTGGGGAAACATTCTGATTCAGTGACTCTGGAGCAGCCGTCCAGGCCCAAGAGCCTGTGGGATAATGGGTTGGTTCACCTGAGTCCTATCACCACTGCTGCCACTAAGGTCCAAAGGAGAGGTGAGGAAATGGGGGGTTTCAGAAAGCTAAGCCAACTTCCTCTTCAGCCTCAGCAGAGGAGGAGTTGATGTTCTATCTTGCATAGACAACACACACCAAACACTGACATACAGGGATGGAAGCCTTCCAAGTCAGACTTTAGTACATTGAGTTCTTGCTCCTGGGAACAGCCTCAGCATCTCCACTCTGAGATAAGGCAATCATTCCTATGATTGTATAGCTTAAAACTTTCCAACACTTCTTGGAGAACTTTTATACCCAGGTTATTTACAGAGGAGAGTCTGAGGCTAAGTAGAGCCTCTGTTGATGTCAGGGGATGTTGGGTTCTCTGTACTTGCAAGCAGGATGTGTTGAAGTGTCTTTGTGGTGGGTGTGAAGTTTGGTGTTGGTAACCTGCACCTCCTGCTCCCTCAGTCGCACTGGCAGCGTCACAGAAACTTGTGCAGCTGGTGAGGGCTCACAGAAAAGTTGGGGGGTGGTTTCCACATCCTCCTCCTCTTCCTCCCACAAGTCCTTCAACAGCATTTTCAGCCACAATCCCATTGGTCATGTGTGGACATGCTGCTCCTGATTGTTCTGATAAATCGTTGGAGTTCTCACTAGTCTGTGAAATAATGAACTGCAACATAACAAGCATATGGCTATTGCCTACCCATGCAACTCCTGTGTACCTCTGTGAGCAGCAGAAGGAAAAAATTACATACTGGATGTGTATAATAACAAGGAAGGGGGCTTATTTTAAATTATTTTCCCTTAATTTTTAATATTATTTTTCCCTTAACATGAATTTCCTGGTGCTGGAAATAATTCTAATTCATGTTCTCATTTTTTCTGTACAGTTTGCTTTATTCATGCTGTTGTATTTCATGGCATCCAAGTGAAACTGCTGGATTGCAATGAGTTAGGATAAAACTCTAATAACTTTATAACGAAGTGTTTGCACTTCTGGCATGTGACTCTCAGCCTTTCTTTCTCTTGTGTTCTGATGTTGAACATTCTTTTCTTGCTGCTGTGGTTCCCCTAAGAAAACAGTCCTTTGTCTCCTGTTCAGATTCCCAGTTCATTGCTCAGCCTTAGTAATCCCACTTGCACACTCAGTAGATATGGACAAGACAGATGGAGGAATCATCATTTTCCAGACCAGAGCATTAACTGGTAGTTGGATCCCTGTAAGTTTTCCAGCCCCATAACTTCTGTTTTCTGTTGAGGCAGGAGTGTTTTTCTTGTCTGCTGTGATTTGGGACTTTTTCATGGAGTTTTGTGTGTTGGGAGAAGAAGAGGAGGATGATTCATAAACCTCCACCGTAGTTTTACACAGCCTTAACAAGCTGTATTAGATCAGCTGTGTTGCTAGAGATTGACTTGATTTCAGGGCCATCTCCAGTGTAAGTGTCTGTTTCCTGTTGTCATTGGCTCATTTTCTCAGGGCATTTCTCCATTTGAATTCAGTTTGGGTTCCCTGTTAGCACAGAAGGGACTGACTGCAGCTGTCTCTGAGCCCTGAGCCAGTGGTGGCTCTTGAATTGTCTAATGATTTGTTTAGTCAAACAGAGCATTTTAAGAATTGCCCATGGAATACACTCAATAAATTAGCACTGACAAGGGAATATTCTGGATGCAGCACTAATCCCCTGTGTGTTAATTGGCTCCAGACTCAGGAGCCTGACAGGGGTCCCAGCAGAGCAGGCCCAGGGATTGTCAGTGCCAGTATCTCCGTGGAGTGAAGCACATGCCAAGGTCAATGCCCCTTCTTAAACTTGCCACATGATGTTTTAAAGATGGATCCATGTCTGAATTACAAATATCACCTAAAATAACATAGGAAAAAAGGAATAGAAACTGCAGCTGTTGTGAAGCACCAAAGTAGCTGTGGGGTTTGGGCATGGGGCTTTCCCTTCCTGTATTCCCTAAAATACCAACTATTACCTCTCCTAGCTATTTACTGTGTTATGTACTGTGATAATTAAACTGAAAATGCTTATCAGGCTGAACTTCAGTGGCCTCTCTCCTCAGTCCTGGTGTCTGCATATCATCACTGCACCTGAGCCCTGCGGTGGGGCCACAATGACCTTTCTGTGCTGCCCATTTGAAATCTCTTGGCATGGTGGGTGTCTGTTCCAGCACACTCTGATAAGCACAGCCATAAACAGGAGCTGTGTTCTGGCTGACCCTGCTGCTGCTGCTGAGTTATTTTCTTTTTAAACTAGATGGTTTGATTTTTTAAATTTGATCCCATTTAAAAATCTTTTTGTTATGGTAAAATACAGATTTATGGCACTGTATTAGGAGAAAGGGTGGTTTCTGTGGCTCTGTTGGCTCCAGCATATTTTTTCATCCCTTTCTGTCAGGGGTGAGAAATAAATAGATACAGAATCGAGTGTGATTACCCCTGAGCAGGGGTCCAGAGCTCACTTCTTGGAGCATTATATGACAAGAAGCTGCATGAGGAGGGAGGTGAAGCTTCTTCCTTTTCCTCAGAGGTGTCAAACTGAAATACGATCTGCATTTCTGCTCCACTGAAACATGCAGGAGCATCTTCAGCTAAAGAATTCATATATTCAGTGTTGTTTGCAGACACAAGCATGAGGTCAGGAGATGAGAGTTGTGGATTGTGCTTGGTTATGGGTTTTATTCACCATGACTCAGATCAAAGAATATCATTTATTCCCTCATGCACACACAGAATGATTGTTTTTTCTCATGTGTTGGAGTGATGCAGTAGAACTGTAAACTGCAGAAGTTCTGAATGAAGATTTAAATGTGTAAAATACTATGTGGGTTAGAATGGTTTTGTTAATTCATTAATACTCCTGGGTTTTGTGATTGTTAATCCCTACCCTGAATTGCCCTTTGAATCATCCTGATCCTGGATTTTGTCCTTCAGCCTGACTGAAGCTGTTTAATGGCTCCTTCCCCTTCAGAGGAGTGCTCAGGACAGTGCTCTGAACTGTTTCTCTCCCTCACATGTAGATTTGATGTGACAGAGTCCATGCTCTGCACAGTGGCCATCCAGCTCCTCACGGGCACGCTGGGGCCCTCGTTCTGGAATTCCACGGTAAAGCCCTCGCTGGGCAGCGCCTGCACTGCGCAGGGCAGCACCTTTGTCATGCACTGCTCTGTCAAAGCAGCTTCTACAGCGTGTTCATCTTTCACACAAGGAGGAAAAATATTTGAATGAGTAGGAAAAATTTGATTTAACTGGAAACAAATTTTTTTGAAAGCATCTCATTTTATTTAAAACCAAAGCAAAACCTGCCTGTTCAACAAAAGTTTGATTTAAACTTTTCTTTTTATCATGGTTTTGGCTTCACCTAAAAGCCAAGCAGGGCTGTGGAAGCAGCTCTTAAGTGTGGGTGTAGAATGTTGTTGGAACTACTTTTTAAAACTTATTTTGTTGCTGCCATTTCAATACCTTTCCACCAAAAAAAGGAGAATTTCTTGGCTCTTTCAGGGAACTGTGTCTTGTGTAATAACTTAAAAAGTTTGGGTAAAAATGTCTGGTTTAAGCTGTGCAGCTTGATCCCTGTGCTTGTAGCTTCATGAAGAAGTAACTTCCTTTCCAGCTTGTCTTTATTTTTAAAATGCTTTTCCTTATGCGTGTGCTAAATAAGTCCTTCTCCCCTCTAGTTTGCTAGCATTAAAGACTTTCTCTTCCTTATTTCACCTCTTTTTTCACCTCTTTTTCTCCTTTGCTGTTTTTTTTTTTTTTTGCTTATACGTTGTATGTGGGTGAGGTCCCCTCCCAATAAAATGTTATCATTAAAAGTGGATTCCTTGAAATATATCATAGATTATGATTATTGTTGATGCATTTTTAGTCTGGACTTTTCCTTAAATATTTGAGGATATAAGAATTGGTTTTTGATCTCTTTCTTAGAACTGCATCAGATGTTAAACGAAAGTGAGGTTATTTTTTTGATGGTTGGTTTGCACAGCTTTTGTTCAACCTGTGTGGATGCTAATTATTTTCTAATAGTTCTTTTGGTTTTTTTTCATGTAGTAACTCAGCAAAATCTCTGCTTCCAGGAGGTTATTTAGGAAGGTGAATTACTGGCTCTGCTTTAGATGCAGCACCATCAGCAATCTGGTAAATCTTGATGTGTCTTCAGCTGATCTTGAGAGCTGGGTGGCTCTGCAGGGAGTCAGGTGACAGCAGTAACTTAATTTTTAAAATACTTTGTTCATAATCTTTGAAGGGCTGGAAATAGTGTCAGGAAGTGGTAATTTAGCAAGTAGTAATGCAAAGGAAGGGAGAGGTTAAATCAAGATTTTAGCCTGTAATATCAACTGACCAAGGAGTCGCTTAGGGCAGAAAAAAATATAAAATCACATCGTTCTGAAACACTCAGAGAATCTGAGTGTCTGAAATCATTCCCTGGTGTGATGGCTGTGGGGTGGAAATAACTCTGATTGGGTGATGAAAGGAAATTGTTTGAACTGGAGTAGGACAATTTACCATGGGGTGGAAGAGAGAGGACCTGGAGCTGCTGAAGATGTCCATCTGCAGCCCCCTGCAAAGGAGGCCTTTGCCATTCCAGGAGATGCTGGTGATACTGGTTTTACAGCCAGCTGGGGAGTAGGCTGTGAGGGGATGGGCCAGGCAGGGCATTTTCACAGGATCCCAGACTGGTTTGGTTTAGAGGGTCCTTAAAGCTCATCCCATCCCACCCTGCCATGGGCAGGGACACCTTCCACTAGCCCAGGCTGCTCCAAGCCCTGTCCAACCTGGCCTTGGACACTTCCAGGCATGGGGCAGCCCCAGCTTCTCTGGGCAGCCTGGGCCAGGGCCTCACCACCTGCTCAAGGAGGAACTTCTTCCCAATGTCTCATCTGTCCCTGCCCTCTGGAACTGGGAAAGCACTTCCCCCTTTTCCTGTCCCTCAGGCTCCTGTCACTGGCTCCTGAGACAGAACCCCAGGTGTTGCCTTTGACAGGTCTCCTCACACACTTATTTTAACCCAGTTTTAGGCACTGAGTTACAGGATAGACTTTTAAATCTATTTAAATTCTTTCATGAGTAATTTCAGATGCCTTCTGGCATCTTTAGTTTTAGTCTTAACTCATAACTAAAGATGCTGCTGCTTCCAAGTGGTTTACTCAGACACACCAAGCTTCACTGACTTATTTACACACTCAGATGTCAGGCAGAACAGATTTTTAGGTCAGTATTGCACATCTCAGATGGGTAAGCTACAGAAAATGTGTATTCATACTCTGGCTGTTTCATGTGACAAACATTTGTACTGAAAAAATATAAGAATATAACCTTGTCTTGAAAATTATACAGGAGCTGGGACAGTATGAAGTGAGTAGCTTCAAATTCTTGCAGCACAGCTAAACCTTGTACTTGGCTGGACAGGAAAGTTTTATGTTCACCAAGGAGGGGAAAATATCTTAAATTGTTAATGAAGTTTACTTATCCCTGTAACCAATGGGAAATTAATTAGAATAACCTGAAGGCCTAAAAAGCTGGAAAATAAACATATTTTGGGAATCAAAATAGGTTTAGTCCATTATTCCCCACATTCACACTTGAAGTGCCAGTGTTTCAGCCCTGCCTCCCTCTCCCTGCCGCTCTGCAGTGTCACCCAGCAGTTCTTGTACTGATGGAATGTGACTTTGGTTTGGAACATTTTGCCTTGGTGATTTTTCAAAGACCAGAATTGGGCTGTTTTAATACAGTTTAGCACAACAATATAGAGGAATTGCAAATAAAGGTCTTGAGGATGGTTCAATCTGGAGACTGCTCATCATTTTATAAAAAACAACATGTTAAAATAATAATGTTCCTAACAATATTTGGTTACAGAAGTGATTAGAGGGATGGAAACCTCCTAAGAGGAAAGGATGAGGGAGCTAGGGATGTTCAACCTGTAAAAGGGAAGAATCCAGGGAGACCTTTGAGCCTTTTCTTGTGCCTGAAGAGCTGGAAAGGCACTTTGGACAAGGATGGAGTGCCAGGACAAGGCAGAATGGCTTCAAACTGCCAGAGAGCAAGGATAAATGGGATAGAGGGAAGGAATTCCTCCCTGTGAGGGTGGTGAGACCCTGGCCCAGGGTGCCCAGAGCAGCTGTGGCTGCTCCATCCCTGAAAGTGTCTGAGGCCAGGCTGGGATGGTGGAAGGCGTCCCTGCCCATGGCAGGGGGTAGAATGGGATGAGCTTTGAGGTTCCTTCTAACTCAAACCATGCTGGGGGTTCTCTGGATCTTCTCTTATGTGGGAAGACTGTACAGCTTTGAAGACAGGCAAATAATCTGCATTTCAATTTGTCACAACAGGGAAAGGAGGATCAATAGAGGAAAACACTGCAGTGTGTGCAGGAGAATCCATGGATGGCAGTGTCGCCACAGGAATTGCAGCTGCCCCTGGAAACTCTGCAGGAATTTTCCTGTCTTGTGAATTTAGGCAGATAGGGAGTGAGGGTTGAAATGTGCATTTAAAAACTCACAACTTCTATGTTTCTCTGACTTCATTTGAATTAAATCCTTGGGTGTTTTGGTTTTTAGGCTGTGGTTACCCCCACTGCAGTGCTGACATTGCCTGACCCTGTCCCTGATTTCTACAGTGCTGCTGGTTATTATTCTTCCCTAACATCACTTTGCTGCAGAATCAGTACTTCTCAGCATTATTGTGAGTGTTCTCCCCAACCTTGCCACTGGATGTTCTGTCTGGGCATTTTAGTTTGTCAGATATTGAGTCTGGGTTCTTTGCTCTGTTTTCAGCATCAGCTCTTTGTTCTTGTTCTTTGCCTGGATGTTCCTGCTGATCTTAAACCTCAATGCAGGGTCTTCTGTTTATTTTATAGAAGATGAAAAAGCCCCTGGTTTATTTGAAGAAGAGATTTTTGGAACTTGATTCTTTGTGTCCTCTGAACTTGTACAATAACTTTCCGTCCATCTGTTGTAGTGTGGGAATGTCTTGGGAAAAGGGTTTGTTTCATTTTCTTCATTTCGTGGGCCTTAATGATCTTCCACACAATGTGCACAGAGTCAGGGCAGTGCTGACATGACTCAGTTGTCAGGAAACATCAGGCAGCAAAGCTGTCAGGTTGGGGGGAAGTGTGGCTCCAGTGGTGCCTGAAAATAACCCACATAATAAAAATATCCCAGTTCAGAGGCTTTAAGAACCTCTTGCAGAATTCATGCTGCTTGCTCTTCCCATTTGTTTTTTCGTAGGATTTCCACTGTAGTATTTAAATGAGTAAATAAATACAAACACAAGTTGAAAATAGAATCTTTGAACTGGCTGATTTTCTTCTTGCTTTGAAATGGTTTTGCTTTCTTACAGCTCTGTGTGTGGTAGCTGCTTCTATGTAATTAAATGTGATTATAGTAATTAAATGAGGCAGTCTGGAGGAACAAAGGCCTTTCCCTATTTTCTGCCTTTTTTCCCTTATTTTTTTACTATAATTTAACACATGATCCATTGCTCCAAAATTATGTTTTCTCTAATGTTTACCATGGGAGAGTCACTTGAATATGCAATGGAACTTGATGTAGAATAAAATACAGTACTAATGATGTCATACCTAAGCAGGAACATTATCACCCTGCTTTGTGAATAAATTCCTCATCCACTAAAGCAAGTTGGATGTATTTTCCCTCAAAAAGAAAGGGATTGTTCAGATTCCCTCTGTAGAAACCTCCCTTGTGGGGCCCCCTGATGGGGAGACCCCTAAAAAGTTCTGTGCTAGGAATGAGTCACAGATGGAATGCTTGGCTTTTTGGCCTTCAGGTTGTTGTTTATTTTTCTCTTATCAGAAGTTCTGCATGCTGTCTACATCTCAGACTTAGCATACAAAGAGAAGGCACCAAAAGGCACAAGACACACAGATTCAAGGTCTTTTAAAGCTATTTTGTCCAATTAACTCTTAGAATGTACTTTATTTCAACCTTTCTACCAATAACTAATTATTTTTCTGTCTACGCAACATCTGCGTTGTGGTTTTTTTTAACCAATCACTCTGTACTGCCAACACTGTAGAAAATGGAGTAGATGAAGAGCAAGAAGGAGATCAGACAATGCCCAAAATCTTCTATCTTGTCTCCTCTCCACCTCCATACTAAAAACCTAAAGCTCTTAAGTTTTTCACCCTGTGATAAACTCTACTACTATCTATTTCACACTATTACACACTCATAGATTCCAATTAATCCCAAAGTCTTGGAAGCTTTCTCCAAGGTTAAAAGGACAAAGGTTAAAAGCAGTGTTTTCCTGAGGATCAGAACATCTCAGGACAGGCAGAGAAATATTCCCTGTGCCCTGGGTTCCAACATCCCTCCCAGTGGAGCAAGTGCTTTCCTGCAGCCCTGCTTTTGCCTTCCCATTTATTGGGTAAGTTCCCAGCTCTAGCAGAGTTTAAAAGCATTATGGTGACCTAGGCAATTTATGGATTTTTTTGATTGCTAGCTCATTTTACCTGGATACAATGCATAAATTGAAGTTAATAATTTAGGTGTAAGAATGTCCTCTGGATCACCTGATATGTTAATGTTTTCCAGGCAGTGTGGATATTGCTTTGTTCACGTCTGTCTTGACAAAACCATTGTTGCTTTGGTTTAAAATGGCATTCTTTCCCTTCTTTTTCATTTTAGGGAGCTGTTTAGGACTTTTATGAAGGCTGGTAGCAATCCACTTGTCTGTCATTTCCATTTATTCCTCCCCTCTCTGGAGCTGCCAAGTCCCACTGGCTCAGTGCCAGTTGTGTGGCTGAGCAGACCTTCCCTGCCGCCTCCTCAGGGCTCCCAGCATCCCCGAGGTCACAAAAAAACACCAGGAAAGCTGATGGGCTGGGAATTGGGACAGGAATTTCTTCTTTTTTGGTTGGACTGTTTTAGCCAAGCCAATGTCCTGACCCTCCTGATGGCAGGAAAGAAAGTGGGGCTGAGCAGGTGTTTTTGGGGGAAGAAAGTGGTTGGATTTTAAGGAACTTGGGATGACTGCTGCATGTAGCAGCATCATAGCTGCATGTGGTTCATGCTGTGGTTGCACAGTTATCTTGAATTCACGTTAAACCCAGAGAGGAACAATGTGCCCCTTTTCACACTTGGTGCTTCCAGATGTTTGTTGCCTTCTGTGGTCCAGCTTTGAGGAGCTGCCTGTGGATGTCTGGATTTTTAGATTTCTGTCCAGAGGCCACTTGACATCCTGCAAAAAAAAAATTCACTGAATAATTCCAACATCAGGCATGTGCTTTACTGATATCAAGCTTATCATTTTAAGTCATCTGACAGTGGTTTTAATGAGCATGGGTTGTTCCCAGGCCATTTTCCTCCTTGGGATTAAGAATTTATGCTTTCTTTAGGTGATAGTTTGGTGTTTAGTTTCTCCTCAGTAGGTCTTAATGCTTTTGTCTTCTGTTTTAAGGAGCCATTTGGTATTAAAAATACAGAATATTAAGGTGGAACGGAAGTTAAAACTCATATTTGTTCTACAGTAGGAGATTCTCACTGTAAGCCAGGGGCAAGTTTTTAACAAATATCCTTGGCTGCCTGATACTGTTTCTGTTTGAGTTGGAAGGGCAGAGCCCTGGGCAGGGGAGTAAAGGTTGTGCCATGGCTGTGTAAAGATAAAACTGTTTCCCTAACCTCAATCCAGACACTGCTCCCCGTGTATTTGTTGGGCTCTCAGTCTTGTGCAAAGGTTTGTCTGGCAGAATAACTTGGTTTTCCATACATGACTTTACTTTATTGTGCACAAGATTTCTGCTGCCAAAAGAAACCTGGTTTCCTATCCCAGGAAAGCTGTAAGTTACCTCCATGACTTATTAGTCACTGTTCCTGTGAACTTTCTCAGTTTCTTTCTGTTCTTTAGGAGATTGACAGAAGTAGTGAAATGGGCTAAAACACATTCCTGCACTCCTGGAATGGAGTTGCTCCAGTCCTTCCTTGGCTGGACACACTGAGAACACATTTCCATGCTGACTCCAAGGGCTGGGAGGAAGTAATTTGCATTAAATCAGTTGGTTTGTGTATCTCTGCTGAGCATTTTTATTTTTTTTCTTGCAAGGTATCTCAATGGCTCTATTTGTTTGTATCAGGACTGAAACCTGAGATATTTTAGAACATTCTTTCCTCAGTGGAAGTCAGTTTTTTCCCCAGCCTTGCAGGGTGATCGCCTTGCAGGATTGTTATTGGGCAAATTGAATATAGGAGGGCTCCAAAGGTTGCTTCCTGGATGTTCCATCTCCAGGTTTGTGTAGTGGAAAGCAAATTGGCAAAGCAATCATGGAATGGAGTGGGGTGGGAAGGACCTTAAAACTCATCTTATTCCAACCCCTGCCATGGAGATATCCACCATGGGATTTAGGTGCAGCCTTGGAATGATTCCTTATGCATGTGGCTCTGCTGCTGACCAGACTGGAGATCCTCAAATGAGAGGATCCACTCCCAAACTGAAACAAAGGCTATGGAGAAACCCTGAGCTGATATTAAAATCAATTCCATGGTCTTGTAGCTCATTTAAGGCAGACAGAGGAAAGCCCAGCCCATAATGCTTCTTCCCTGTGCAGGTGACATCAGCAGGGTTTTGTCACAGCAAAGCTTGTGTGTGCAGGAAGGGATTTGGAGTCTTTTAGGTAGAACTATCTAATTGGAAATATGGATAACTATCTAATTGGAAATATGGATAAGCCAGAAATGTTTCAAACTGACTTGAAGGATTATTTTTGATGTAGCACTTCAGGGCAAGATACTATTATGTGGCTATAATATGTATGTTATATATAACCTACATCTATATGCATATATATAGATGTATAGAATGTGTGTCCCTATTTATAACATATATAGTGTATATACACCCCATATATAAATATATATATATATATATATATATATATATATCTCACACCAGCAAGTCCATCCTCTTCATTTCACTTGTATTTTTATATACTCTTATTTCTGGCATTCATTTGTACACCCATTTTCCCCTCTTTCTACCTCCAAGACTTTTATATGCTCCTTAAAATAAAGCCATAAATTTTCTGTTTTCTCCCATTCTTCCTGCAGCACATCCTAGCTCTGCTGGAACCAGAAGTGGTTTCTCTTCTTGCTGCTACTGCACCATTTCCATCAACCCTTTAGGGATTTGTGTTTCTTTTCAAAGCTTGATGCTTTTCAGAGGATATTCATATTAAAATAGGGTAGGGAATATAATAGGGGTTAAAAATACATTTTTAGAATTTTATCATCTCTACTAAATTCTTTTTTTTTTGGTGGACAAGGTTAAAACTGAATATTTATTTCTGCAGCTGCCACTGGGCAGAGAAGAGTTCCAATATTTCTGGTTGATAAAATGGATTTCTGTTATTGCACTGTGAAGTAAAACAAAATTATAGTACAACTTTGCTCTTAGTTTGAACAATAAAGCTAAATACATTTTTGCCTTCTAAATTATTGGTGAGTTTTTTCTCTTTTCCTCAGCCTTTATACTGTGCATGACAGAGCTGTGCTGCTGAGCTTGCAAATAACTGACTTGAAATTGCTTTGAATAATTTTGCTTTTTTTTTTGGCTTTTTATACCTAATCAGAATTGATGTGACTGAAGTACAAATCTTCATAATAATCATGCATTTACTGGCAGTGATTGGAGGACCACCTTTTTGGCAATCTCTGGTAATTTTGCTTGTGTTCTTATTTTATCCTTTTTAATAATCCAGTGATCACTGAAGGACTGCTGCACATCTTGAGACAGTTTCACTTCTGCAGGAAGGTTTCACTTTTCCTTATAAATGGAAACAGATTTTTGAATTCAGATCCCATGGAATTAACTGTGGGTTCTGTCTGTACCAGAGTCATTAAAACAAGGTTATTTTATACCCTGTGCGTGCTGGTAAAAAGCTATCAGACATTGCATGAACTTAAACCTTTGATGAAATCCTGGCCAAAACCTGAATGAATTTCATGCAAGAAACAGTGGAGGAATATTAAACTGGGATGAAGATTTGGGGGAACTCTTGGAGAGCAGTTGGGAGCCATCTGTAGATAATTAGGCCTGAATGTGGCTGATGACTCTTGATTTGTGTAAGGGGACAACCCCCACTTGTCAGGTTTTTCCTTTTAAACTAAGATGATCCTGATTACATGAGCTGCTGGCACAGCCTGGCTGCAGAACTTTTATTTATATCTATGTCTATGTATTTTTCTATATATAATATAGATATGTTGATAGAGGCTTCCCAGGCCATGTCAGCTGACAGCTTAATTATAATTATAATAATAGTAATACAATAGTAAGTATTACTGAAGCCACATTGAGCTGTCAAAATGGCATTGTCCACAGAAAAGCATGTGTGTGCATACATAAATTAAATAAGTTTACTGGAAATAAAATCCAAAGCATTGATTTCCTGAAAGGTTTTCCTAGTTTTCCTTCCTGGTTATTGATCTTCCCTCTGTATTTGGTAAATGCAATTCTTAAGGAGAAAGAAATCTTGATTTCAGTAACACCAAGAGATGGTCAGAAGTCCCTGAAAAGCTTCACCCCAAGTGGATGAATTTCTAATGTGCTCTGTGTAATGGGCACAGTGAACCCACAGTATGTGGAAGGGATCCCAAATCGTGGCCATCCTGATTTTGCTGCTTATGCTTTCAGGTTTAAAACCCTAAAGGCCTTAATTAATTCTATAAACTGCAAAGGAAATACTATCTATAGGGAATGAGGGTGGGAAGGATTGATTAAAGAATAAAAGTAAGGCTACATGTAACCTTATTGGTGCCATTAATATCTAGAAATATTAATGTGGCCAATATCCCGATGCAGCTATAATTTAATATTCTGTGTTATCAAGAGAATTTGTCAATTCCTGTTCTCAGTTTCCTTAAAAAAAAAAAAAGTGTGTGGGGGGGGAGAGGATGCTGCTACAGCAACCTCTGGCATAGTTCAGTAATGTTTGTGTGAGCTTAGAAATGGATCCCTTGTTATTAAATTGCTTAAATAACTCCAAAATGGCCTTTTAAATAACCCTTTTCAGCAAAATCTTGAAATCTATCAGAAGTTCTGGGTTGGAGCAGCATTTGCCTAAGGCAGCTCCCAAAAATATTAAACTATTTTGGTTAGTTTAACAGAGCATTTCTCCAGAGAACAACATTAATCAGGTCTCCCATGACAATCCTGTTTAATTCAATGAGTGAGATTTTGTGTTCATTTAGAGATAAATCTTACTTACTGCTTGCAGAGCAAAATAAATCACACAAGCCCTTCTCACCCAGCCCTCTCTAATCCTTTAATACTTGATGTGACTGCAAAGTTGGTGGTTTGGTATTTTCTGTTTGCTTCTGTTTGGGGGAAATGGGGAGTAGATGTGGTTGTGTACTCAAACATTCCACTTTTCATGGGAAAAGCAAAACACTCTGAACTGGCAAAATGCAGAGTTGTGAATTTTGGAAATTGTTGCTTTAATTACCTTTCTTTTATTCCATGAAACTGTGTGTGCCTGTCTTGGCTCCCTTCTTTCTGGCAGTGTAAATTCTCTTCAAAGCCTGTTAAATGCTGCTCCCCATGCTCCTGGAGCTGGGTAATTCCTGTGGGATGCTGAGTATGGCTCAGCTTGGATCATTTGGGACATGTGAGTAAAGCAAGGAAGCTTAGGGTAACTCCTTTAATAGATTGTATATTTGGATTGATTTTCCTGCTTGAAGCAAGAAAAGTGATGCAATTGTTGGAGTTTTCTCCTGTAGGGTCTGGAATATGAAAAAGCACAAACACTTTGGGAATATGAAGCTGGAATTCAGCCCTCTGGAAGTTGTCCTTGGGCAGATGTCACTGCAGTTTATCGGGACAGCTCCAAACTCCAGCTGGGCTCCAGCCCTGTGAGAGGGACTCCAGGCTCTGAGTTGCCCAGCTGGCTGTGGTGTTTGTGGGATTGGTGACAGGAGGAGTTCCTGGAGGAAGCGAGACTCTTACATGCTCCCTCCCTGCTGCTTCCATGAGCCCTTAGCTGGGCTCTCCTCTGGCCTATTCCCTCATAATTTTATTTTTTAAATCCCAATTCATTCTGCACAAAACTGATGAAATGTACTCTGGAATCCTGGGAGTAATTTTCTGGCAAAGTATTCCAGACTTGCTTTAATGCTGGCTCTGGCAGCCGCTCCCGACTCCATCCATTGCCTGCTGCCACTTGGTTACTGCCATGCCTGGGCTTTTCCCAAACCAAATCTGGAATCATGGAATGGTTTGGTTTGGAATGGACCTTAAAGCTCATTCAGTCCCACCCCCTTCCATGGGCAGAGACACCTTCCACTAGACCAGGTTGCTCCAAGCCCTGTCCAGCCTGGAATGCTTCTTTCCCAGGGTTTACCTGGATTCTGCAGCTCTCTGGGCACTGCAGCTTTCCATCTGTGATCAGTCTCAGAGGGTTTAAAAGCGAAAAGTCTTTTACATTTGCCTGTAAAAGATGTGACTAGTGATGCTTCCCTGCATTGCTGACGTGATTTTGGGAAGTTCTGCCTGCATGTGGCTTTGGGTGAAGGCCCTGGAATCACCAGGAAGGGCAGAATAATTGCAGGAACTATAGTGATACATGGAGTACCAGGCAGGGAAGCCTTGCAACTGTCTTCCAGTGTCCTCTGAGTTAAAATTCAGGGGCTGCGGTGCCACTTTGTAGGAACATTTCCCTCTCTCCCTCCAGTCAGAGGGAAAAAATAAAAGTAATCTGATATTTTTGTGATTTTGCTGCTTCCCACTTTTGGCTTTGTTGATCCCATTTTGTACACAGAGAAATTCAGCAGGTGCTGACTTTTTAATCCACTCCTGGCTTTCCTCTGCCAAATTTCTGTGGCTGTTTCTCAATATTTTTTTTCTTCAGACATGTTTTGCAGTGATGCAGCTGCTGTGGAGGCCAAAGGGAGGGTGTTAAGAACCTAAAATTGGTCAAACTGGGTGTTAGAACAGTGTGGCCTTATCTTCTCCTTCCCTGAGCGTCCTTCTCCAGTGTTGGAGTGGTAGCTGGGAGTTCACGGGATGTTTTTCCCAGCCAATTCCCTTTGTCTTGGGGAAATGTCAACCTTAATGTCTTTTGACTCCTGTAATGGAGTTTGACTCCTGTAATGGAGTTTGCTACTGTTTCCTTCTGCTTGTAAAAGTCAATCCACCCCGTTCTTTAAATACCAAAGTTCTGAGGCAGAGGCCAGCACAGGTACCTGCTTTTAGAAGAGCTTGAGGAGTCCTGAGCCTCCTGACATTAATGATTACAAGTAGTGCTCCAGTCTGGCAATTCAAGCCTTCTCTTTACTTGTCTTTATTCTTTCTGTACAATCTTGTAGGAAATGCCTTTTTTTTTTTTTTTTTTGCCTTAACAGGGTAGCCTTAGCAAGAGAGAAATATATTTGAGTGTCATGAAACTGGGTGGGGTTTGGGGAGTGGGCTGAACAAGGCATGAAGGGTTAAAGCTCCTCTGCCTCTTAATCATGCCCTTGAAAGATAAAAGAGATTGAGTTGTTGAATGGAATAGAAAACTTAGGATCTTCAAGAACAATCTTCAAGCTCTAGTAGGGTTTGGACAGCGCTCTCAGGCATAGGGTTGGATGGTTGGGCTGTCTGTGTAGGAACAGGGGTTGGGCTGGATGCTCCTGATGGGTCCCTTCCAGCTCATAATATTTCATTGTTTACCTGCTGAAAGCTCCTCTGAGAGTGTAATTAAAGAAAAAGAGAAGCAATCTGACCTCCTTTGGTCTTCTGTTCCTGGCTGGACTCATTGGGGAGCCAAGCATTTATTCAGTTGAGTGCCATGACTTCAGTTCCTGAATAAAGAGCTTTTAGTAGTTGAATAGATGCAGTTGGGAGGTTTTGGGAAGTTATCTCTAAATACTTGCTCCCATAACATATTTCCTGTGGTTTACTTTGGACTATTCTTCATTTCTAGTTTTTCCTGTTCTGCGTGAAACGTGACTGTTAAAAAACGAAGGAAACTTTCGAAACTGCCTGTGCTTGTTCTCCCCTTCTTTAGCAACCTCATCCTTCCTCTCCTGGGTCTCTGGCTCTGATCTGACTTGTCTGATCTCTTTGCTTGCCTTGCCTTGCACAAAAGTTTGGATCCAGTGCTTGATAGGGTTTATCTGACCATTCCCAAGTGGCTCTTCTTCTGCCCAGTTTGATCTTGACTTCAGCTTCAGGAAAGGTGATGATTCTCTCCTCTGGGATGATTTAGAGCAAGTTCTTGGTTTCTGTCCATTTCTCTGCTTTTAGTCTCTTCTCTGGTAATTGAACATAAGTCTGCCTTTCTGGGAAGCTTCATGGAAGCTTTTGGAAAATAAATTTTTCTCTGTAGAAATGTCAATCTCTGTATAGCAGAGAGAGAAGAGCAAATTTGTTGAAAAGTGGAGTGTTTGAGTGCACCTGAAATATTAACCCAAATTTGAGTTTGTACATATTGTAACTTCTTGTCTCTCTTCCATTAAGATTCCAATACTGAATATTCAGGTGAAAATATTCCCAGCTCTTTGTACTGTGGCAGGAACCATATTCTCCTGTACAAACTACTTTGGTGTGATCTTCACGGGTGGAGTTGGCAAAAATGGATCCACTATAGCAGTGAGTACCTTGGGCTGCCAGTTCCTCCTCAGCACAGAGGCTCTTCAGCCACAGTTTCTATTTAACATAATCCCTCCTCCATGGAAAATATTTTCCCTTTAGCTCCTTGCTGGCTTGGGAAAAACAAGTTAATTTGCGTGTGTAAGAATAGTAGATTTAGGAGTCAAAGTTTTAAATTTTTTTATTAAAAGTACTCATTGTACTTTGATATTTGTTTTTGAATTAATGAGGTAAACAAAGTTATACAAATACGCCCCTCACTGAAGAGTTCATAGAAAAATCCTGTGCAAAAATCTGTTCAGAAAGAAATTTTTCAAGAAGATTCTGGGTTTCATCCTTCTGAAAGATCTATATTATTTATATTACCAATGTAAAAGAATGAGTGGACGTGTCTGCACAAGCACCTTCTGTTGCAGTGTTCTTGCTGCCTAAAATCTGATTTTTTTCCCCAGAACCAGAAAGTTTCCACCACATTCTCAGCTGCTGCATGCTCAAGTTTCTCTACTTTCTGTTTCTTTTACCACCAGCATTCAGAAAGATGTTTCTAATGTGATTTTATTTTTAACCCCTCATTGCACACCACATGAGGGGCTCTTTGAGGTTTCTTTGCAATGTGCACGTTTTATTAACCTCATGCTTTAATCTCACCACAGGGAACAAGTGTCCTCTCACCTTTTCTCCATATTGGCTCAGTGATTGCCTTGGCTGCAATGATCTACAAGAAATCTGCTGTGCAGCTCTTTGAAAGGCACCCCTGCCTCTACATCCTAACTTTTGGCTTTGTGTCTGCCAAGATCACAAATAAACTGGTGGTGAGTGTGCCAGAACCTTCCCCAGTCTTGTTGCAGGAGAACTTTTTGTAGATTATGGAGCTCTCTGGGTATTCATTCCACTGAGTAACTGGCACTTGTTTGTGCACTGAAGAGATACCTGTGCTTTGCTTTAAGTAGCCTGGAGGTGCAGCAGAGTCTTTTTGTGTTTGAAAGGGCAGTGTAAATGTGGAGTTGATGCTGTGGTTGCACAGGCAGCACCAGATAGCTCAGAGCTGTTTCTCCCCCTTCCCCAGATGTTAATTCACACATTTGCAATGTATTTGTGCACATGTGAAGAGTTGGGCTGGAATCCCCCTCAGACACAAAGGGGAGGAAGGTTTGGCAAAAGGAGAGGAGGTGATGGAGCTGCTGAGGTTTGGAACACTTCCTGAGTGTTTAACTTGAAGAATTGGAGGAAAATAGGGTTAAAATAGTTAACAGGTTTATACAAGGGCAGAGGTGTAATTGAATGAGGGTTAAACAGCTCCTGCCTCAAAGGCCATCCCAGTTCTGCAGGCCTCTGTTGGGCTATTGTGAGCTGGGTCAATGCTGGACTTAGCTCACAGTGAAAGAGTTTAAGTTCATAGTGGAGGAAGAGTTTAAGCTCACAGTAGAAGAAGAGTTTCTTTCTTATCGGGCCTGCTTTGGTGCTCAGTCCCATCCCAGCTGTGCTGTGCAGTGAGGATGGAGTGTGGGATGGCTTCTGTGCACCTAGGGAAGTGAGAAGGGCACACATGAACACCAAAAATGGTCATCAAATTGTAACCAGAGAGAGGTGGTGATCCTTATGGAATGGGAGAAAAAGAGGTGGAGGGAGAGGAACACCAAGTGTCCTTAACTTTTTGAGCTCCAGCAGCTGTGAGTTTTTGTTTCCAGGCTCAACTTTAAAAGTTACCAGTCTGCTTCCATTTCACTGTTTGGTTTCTGGGAGGAGGAAGAGGTGAGCTGGAAAACTTGTTAGTTTGTTTTTCCTGCGCTACACTCTCTGCTCTAATAAAAGATGCCTCTCTGCAAACCTTGCATCTCTGTAGCTGTGGAGCACCATGGTTCCAACAATATTGTTGCTGCCACTTGAGTATTTGGTATTTTTCAGTAATGTGGCTTGAACTGTATAGTTTTGGCTTTGTGTGTTCTGAAATTACTCTGCCTTGGCTGGCATATATTTATTTCTTAAACTTCTCTTTTTTTTTTTTTTTTTTTTACTGCAGGTTGCCCACATGACCAAGAGTGAGATGTATCTGTATGACACAGCATTCATAGGCCCAGCATTGCTGTTCCTTGACCAGTATTTTAACAGCTTTATTGATGAGTATATTGTCCTCTGGATTGCCCTGGTGAGTCCAAGCTCATTTTATTAATTAGCTCTGCCACTAATTCATTGTGTTGACTGTGCCCAGCTGAATCCCTTGGAGGGGGAGTGGATTTGAAGCTGGTGCAGAGCTGAACAGGGTCACAGTGTCCCTGGTTTGGTGTTGGGACAGTTGGCACTGTCTTTAGGGATGGTCTGGGTGAGGGGATTGAGGCACTCCCAGTCAGTTTGCAGAGGACACCAGGTTGGGTGGGATGTAATCTTCTGGAGGAATCTGGACAGGCTGGATCCATGGCTGAGGCCAGCGGTGGGAGGGTCAGCCAGGCCAAGTGCCACGTCCTGTCCTCAGGTCACAACAGCCCCATGAAATGCTCCAGGCTGGGAGAAGAGTGGCTGGAAAGCTGGGAAAGGATCTGGTAGTTCTGGTGACAGTGGCTGGACATGAGCCCAGGTGGGCAACAGCACCTGGGCTGTCACAGCCATGGTGTGTCCAGGAGGCCCAGCGTGGTTCCCTGTGCTGGCCATGCTGGGGCAGCTCCAGCCCTGGGGACAGCTCTGGGCCCCTCCTGACAAGAGAGACACTGAGGGGCTGGGGTGTGTCCAGGGAAGGGAACTGAGCTGGGGAAGGGTCTGGAGCACTGGGAGCAGCTGGGGGAGGAGGGGCTCAGCCTGGAGGAAAGTTCTGTCTCTGCACAACTCCCTGACAGGAGGGGGCAGCCAGGGGAGGTCAGGCTCTGCTGCCAGGCAACAAGGGCAAGGACAAGAGGAAATGGCTTCAAGCTGGGCCAGGGAAGTTGAGGTTGGATATTTGAGAAAAAAAAAAAAAAAAAAAAAGCTGAAAAAATTAAGCAGTCATTGGAATAAATTGCCCAGGGCAGTGATGGAGTCACCAAACCTGGAAGAGTTCAGGAGGTGTCTGAATATGGCACCTGGTGACATGGGTTAAGGATGATTATGGTGACTCTGGGGTCATGGTGGGACTCCATGATCTTGAAGGTCACTTCCAGCCTTGATGACTGTGATAGTTTAAAATTTCAAAGCACTGTAGCAAATATTCAAAGCTTAGATTAGAATATTTTGTTGCTGCCTCGTTAGCAGAGTCCCTGTGATGGGCAATGCTGGGGTGCTCTGGCTGTGGCTTAAGATCTGGAATGTCTGTCATGACTCCAGCACCCATCGGGATAAACATCTAAATTCAACTTATCTGGGCTTATCAAATGCACAAGTTTAATGTACAAAAACAGTGTTAACCTTTTGGTAAAATTCTGTTGGTGTGATGGTGTCATGGTTTGACACTGGCACAATGCCAGTGCCCCCATGAAGATACCTTCTCCCTGGTTTCTGCTGTGAGATGTGACCAGGAATAAGCAAAGCAGGCTCCTACTTAGGGAAAAAAGAACCAGAACTTTATTAACTACTCTACAACTACAGATAAAAAGGAACACACACACAGGGAAAATGAAAACTTCACAAATGCATTTCCTCCTCCCCCACCAAATTTCCAACCCAATACATTTGTTCTTCAAATCACCAACTCTCAGTCTAGCAGCACCTTTTAGACAATCAATCCTCAGTTCATCAAGAGGAGAGGAGTCCTTCTTGTACCATGGGCTTCCCCTGGAAACACAGCTGAAGCCTCGTGTGTTTCCGTGTCACTCGTGGCACCGCCCGGAGTACATCTGCCGTCGTGACTTCTTCCTTTTCATGTCCAGTGCTCTCACCACTGAACACGGACCAGAACTGCTTCTAGGGTTGTCTTTTAAGGATGCTCTGTCCCGATCCAAAAAAGGCACAGTCTCTCCTTTGGGACACCTGTCCCCACAATCTCTCCTTTGGGACACCTGTCCCCCCCATATTTTTTCACCCCCTGGGGCCGAGGGGCATCAACACTGAGCAGTCTCTGTATCACAAACAATCTCTCCTTTGGGACACCTGTCCCCCCCATATTTTCACCCCCTGGGGCCGAGGGGCATCAACACTGAACCCTCTTGGTTCTGAGGCCATTGCCTCCCCCTAGAATGCAGTCTCTGTATCACAAAGAACATGGTTCTGTCCATGGCTATACAAAAAGAGTCCAGCAAAAGCCACTCCATCATCTCTTCTCACTAGGATTCTTCTCTATTCTTCTACTATCTCTCACTCGCCCAGACCTCTCTCACACTGGCCCATTTCTTCCTCATCTTCCACTCTATCTTCTAGGAAAGGTCAATGTTCTGTAAAGTTCTCATTCTCCAAAAAGGGGTTAAAAGCTCCTACAAGCGGCCGGCTGAACCCCCCCCTCTTCTCCGTCCCAGCCGTGCTGCCGGCACAGGCCCATGTTTATCAAGCTTCAAGGTTACAGTCCCAGGCAGCGGCTCTCTCTCTCTCTCTCTCTCTGTGTCTCTCAGGGAGGGCTGCCCGATGGCTCCCGGTGTCTCTCTCTCTCTTTCTCTCTCTTCCACCCTTCCACCCCCGGGCTCAGGCCTACCTCTCTCGGCCTCATGGCTTTCCCCTCCCCCTGCCCAGCCAGCAGCTGGGCCGGGGGAGAGACCCGAACTCTTTCCCGCCGGAAACCCAAGAGAACCCTCCCAGGGGAGAGCTCTGCTTTTTACTCCGTGTTCTCAGAGGCGTGTCCATGTCTCAATGGTCAGGTTAAATGCCAATATTAAAGTCTGAATATCCATTGGCCAAAAACACAGCATCTCAAAAAACACATTTCCTGTCAAACCACCACAGATGGGAAAAGATGTGTGGCTATCACCATTCTGAGTTAATGGGGCATTTCACGGTATCTCTGTAGCTGCTGTAACTCTTTTCCACTTTCTGATTGTAGAATTAAGAGTCTGTCTTGTCTTAGGCTGGAAGAAAGCCCACAATTCCCAGAAACTCTTTAGGGAGTGACGCCCCATCCCTGGAAGTGTCCAAGGCCAGGTTGGACAGAGCTTGGAGCAACCTGGTGTAGTGGAAGGTGTCTCAGCCCATGGCAGGGGTGGAGCTGGATGGGCTCTAAGGTCTCTTCCATCCCAAGCCAGTCTGGGATTCTGTGGTTATTCCTGGAGTTGGAGATTCAGCTCAATGGACCACAGTGCTGTGGTTGTGGAGTGTGGGCTGTTACACGCACAACAGCACGTAAGGAACGTGTGGGTCTAACTATGGATGATTTTTTCCTGTGCAGATCCTGTCCCTGTTCGACCTGCTCCGATACTGCGTCAGTGTGTGCAACCAGATCGCTGCCCACCTGCACATCCACGTGTTCCGCATCAAGGGCTGCCCCACGCACTCGAACCACCACTAGGGATGGGAGCTGCCACAGGGGAATGGAGAGGGAGTTGGGTTTCTACAGGAGTGGATGAAGACTTGTGGGAGACTTAAGGCTAAAAGCAGATAAGAACAAAGTAATTTATAATAATCAATGTTGTATAACTTTTCTTCTTTGTTATCAGTAACACTCCTTAACTAGTCTCCTGCCTGAGAGAGTGAATTCCAAGTACACTCTAGTCAACTTTTCATGTAGTCAACTCTGTTGGTTCCAAGCCCGGGAAAGCATGCAGGAAGAAAATGCTCTGTCTTTGTAATTACCTTGATTACAAATTAATCTCTCTATGGTGAATGGATCCCCACCAACTGAAGTTTCTAATGTAGTATAATTACAGCTGCAATCTGACTTGCTTTTAATTTTAATATTTCATCATCTCTTAGTGAAATACTTGTTTAGTGTCCACTTGGAATTTATTTACTAAAGACCTGAGCTGGTAAAAACCCAGAGATATCTCACTAAGTTGTGTGGCTGCAGCAGCTGCCAGGTGGGAGCCAGGCTGGGGTGGTTTTTGCTCGTGCATTGCTGACAAAGCGGTTTCATGCTGAACAGGGTCCTGCGAGCCAAGGGGTGCCCGGCATGCAAAATAGTGTGGTATCTTTGTCAATTAATTTTATTTTTTTAAATAAACATTATCTAAAAAGACAACTTATTTCTCAATTTTCTTCAGTGGAAAAGACTATAAGAAAAAAAAAATTACTGTTTACTTTTTTATGTATAAAACTTAAGCAAAATTTCCTTTCTGCTCTTAATAAATAAGAATTCTGAGAGCAACAGTTGTCTTGAGATGTATATGTTGCTCTGTCGTGCTTAGACTTGTGAATGACAAACCTGCCTGTGGTTTACAGAGTAGTTTTCCAGTGCTTTTATATGGATCATGTCATTCTAGGATTTCTGAGAGCTTTGCTTGCTATATAGTGCAGTAAGTTTGGGTTTCTTTTTTCTGTCATTGTTTTCATACAGTTTTAACTGTTATGAACTGCATGAGGGACACTAATATTAATGGAGGGTTTACTTGCATGTTAATGAAGTTCACGTGGTGCCACAGGTCCTGGCACTGAGGAGAACTTCTGCCCTGAGCAAAGGGGCTGAAGTACCAAGCAGGGAGTGACTCTGAGCAGGATCTGCCTTGGCTGTGGGGAAGCTGCTGGGGACAGCTGGAATGCTGGGATCCTATGTCTGAAATCCCAGCCCTCTAACCATGGAGCATCCCTCTGAAGGTGGGAAGGAAGTCCTCTGTACTGGGAGCTCAGGCCAAGGCAGTGCATGTGGACAATGACATGGCTCTGAAAGAGTTAAACACAGCTCATGGTCAAAAAATCCGAACCAAAAAACTTCACACCTCAGTAAGAGTAAATCAAAACCTCACTCAGCTCCTTGTAAGGGCTGATGTGGATTTCCTGTGATACCCCAGTGATTAGAAAATGTGCTCAGGAAGTGGAGAGAAAACTCAGTTCCTGCAGTGCTTGGAGAAGTTTGAAACCCTTTTGCCCTCTCCATGGGCAGTGCTCAGTGTCTGGCTGCTGTGGACTGAGAGATTGAGCGTGTTTGTGTCCTGGCAGGGACAGGACTGGAGGGAGCATGAAGGAAGGTGGCTCTGCTTTAGTGGTTGCAATGTTTGTGGGGAGAGCCCAGGCTGGCCCTGCTGGGCTGTGCTAGCAAGTGGAGCAGAGGTGCCAAGTCCTTCGGCTCAGCCTTGGCACAGGAAGTGCCCAGTCTTGTGGCTTCTGTGCTTGGAAGAGTCTTGGTTCCTTCCCATGGAGTGGCACCATGTCAGCAGGTGAGGTGGGGGTCATGTGTCAGCCTGGGGGCACTGGGGGAATCAGGGACATGCTTGGGATGAGGAGGAGACTCCTGTAAGGCTTCTCCTCTCCACCCTTGCCCTCCCACTTTGAATCTTGTGAGCAGCAGTTTTATGGCAAGAGCAGCTGAGGGTTCTTTAGGGACCTGGCTCTGTGTTGGGAGGGGGTTTGATCCCTGCATCCTGATACACCTGGGGCAGCTCCCAAGTGTCCTGGAGCTCCAAGTACCTTGGTGCCAGGAGCATCTCCATGCATGAGGTGACAGCTCTAGAATGACATTTTTAGATATAAGTGGAATTCAGGGAGCTCATTGAGTTTTAACAGCAGTGAGTGGGAAAGGGTTGATCTGGACAATGTAGCCTCTGCTACTGTCCTTCAAGGGCAGCAGGTAAGTCTGCAAGGGAAGAGAGTGGAAGGGTTTGAACATGTCCTTTACAAATCACGTGTTTCCTTTCATCAGCATTAAGTGGGTGCAGAACTGTTGCTTGGAAAGTCCCTCCCTGGAGTGTGAGTGGTTTCCTCGAATCAGAATCAGTCTGGTGGTTTGTCAAGTCCAGCCTTTAACCAAACACCTCCGTGCTCACTTGCCCATGTAAACAAGGAGATTCCTGCTCTCAGTCCTCAGGGGTTTAAGATTAGGTCACTCCACATAATTTGTTACTAATACTTGAGACTGGAGAAGAACCAAAGCCTTTAAAAGGCTGTGCAGAACCAGACTTCCATGTGCAAAGCTAAAGCCCGTTGCTGTTCAAGAAATGCAATAGGACACCTTTTTCTGAGCTTTTCACTCCCTGGAAGTTAGGATGCCTCCAGCCAAGAAAAAATTTCATTTCTCTGCTGATGTAGGTTCAGTGATATCAGGGAACAGTCACTGCTAGCAATCCAAGCCCTCTAAAGGGCTCCTATGGCTCTGGCTTTGGTGACAGACAATGGAATAAACAACCTTTCCACCTGCCTTGTTTGTGGCCATGGGTCACCTCAGATGTGCTTGTGGGGTTGAGAATGAGGACAGAGGCTTTGTGGGCTCAGCCTGATCTCATGATGGGGCCCTTTCTGTTGTGTTGAGAAGACACTCAGGAGGGAGAACTTCTGCAGCAGCAGCACCTGGCAATGAGAACACGCCCTGCTAAAACAATAAAGTTCTGCTCTGCAGGTTTTCCTCTCAGTTTGTAAAGAGAAGCTGGAAATTTCCACTGGGTGTTGTGTTGGCTCTTTAAGAACTGCTGAAAGAGTTCCCTTGCTCTGATAAGGAGTTTAACACAGGAAAAGGGCAGGTCAGGACACCTCAGGGCCTCTTTCCGTGTCACCAAAGCGTCAGCTTTGTTTCAAAGCACAATTTTCCTCTTCCCATCCTACCCAGCTTGCCCAAGGTACCTCCAGTGCTGCTGTGACCTAGCTGTGAGTGTGGAATGGAGCTGCAGAGGAGTTTAATCATTTCCAGAGGG